>NW_020799146.1:173701-239255 GCF_003259725.1 Athene cunicularia
GTGCCGGCGGTGCCCGCGCCCCACGCTCCAGGTCAGTGGCGGTCGTAGGCGGCGGCGGCCGCCGGCGGGGCTGCCCCGCGGGCTGCAGCGCTGTAGTAGTACGGGGAGCCTGCAAGGGAAGAGCCGACCGTGAGGAAGACAAAGGTGGAAAGGTGCCAGCTTGCAGCACGTGCCGACACGGGCGGCAGTCAGCTCTCCGGCCCGAGCTCCGGCTTGCAGCAATAAAGGACAGGTAATTAGAATAAAAATCACATTCATGCATTCTGCATGAGAACGGTGCTGCCACCGCTTTGCGTTTCTGCCCGCTGTAGCTACCCGGTTCCCTTCCTCCACTCAAAACATTCATTACTTTCATTTACTTCACCCAAAACCAGCTCCAGCTGTAACATGCTACCACACTCCAACTTCCCTGATTTATTTTTCCCCTCCATTTGGGAAGAGGAGGGGGTTGAACCTCAAAGCATTCCTCATACTTCACTGGACTCCACAGTGGTTCCTCCTTTTCTGCAACTACTTCTATCAGGGAGTAACCGCCTGGATTTTGCTTAGCTCTGGCAGTGACCTTGGATCTCCATAAAGAAACGTCAGGTTTGCGCAACCAGGTCTTTAGGATCACCCCACTGCGACAGCCTCTGCGTGGCTGGGGAGAGTCCTTCGGCGTCCAACACATTCATCGAGCAGAGAAACCGTCTTTAGAAAAATACTGGTGACTTTGACTTGGTAAGGAACTTGAACTCAGAAAGTATTTTTACAACCACCTCCAGGGAATAATGCCTCCTCTCATGAAGTGTCTGATGCTCCATATCACAGCTTTTGAAAGGGACACTTAAGCCTCCAAGTGATCAGATTTATTCTCTGTTTTGTCACTGAATACCCGCATTACACATCTGAAGGGACTATGTGGGCCAGGCTTAAAGCGTCACAGATTGGTGAATGCTGAAACACTCCTTTACCGATAAAAGGTCTGAAAAATATTGGTGGTGATTTTGTGCTCTGACCAGCTACAAATCACATGGAACCTGGACCTTTTGCTTTGACTTCGGATGTACCTGGTGAGACACCGATCTGTCCAGACAGCAACAGCTATTAAAAACCTTCCCAGTGCGCCAGCAAAGAAACCAGAAAAGAGTCAGGCAAAAAATTTTCAAGGCATTTCCCGTTGGGCCTCCAAGCCCACCATCAGTTTCAGCTGCAGGAGCTGTAAGGCACCCCAGTGTGGAAGAAACCCCTTGGGAGGGCGGACACGTGTGTCTGAACCCCAGGCAGGCCTGGACGAGCAGCAAAGAGCCAACGCGAGGAACGGCTCCGGAGCGAGCTGGGCTGTAGGGTCTGGTTTCACGAGTGACTCCACCCAAGAGCCGCCGGCCATCCTGAACTCCCTGCCTCCACCCCGCTCGGGACAGCAGCCTGGCAGGCGCGGTCGAGGGTCTTCACGGCCAGGGTCTGATGGCTGTTCCACCACCGTGGCCCTGGCACACCCTCTGGAGCGGGACGGCGCGGCCGGGCTGATGGCTCCCAGCTCTCCGCTGAGCCAAGGGGCCTCCGCGTGGGAGGATGGAGAACCTCCCGGCCTCCCCACCTCTTCCACAGCCTCCAGCTGAAGGCTTTGCTCTACAGAACAAGTCGAGTGATTACTTGAGGGCTGCTGGCTCAAAAGCCTGACCACAGAGCGAGAATTCCACTGCCAGCCCCTAAGAGGAAGCCCACGATCAGTAACCATTGACTGATGGTGGCGTAACTGCAGCACACAGGGTTTCTTCCCCTTCTTCCCAAACTGTCCTCAGTGAGTGGCCTGGAGTGCTCTCCAGGGCTGGTGATAAAAGCTGCGCTGCCTGACACCCCGA
This sequence comes from Athene cunicularia, assembly GCF_003259725.1. Taxonomy (NCBI): domain Eukaryota; kingdom Metazoa; phylum Chordata; class Aves; order Strigiformes; family Strigidae; genus Athene; species Athene cunicularia. The sequence continues at coordinate 175,546 of NW_020799146.1, forward strand.
GGAGACAGCCCCACCAACTGAAACACCTCCTGAGAGGATGGGCTCTTCCCCACTACCTCCCTGTCGTGGATCCACCAGGATCCATCCGCACGCAAGCCCGCCCGTTTCTTCTAGGCTGCTGGCGTCCTGAGCATCACGTCAGGAACAGCTCAGGCTTCATCGGCAGCTCATCTCCAAGGGAGCACAACCCAACGCGCCCAAAAAACAAGAGCTCAGCCAACATCTGCCTTTGCACGGTACCAGCAATACCACGGTGCCGCTTCTCAGTGCAGAAAGAAGAAACTTCTCATAATCGGGGTCCTACACTCGGTGACGCTCTGCTGCTGCAGCCCCCATGGGTCAGAAATGACGGGGTTTGGCAACGGGAACGTGGCATCTCCGCGTTGTCCTCAGCACCATCCTCAGCACCCCCGACATCCCAACTTAAATATCATGCAAATCCCCCGCTAAGGGCTGGGTTTGAAGGAGGTAAACCAAGCTTTGGGGCGGTGTCCCACTTGTTGAGAAGGGTAGTCTTACCATACACAAGAGTAATTCAAGACAGTCCACGAAATCACTGGCCAGGCTAAGTATTTGACAACTTTTAGGCAGGAGCCCATCTCACCTAGGTTTATTAACTAAAAGGTAAGGATTTTAAGCCATAATAGTGGAGGCAAAGCAGATCCCTTCAAGGGCCATCATCCCATCTACACTCGCACAGTGCAGAGCTGACAGTGAGGGCACCACAGCCGCGATCCCGGGCGGGATGGAGACTCCTCTTCCAGACAAGTGACATCAGGTGGACAAGCCCAAGCCTCAGGAACTGTATTTCAAGGAGAACACTGGAAAGATTCACATGGACAGTGAACACTGTACTCACGGGTCGCCTAAAATAAACCACTGTGTATTGTGTATCCCAGCTGAACTCGAGCCCTTAAGAACGTGGAATCCTTCCATGGCCAAATGAGGCAGTCCTGAACGAGGAGGGGCAAAGGGGACAGCTCACCAGCCTTGGAGATGTGCACGCCCCTGTCTAGCTGGGACTCGGGGATGCTCTCTGCAGCCGGTGAACTGGGGTCCGCACTCTCAGGGGTGCTCAGCTGTCAGTCCGTGTCCCCTCACAGCCACTCCTGCTGCCTGGGAGCCCCGGGGCACCGTCTCGCGTGGTGGGACAGGCAGCAGCTCGGGGGGGAACAGCTCGCAGGCCCGCGAAGAGCTGGGTGGAACTGCTCCAGTGCCCTCAGCCACCGCAGCACCAGGAGGTCAATGGGGAGCAGGGGCTGGTGGTGCACTGGCCACGGCAGCTCAGCTCGGGCACAGGGGTGGGAAATCCGGGGAAGCGATCCCGTGGCACCGAACAATTTAATCCTGACCCATGTGAGTCCCAACACAGCTGGAGGCAGCGCTTCCCAAGCTTTTGGGGTAAAGGGGGTCTTTTTGGGGTCAGGGCCTTCACTTTCCCCCTCCGCCCTCCTCCGCTGTTGTTCTGACTGCAGCTACCAAAGCCCAATATTTCTCTCATGCTTTCCAAAGGCCTTACACTTCTCTCAAGTTTGATTTTTCCAGTTTGCCTTTCAGCAGTGGAATCAAAAAGGCTTGTATTTAAAGTGAAAAATGAAAACATCACATCACAAAGCATTCGCTCTTCCTCCCTGTCACCATGCCCCCATCCAGAACAGACTTGTCTGTCCTTCCATCATTTTTCCTTTCTAATTCATACTACCATCAATTTATTTCCTGACACAGTCATTTCTGGTGCCTACTTGTTCTCTAATCTTTTCACAGAAACCCACAGAAGAATTGAATCTAATCCTAATTGACCGGCTCCAAGCCCTGCCCTTGTACGACGCCATCAAACCCTCGCAGCCAGCGTGCAGGGACCACGTCCGGGGTGGGAGCAGGGACCCCGCGTCAAACCCAACCCGCCACGAGCAGCACCAAAATGAACGTGGTGAGCAAAAATGGTAAAGTTACTGCAACAAGCCAGCACGAAATCGAATCGTTTTTCTTCATTAGACCGCGTTGCTGCTATCCGCTCTTAGCGTGCGCGCGTGCCCTGGGCACGTATGTGCTCGCTTCCTGTGCGCTTGTGCGTGCTTCCACGTGCGTCCCTGCAGTGCACCACTTGCAGGTCATTCACAGCACAGTGGGCAGAAAATAAATCTAAAAAAAAAAAAAGAGGGAAAAGATGCCCGTTTCTGCACCTCCTCTTCTGGCTTTGGGATAGGGACACTGGCTTCAGCCACTGAGCCGGAGGCCACGTGAGCTGCCAGGCTTTGTGTCGCCTTCCCAGCAAATCCCTCTGGAAATTCAGGGTCTGTCCTCACCCCGGCCATGGTCAGGGTGGGACTGAGCCATGTCACGCAGCAAAGAGACACCGCTCTTATCTCTCTGTTCCTATTCTCTTTTCTCCCCCCCCCAAAAAAAAAATCACTTTTCAACCCAAGTATCCTTTCTTCCTGCCACTTGCGAATCACAGCATCTCTCCTTTCAGCTCCTCTTTCACAGGTCGCAGCCTGCCGTGATTGCTGCCGTGCAATTCTTCCTTGCCAGCGCAGGGAATTAATTGAACATGGGTGCTGTTAAGTGCTTACAGTATTACACTTCCAGCTTGGTGAAGGGAGCGGGACTTAGTAAAACAAACTGTGTCAGTCCATGTACCAGTCCTGATTAATTTTGTCAAGGTTTCTGCTTTGAGGCTGATACTGCCAGAGCTTGCTCTCAGGAGAGAATTACTAAACACACTCACGTATACTCCTGAGAAGAGTGGAAGCATCTTGGATATAGTTTAAATTAACCTCCTCTCCACTGCGGGTGCTCAGGCTCGTCACACGGAGCCTTCTGGGTGTGCAAAGAGACTGGGAGCAGGATTTTAAGGCTCTGCCACAGATTCCTACTTGCCCTGAATTACCGGTGGGGTTAGCAGGCACCCGGGCAGGAGGGAGCGCGGGATCAGGCTTCCAGGGACTAAGGCAGAGCTGTGGATAAGTGTGATCCCTGCAGGGCAGAAGAGATGCGTCCGACCCGCAGCCTACAGCTGAAGACGGAACACGCCGCGCGGGTCCCACGCCTGTGCCTGGACCTGGCACTGCCCCTCGAGCAGCAGCACTGTGTGCACGGGCAAGCGGTGCTGGGCCACGGACCGTCGCCGTGCCCTGCGTGGTACCATGTCGACTTCTAGTGCCTTTCCACACCAACCACCCTTTTGCTTTTGGTGCTTTTCTAACAGAGAGGCTTGAAATGAAAGGGGATCCCGAGGTTCGGCTCATGAGAGCTCACTGCCCGGCTCTGACGTGGTGCTCACAGGGCACACGAGCGGCGCAGGGGCTACAGGCTGCACCAGCTCCCCGCCAGCTCGGCAATTCCTCCAGCAGTGACAGGAACAGAACAGAACGGGTGTTGTAAAACCATCGCTGGTCAGACAAGGGGATTTCCCCCTCCAGGAATCACCAGCACTCCCAGTTTTGTGACCCGGATGAGCTGGAATGGCAAGTACATCCTTAGGACTTGATGCACAACATTTCCCATTTATTTTTCTTTTTGATGCATCAAAACTGCCGGTCTCATAACTCCAAATCAGCGTGCCGCTGCACACTCAAGGCAATATAACGTTACCTGCGCAGCAACTGAGTCTGTGTTTACTGAAACGTTAAGACTTTGCAAATATCGAAACACAGTATTTCACGGAGGATAAAGTCAAGGAAGCCAAGATTACACATTTTAACAGCTCCCACCAAGCAAAATCCGCCAGCATTGTTGTCATTGCACCACGAAACATTTCAATTTCAATACAGCTGTAGTTTCTGGAGGGAAATGGCAGCATCCAAATCTTTTTGTCCTTGCCTCATTTAAACCCACGGTCACAGCGTGCTGCTGAGTAAATACTGCTGCAGAAATGCTCGCCAGCCTGAGACACGAGCCTTGCTGCGGGGAGCACGCCATCCCTTCAGCTCTGCTCGAGTGCCGTGCCTCCCACACGGCTGAAGATGAGGCGGAATTTGATCCCAAAATGTGTCATCCGTAAAGGGAACAAGAAAAGAGGGAGAACGGGGGAAAAGGGAACGGCACAGGTAAGAGTTGTTCTGGCAGCAAGCGGGTGGCTCCTGACCAGCCTCTGGTTTAAAGTCTCCCCCCATCGCAGACGTGCCCCGCGTGCTCAGCGCTTACACAAGCCCGTCACCTCCAGCGAGGAGCTGAGCCGCTCGCGGGCACAACCTGCTGCTGACGGGGTTGGAGGGCACGACCCACCCCGGTGGGGCAAGCACAGAGCTTCGGGATGGCTCCGGTGCACGTGTCCTCCCCTCGAGGTGTGCACCCGGAGCGGGGGGCGCGGTGTGCGGCCCCCGAGCCCCGCTGAAAGCCCTCTCTCCACTGGGAAGGGCAGGATTCGGGCCGGGCTTTCATTTATTTGTAACGTTATGCTAGTTTCTCGACCGGTTTGCATGCAAAATTTTAAAAGCCACCCAAAGTCTGGCTTCCTAGGCCTGTCCATGCGCCAGAGCGTTGCTGAAGTGGCTCTCCCGTTTCCCAAGGAGTTGCAAAACTGGAAAGGAAGAAAGAGTGGCATGTGCTCTTCCCCCTGGCTAAAGCCTCTTCCCCACATGGCCAAGCCAAAATCCCGCAGGCGCTGCTGGCTGTGGCCATGGAAACTGCGGGTTTAAGCGCAGGGACTCCCCTGGCTTTGTGCAGCTATGCCCATCCATATTAGCTGGAGATCTGTCCGCTGATTTATGATGGAAGCGCTAACAAACCCTTAAATGTGGCACGGCAAATAGCAGCATTATACCAGCACCATGGCATGAGAGGCAGAGGCTGTCTATTGCTCCCCAAGGATTTGTTTAAGGACAAGAACCATGATGAATACAGCCTGGGTGGCTCAATTACATGGGGACTCAATTACTTAAAACAAAGAAACTGGATGAAAAAAGTATGACAAAAATTCAGAATTATTTCGCTGCTGGAGGTCACATATAACAGCCCTGTCATCCATAAATCTGGAAATCTCTAAGGCATGCTACTCCTGTGTTGAGAGATGACAATTAATTGGTATTTTACTTACCTCATCCATGCAAATTATGCAGGGAAAAATTCTAATTACTGCATGCTACATGTATATAAGGTCAAAGTGGGCCAGCTTTTGACAGTGGTGTAAAATGGATTATGTTTATCCTTCACATGAGGGCCATGATCCTGCAGGAACCACAGGGCTCCCGCCCCCCCCGGCTTGCAGGGACCATGCCAGCGTCGGTGAGGCTGCGCGGGCACTGCGGTCCCTGGCAAGGAGGGATGGACCGTGCAAACACACAACTGGGGAGCAAACGCAATGCGGGGCTGGGGAGAAATGCAAAGTGCTTGTGCGAGCAAGGAACAACAGCCTGGGGAGCAGCAGGACTCACATTCAGCCGTACACAACTCATCAACTCAAGTTTTGTCTGAACAGGACTCCTCAAAAAATGGGGGTTTTGCCTTCTGACAACACCCCCTGTCCCTGGAAGGGTGTTATGGGGCAGAAATGGGAAGAGAAGAGGTTTGGGTGGGGGCTTCTTGCTGACGAAGGGAACCAAGAGCATCTCTGCGTAACCTGATGGAGACCTGCAGTCCTGCACAGGGGTCAAGCACGGGAACTGAGGACCGTGCCGCGACCCCCTGCGCCCCCATCGCCGCCGGGCTGCAAACGAGGCAGAGCTTGCACCGAGCCCCCCAGGCGGGGACGGCAACTTACCGAGGAGTCCAGGGTTGGGAAACCTCCAGGAGTCGTTGTACGTTGAGTATTGTGGGTGGCTGTATGGGCTCCCAGAAAACTCGCTCCCTAAGTTAAAGAGAAACAGACAAAACAAGAGATCATTTGATTTGAGGCCACAGCTACCGTTGCGGGTGGAAGGAGTTCAGCGGGTGCTGTGCTCCAGTGACGGCCTTAGTGCCGCTTTCTTTGAGGAAGGGCCACACAGGTGGGTGAGTTATTACATAAACGGGTGCAGCCACCTTTTATACGTCCTTTTTGTGCTGCAGCCCAGGCCTGCTGAGCTGGAGGAATTTCCTCAGCAGCCCACGCTGCAGGACAAGGCAGCAGGGAGGGATGGAGAGGAGTCTGGGATGCACCGAGCCAGCCCTGGCCCTACACCACTCACAGCGAGAAACACAACACAAGGACAGGGATGCTCAGACAGGCGCTCTGGAAGATGAACCAGCTGATCTTCGAGATACTGGGTACCCTTCCAGGCTCTCCAGGAGAGTACGGCCTTAGGTCCCAGACATCCATCTATCACTGCGGCCCAAGGAGAGGGATGCTTGCACCAGTTTCAGATGGCTTTGAAACCCTCCAGACAAAGGCACAAGAATGGCTCAAAGAGTTATTGCTATTTATCTCCTTGCCAGCTCCCGCTCTCCCCATCTGTTTGTTCTCTTCACATGTCACCTCCTGTTTCATACTTCAGCTGCGAGCTCTTCAGGACAGAGCCGTGCACCGTGGGGCTCCGACCCTGGGCAGGGCACCCGGATCCACCACCATGCAAATACCAACAACGCTGCTGATTTATGAGGAAATCTTCCGCAAATGACAGTTTCCCACTCTCCTCCTCTGTTTCTTCCTCCCCTCCTTCTCCCTCTCCCATACACAAATATATTCACGGACAACATAGCATGGCAGGAGAAAAAGTAGGATTCCTACGTCAAGAAGAGAGGGCTGCCAGGCTGCAGCAGAAAGCGCTCGCCGTGACCTTCACCCACTCCGGCCCTCAGCGCTGTCGTAGCCCCCGACCATCCTCAGGGCTGCCTTTCCCCGAGCGGAGCAACAACCCCCTGATGCCACGTCTCCACGTCTCCAGCTCCACCTGCAAACGTGTTTTCTGCCAGTATAGAAGTGACACGGGTGGGTCACTGCTGTAATATGGGTTACCTCTGAAACGTAGGGTCAGGACCGGGGTAGCTTGGTCTCACATGATGCTGCTTCAGTGAAAATGAGCTGCCCCTCAGCCTGCACCAAAGGATGCTGATAAAGGTGCTGACAGCAAGAGCCACCCCCCACTGCTCCGCTCTAGGGGGTCTCTGCTAACACCCCCTCCCTGCTCCCCATCGCCCTTCAGACCCATGAAGCTGCACCCCCCAGCCTCGACCCGCTCCCTGCCCCACTGGCAGGGCCATGAGAGGAGCCCGACGCCAGCAGCAGCGAGCGCCTGCACGCTCAGCATCCTTGCTGCGTCAACCACATTTCTTCACAACCTCCAAGCAGGTTTCCCTCACTGCCTCTAAGGGTTAGCATCAGTTCACCATGAGCCATGGGAAATGGAGATGTTTCCAAACTTTTCTTCCTAGCGAAGTACGTTGTATCTACATCCCCTCTCCACTCCTTGTCCTTATGGATGACAGATGACTTCAGTACCTGAAGGTTACCTCTGTCAGACCTCCCTCTCTCAAAGAATGAGCCATGGTGAAGATGGACAAGCCAGAAGAGACGTCAGGAGCCACCTGAGGTGCCACAGGGACTGGCAACGGTGTCCTCATTGCCCTCCACCAACCGGGGAGCAAGCTGCCTTGTGCAGGACACAGCAGCTCCTCCCCGGTCCCTTCTGCCTCCTGACCCGAGGACGATGCTCAGCAGAGCCCTCCCTGCTCCCAAAGCCCCTTGGCTTCCAGCACACCTCGGACCCAGCTCTGCCCTAGTGGTGTTTGCCCAAAGCACACGGGCAGCTGTGCTGGGCCTGGCTAGGATGGAGTTAATTTTCCCCAGAGCAGCCCTCAGAGCTGCACAGCTAGAAAGCTGATGATAACCCAGCAGTGTTTTGGCTGCTGCTGGGCTGCGCTGGCGCAGCACCAAGGCTCTCTCCAACATCCCACACACACACCAGTGGGCTGGGGGTGGAAAAGATCCTGGGATGTGACACAGCCAGGAACCGACCCAGGCTGACCAAAGGGGTATTCCAGACCATACGGCACCTGCTCAGCAATAAAAGCTGGGGGAAAGGAGGAGAAGGGGGGCACACTCATTATTTATATTTATGTTCCAGACCAACTGCTGCTCATCCTGAAGCTCAGGAAATGGCTGGATATTGCCTGCTGATGGGAAGTAGAGAATAAAATCTGTTTCCCTTTTTTTTTGCACGTGACCCTTGGTTTTGCTTTATCAAACCATCCTTATCTCGACCCATGAGTCATCAGTTATCTTTTCTTTCCCCTGTCCAGCTGTGGAGGGGAGTGATAGAGCAGCTTCAGTGGGACCTGTCATCCAGTCAGGGTCACCCCACCACCGCAGCAAACTGGCTGGTGACTTCATGGGTGAGATCCCTCCCAGTCCCTGCAGGCTCTCAGCCAGGTCCAGCCTGCGCTGCACACGAATCCCTTCGTCCCATGGGGGCCTCTTCTCGCTCACCACCTTCCCCAGCGGTTTCATTTCTTCCTTTCCTCAGGACAGTGAGAAACGCAGAGGCTGAGCCCCCGCACAAAACACAACACGGCACACGAGAGCCGACGGGACCAGGTCCGGCTGCCGCGTCCTCCCCTGGCGCTGCGCCGCGCTCAGGCGGAGGGACGGGGGGGACGGGGCAGCAGGACAGACCCGATGCCCGCTGCGGGCTGGTCGCACAGGGCGTGTGGCAGAGCCTGCCCCCTGCTCCGTGTGCCAGCACCACCACAGGCTTCCGACGAAGCCCACGGCGAGAGCTGCCCCCAAGGGAGGCCACGCGTACGCACCCCGGGACGGGACAACCCCTCATTTTCAGCCGTCCCGCCGCTCTCCCTCCCCGCTGCTCCTCTCTCCCGTCCTCCCGCGGCTGCACCGACCCGGTCCGTAGAGCAGGCGGCAGCGCTTCCCAAGCGCTCGTCAGCGCTGCGGCAGGGCTGCGGGTGGGAACGGGCTGACATTTCATTGTTTCATCCTCTCCTGCCTTGCTCTCCTCCCCCACCATCCCCACTGCCCTCCTCCCCGCACTCACACACAGACACACATCGTGGACCCTCTCTGGGGGATGCTCCGGTGCCTGTCAGGCTGAGGCTTCCAATTCTCTGTTTTTTATGCCTCAGTGGTCAGGGTGTCAAGCTCCTGCAGTACAGACCAGCCAGGAGCTCGAGGAGTCACTGAGCACCATCAGCTCGGTGACAGTATTGCTTGCTTCTTAACATACTCTGCATATCCATCAGCCTTGCAGGGAAAAAAAAAAAAAAAAAAAAAAAAAAAAAAAAAAAAAAAAAAAGAGAAGAGGGGCAGGAAGGAAAATGAGAAAAAAGAAATACGGGAGAGGGGAGGGGAAATGGAGAAGTGGGGGAGAAAGTCTCGAGCCCTGCTGCTACCATCGCAGCACTTGGGCAGACAAATGGTCCAGCCGTAAGTGAAACTAAGCTAGATGAATGAACGTTGCATGAACGCCTCGTGATTTCCACCAGATATTCCGAGGTCCATCAGCTACACTTCTTGACAGCACCGCTCCGCGGCCAGCCCTCGCCCCCTTCAAAAACACAACGAATCAGCTACCGGGGGACGCGCGCACATGCGGCGTGTTGCACACACGTGCACGGTGTCTGCCCGCCACCGCGAGGAAGGGGCGGCAAGTGGACCCACTCATGCAAAATGGTAAACCCCCTCCTTAATAGTTCCCACGTCGCTGAGACACAACGACGCCAAACCAAGGGCTTCTGCCCACCTCTCGCTGCAGACCCGACCCCGCGCTGCCACGATGCTTCGCGTGGCTGAAGGCCAAAAGGGGTCGGACCCTTCCGTCACCCCTGGAGGCAGAGGTGCAGGAGGGGAGGGAAGAACAATCCCCGGGAACGCTGCTGCTACAAGGCAGTGGCAAGCCCTGGGGGACGCTCTCCATCCTGAGAGGGTGGGAGCCCCGCGGGGTGAGCCCCGTGGTGGACGGACCCTTTGCTGCAGCCAAAACTACGTCACCCATTCCGCAGCGTTTTCTCCAGGGATTATCAGCTGGTTTCACGGTAAGTTCCTGCAAGTTTCCTTCGTGATGTGCAGCAAAACTGAAAAGAGTGAGTTTAAAAATCTCAAGAACCAAGACGGAAGAGGCCTCACAGTGTCTTTCCAATGCCATGGCTTTAGAGAACTGGCCCTGGAGGGGACGGGGGAGGATGCCGGCACCTCTGTGCTGGACTTGGGGCAGGAGGTCGTGGGAAACACCAGCAGAAACCAGCAGCCCAGTCCACACAGAACATGCTTGTTACACAGCTGGTGGTACCACTGGACTGAAAAACAAAATTTGAACAGATACTCAAGAAGTTGAACCTCGAAGTTCAACACGTCGCTCTGGTCCCCAGAGTCTCAGAAGTTCCAGTTTCAGTACAGCTCAACCAGAGCCAACTATGTGAAGGCACACACGTGTTCGGACACTTTTTGCTGTGTTTTCTCAGATACCAGGTTTTTGCACACGCATTTGGGATGGGAAGAAGCCGTCAGAACCATGGGGGTGAACAGTTGTATCCGAATGACGGCTGCAGGCAACACAATGTGCAGGTGATACAACGCGCAGGTGATACAAGGTGCCTTCCTCCCAGCGACCACCGCACCACAGCTCTCCCAGCGGGGAGAGCAGCCACAACCCCGCGGCTGTGCATCCCTCCTGCCACTCATCCCAGTCCCTGGTTTCCTCCACCAGTCCCCATTAGTGGGGTTGTTTTTCTGTCTGAGCTCCCGGTGTAATTTCATTTTCATTTGGCAGAAAATTAAACCAAACCAGGAGAAATTTAACCAGGAGTGTTTAATAAATGCAGCTGTGTAAGGGACAAGTACAGAAGGTCTTGGGACAAAAACCAGAATCTGGCCAGCAACAGCAACACCCTTCCCATTCCTCATTTGGGTCCTGGGTAAGTTTAAAGCCCATTTGCTGTACTTGTCCCTAGGGTGGGCTCCTGCTCTCCCGCTCCAGCCTGACCTCCTGCCGGGGGCTGCAGGTGCATCTATCTTTCCCCTGTGGCAGAGGACCTTACCGCAACTTCTAAAAAAATTAACAATCACATGGCTTTTATTTGTTTTCTATCATTTTCTTTTGTGGAAGTAATCACATGGATCATAAATCCCTTCAGCGAATTCCAATAACAATCATTACCCTGGTAGCTAAGATATGCTTGGCTGCATGGGCAGCAGGGCTGAAGTCGGCACCGAGACGCCCGGACAGACCCGGGCAGCTGCGCATCAGCCGCCAGCGCCGCGAGATAGCGGCTGTTCAAACGCAGCCTCGAATCCATGACATGACATGTGCAACGGGGCCAGGCGTCACCCAGGGGACGAGGCATCACCCAGGGGCCAGGTGTCACCCAGGGCCAGGTGTCACCCAGGGGACGAGGCGTCACCCAGGGCCAGGCGTCACCCAGGGGCCAGGTGTCACCCAGGAGCCAGGCATCACCCAGGGGACAGTCATCACCCAGGGGCCAGGTGTCACCCAGGAGCCAGGCATCACCCAGGGTTTCAGAGAGGACCAAAACCAAAGGGCAGTGGGAGAAGTCGCTTCTCACCGCTCCTCAGCACCGCCCGAGATCGCTTCGCTGTGACCTGGGCAGCATCCCCCGCAGCCGGTGGGAAGCAGCCGTGGGAGACCTCAGAGAAAGCCTGGAAAGCTGCAGCCTCTGTGACTCACAAAACTCCCTCCCTTAGAAGTTTCCTTTGTGTGTGTGGGAGCTGGAAAACATCTTCCAGTTAAAACTTGCTTTCACTCAAAAAAGTAGTTTCACATCACTCACATACTTTTGCAAATGTACAACAGTCTTGACTAAATCTTTCAGTTAAAAAGAGCCCTGGATTTTAATTTATTTTTTAAAAAATCATATGTTTTCCAAACAAATCATTTTATCATTTAAATTCAGAGAGGTGGTAAGTTTTCAAATTGAGTTCAGTGAGGCAAAAAAAAGAAAAAAAAAAATTCCAAAAATCTCAACTGGAAAACAAACTGTATCTCTCAAGTGACATCCAAAGTAGTTTGTACTGTTGCGGGTTTTTTTGACTGAACCTTGGACTTTCTTCCAATTTTAACGTTTATTAGCAAACAACAGATGAGTGCTTTATACTGCTCTAATCCATAAATATCAACTGCATTTAAGCGGGGGGACTAGAAATCCAGGGCACGCCATGGATTGAGCGCCAGGTCTTCTCCTGGTCCCTCTCCTTTTTCCTCCCCAGGAGGGAAGGACATTGGTAATCCTGCCTCCTGCTCCTCGGACCGAGCACCCTGGGCTGTTAATCTGCCTGCTCTGGACCATGCAGCCCATGTGCCACAAAAAGCAGGAGCACAAAAAGGGGGAAAAAAATCACCAAAGTACAGTGCTACTGAAACAAAACGTGTATTTCTTCCCCCTGGGAGGAAGCCGAGCAGGAAAATACAGCATATATAGCAAAAGCCCACCGTGCTCTACCCAATTTATCTCAGTGAATATACTCGGGGTGATAACCAGCTAAAAACCCCAGGACAAGCATGCAGGATTCATAGGCCAGCCTTTGCAGAGCGGGCTTGGGAAATGTCAAGATTGGAATATTGGAATTCCGGGTCCGACAGGCGAGGGCGATGGCTGTGGCAGAGAGATCCTTCTGGAAGGGATGGTCAGCCCGGGCCGGGGGGCACACACCCGTTTTGGGTGTTGACGCCACCCTCCTGCCCCCCCAGCTGTGATTCCCACCTGGCCTGCGGTGGCTGGAAGGAGTTTGACTGAAAAAGAAACGTTTTCCCTGATGGGACTGCAAAAAACCTCTTCAATGAGCAGTTTTGTAAAAAGGAATCTGCTTTTCAAAACACCCGAGATGCTCTGCAACAAAATGGGAAGCTGCTCCCGGCCCGTGGATGCTTGTAACATCCAGCAATTTGTCTGTTCCCACAGGAAAGAAGGGAATAAAGCATTAACAAATGGAAAATTTAATTTAATAAATAAATAATTTATTCATTTCCATTAATAATGGACAATTTAGAGACATGCTTTCTCTACAGTTAACGTTCCCCCCCTTCCTTTTTTTTTTTTTTTTTTTTTTTTTTTTTTTTTTTTTTTTTTGAGGATGGAATCAGAAGTGATGGAGCTCAGCAAAAGAACAGCCTTCACAAATGATTTTCAAGTAAAACTTTACTTACGCTGGAACGAAATCTCCACTTCTTGATTTTAAACGAAAAAAACCCTGACTAACAGCGAGTTCTTAGAGCACTAAACCCTCCACCAGTGTTGTTTAAACACAATGCGATAAAACTATGTCCAAAATTTCATCCGGCTCCAGCCCAGACAGAGCCCCCAGTGTGGCGACGTACTGCGAGTCCAGCCGAGCACGAGCGCAGAGGCGCCCGCGGATCCCGGGTAGCGCTGTTAATGCCATCCAATTAAATAGACAGCGCCTGTGCTGCTCCTTGGAAGAAACGTGGCGCTAACTGCTAACTACCATGGCCGGCAGGGTACGCAGCCCTCGGCTGAGCACCTGCAACACCCTCCTGGAACAAACCTGAGCAAACAGCGAAACACTTTTTGTTTGTTAAAGCTCCCTTCTCTCCTGGAAGTGGGAGGAACAACCTCTGGGACCCCAAAACGCTTCCTACACCCTTCAGACACTGTCACAGCAACCGTCCTGCACGGCCGAAGTGATGCTGGGGGCAAAACCCATCCTGGGGCAAAACCCATCTTGGGGCAAAACCCATCCTGGGGCAAAACCCATCTTGGGGCAAAGCCCAGCATGTTGGAGCAGGTTCCCCCCGGGAGCACCGCGGGTGCCCATGCAGAACCACAGCCCATGCAGAGGGACGGATGGACGGACTCTGACAGGGATCTCCAAGGCACACACACACTTTACACGGGTAAGGAAAAGCGGGTAAATCCAGGGGTAAATCCAGGGGTAAACCCGCCGTAAGAATCCGGTGGATCGGTTGCTATCACCTCTGACCCCTCCACCCGTACCCTTACACTCCGCGGGCACACCCCACTCCTGTCTGTGACGTCCTGTAGCCATTGATTAACCCTTTGACAAACGCTCGAGGTGCAACCATCACCCGAACTTTCACACGCGTGATTTCAAAACTAAATTAGCCCCCGCACTGGACAATTTTTCCTGCACGTCAGCCAAGATGAAGTCTATTGCAGTTGCGGCTGGAAGGCACTTGGTCACAGTCAGACAACGTCCCTCCGAAGTTCCCAGTCCCATCAAGACTGCCAATTAACTTCTAATGAAGGTTGTAAATAATTTTATGATCATACAGATTGGACAGCCTTTCCTCCTTATTTTATCTTTATATTAACCAGCACCTGCTCAAAGATGTACACTTTTATTTTTAATGGTCCTGAGTAGGTTGTCATATTTTAAGAAAACAGTAACATGCAGATTTTTGTAACACTACCTCATTTCCAAGAAGCTACAAGGCACAGAAATCCCATCAATGACTAATGAGTTGTGGGTTAAGGTGGACGTACCTTGCTGTGAAGTCACTGTACTATTCTCGACCCGTGCTGCCTGCCATAAAATTTTAATGCTGCTTCTGACATATTTATGAAATACCTCACCTAGTCTTTGCAGGATGACAAAAAGATTTACATCCGCAATTACTGCAAGCACATAGGTTTTAGCTATGCACTTTAAACTTTTGTACACAAAGGTATTTAACTTTAATACAACAAAGGTAGGTGGTGCCACAGAGCAACCACATTGGAACTGCATTAGGGGAGATTTATCTCCCCGTACCAGGAGGACAACTGCCCAACTCATCTGCATGGAAGATGGCACTGCCATTAATGACGGTGAGGAATCTGCCCCTTCCCTGTCCCCCCCGCAGAGTCGTCCGCCCTCCCCGCCGGCTGCCAGCGCCCAGTCGGACCCTGCAGCGAGAAGCTGCATCGCCGGCGACGCCCAGGCTGGGACCCGCGCCACAGCCTCAGCACCGCTTCGTCGCCTCCGCTCCAGACTGAGCGACCAGGCAGAGCGGGCAGGAGGAAAAGCAAAACTTCTGCCTCGCAGAAAATATCAAGCTTTGCGATGTGGTTTCATCCCAGCTTGGTGTAAGATGCACCACAGAGCATCTTGTGGGATGAAATCCTCCAAACTGTGTAATGGAAATGCGTTTGGTTGAGATGAAAATATTCCACTCCATGCTTCCTCCTGACTTTAGCCTTTTTTATAATTTCAGCCTGCATAATGATAATGTAATGTGTAGTTATTTCCAGGAATTACACAAGTAATTTAGCTAGTAGCAGAAGTAGATATAATGTTACGAGCCGTAATAACATAACTATGGCGTGGAAATTGTGAAGTCTGGAAATTAAGCGTTTTGGTAGCTTGATAAAGCTGCTGACATGGAAGTTGTCTTCAATTATCTGCACATGCAGGTGTGAGCGGGGCCAGGAAAGCGTCTGCACAGCTGAGGGAGCATCGTCCCGCACCAGCATCTCCTCGGGCATCCCGGTGTCCCTGTCCTTGGTCACCGGGCCCAACCACACCGGGACCAGGCTCTGCTGGGACCAGGCCCGCGGCTCCGGCTCTGCTGGGTGACGCCGGGTCCTGCCCTTCGACGGACAGAAAAGACTCTTGTCCTCGTGTAAACCCCTGCTCCTGGCTGAGCCACTCAGAACCTCAGCGTCTCGGCCCTTCTGCCTGCAAGATCAGGTTTTCAGCTGGACTCCAGGCTTCAGCCACCCCTGGACCGGGACTTAGCGCGTCAGCAGGGTCTGCCTTCCCCCTCCGGTTCCTTCTGTCATCGTGGGGAGCTTGTGTGAGCTCTGAGATACAGAGGCACGGCCCCAGCAGAGATGTCAGCTTTTCTTTCTGACACCAAACACAATGCAAATGAATGCCTGAGTGACAGAAGACAGATAATTTCTCACTTGATTTTCACAGCACTGCTTTGGTTTTACACCACATCCACGTTACAGTCATCCTTTTAATGCAGAGAAAAAACATGTCAGCCCATCTCAGGTCAATCTCCGGGAGCGCGGCAGCTTGGCCCTCCGGCAGGATGGACGCTCTGCTGGCAAACAGTCCTCAGCCAAAGCCATTTCCAAGTAACGTCTGCAGCTGCTCAGCCCGGCCTGACCCAGCTGAATCAGCCAGAATTGTGCCAAGGAAGAGAGCACGCGCTGGGGGAGGGATGACGGACGGGGCACCTCGAGGACCCATCCTGGCGGGGGGACACCCACGGCTCCCAACACATCCCAGCAGCGCGGGGCACACCTCCCCGGGACCAGGCTCCTCGCCCAGGGCTGGCATTACGTTTCCTGACCTCAGTAAACGTGCAAGACTCGAGACTAGGGCGCCTGGGCTGAGGCGGCTCCTTCGTGGCAGGAGGAAGAGAAGATGGGGCAGCATCGCCGTCCCGCGCCCAGCACCTCTCACTGACACTTCAAGCAGCCCGTCTCCTGCCCGGGCGCTGCTTATCCCACCGTGGAGCCCACACACACTTTCTCCACGTCAGTAAAACATCCGTGTATGCTTGGAAGTTATTTATTCTGTGACAATGCGTCCGTGTGGCAAAGCAACCTTTGCTGCTGCTAAAGACTGAGGATTTAGCACATCTGCTGCTGAGCGGACACTGAGTCAGGGCCAGAGTGCGGCCGTTAGTCTTTTTATGCAGGAATTAAGGGGGTTACATCTGAATTTCCCAGCTCACTCCACAGCTAGTGCAGAGCCTGATCCCAGATCTACTGCAGCCACAGCTGACGGATGATTTATTTGCAATCAACGTGCCCCAACACTGTATTTGCTGCTAAAATGACCAAATGCATCTTTCCTTCTGGAGACTTCTCACCTCCCCACCCCAGCTGTCCCTCTTCTGCCGGCACGGCCAGCCCGCCCGTGAGCAGGGACCGCAGCAGACACGGCCTTGTGCTCTCCCCCCTGCACCTCACCCCTGCCCCACACGGTGCACACACATTTTCCACACAAACACAGCTTACTGCAGTCTGGCAGCTTCTGCTTTAAAATGTGTTTTTCAGGGGAAAGTTCTGCTGTGGAAATGGGGCAGACCTTGAAGCACCTTCCTTCATTTTTATGAAGGCATGTAATTTTTCTTAGAAGTTTTAACTTAATTTGGTTTTCTTTCCGTTACCGTGTTTTGTTTCTTTTGCACAGATCATATTACATCGTATTGTACTGTGCTGCTATCTATTGCAATGTTGTGGAATTTTTGCTCTGGAAAGCAAACTCCTGGAAAGAGAACACTTAGTTCTCAAAACAAATAATTTCAGCCTGAGCCCTAGACATCAGTTCTGAGTGTTGGGAGTTTACCACAGCGCAGACGTTCTACGTCCAAGCGATCCTGACTGGAAGCAAAATCCCTCCAGCAATCATCGCACAGAAATCAAGCCTACAGGCTCAGAAAACGAGTCCAGTGAGCGATAAAAAGGCTGAATTAATACATAATGCTTCGCAGGAGAATGGCTGCAAACCCCAAATCTATGCACAGGTCACCCTGCAGCAGCCCAGGCAGGGTGACAGCGTGCCTGGGTGCGGGACCTGGCCTCCAGCGTTCCCCTGGGCACACGGATGCTGGAAGCAGGAGACATCCAGTTCATCACGGGACAATTTAGGAAGTGCTTCCTCACACCACGAAGCCGGGCAGATAGGGAACCCCTCAGGCTGTCACCCAGAGCCAGACAAATCTGTCAGTGTATGCAGAAAAAACAGGCTTGGGGTGACGCAGGAGAAGCCGCCCTGCCACGGTGTGTCAGAGCGGGTACCAGATGGGCTCCCCAGGGTCTGACGCCCCAGGGGAAAAGAAACTGCATCCCCCCCAGCACCCCCAGAGCCACGAAGCAGCCACCAGTTGGGCCATGGAGCTCGATGTGATGGGAATCGGAGAGAATCTGCTTCCCCCTGCTGCTGCCTTCGGTGGGGGTGACCCCAGGGGCTCCCCGCGGGGCGGCAGGAATTACAGTGGCCACGTCGCGCTGGCTTTGGGGATCTCAGCACTTGGTTGCATCGAACGGTTTGTCAGGAAACAGCTGTCGGGGACACCGCCGCTCTCCAAGCTCCAGCGGGTTGTTGTCCACAGCCACCACGCTTTCGTAACCCCCAAAAGTTTTTTTTAAACTTCCGGGCGCTGATGCGACACGAGGAGACGCCAGCGCAAAAAAACGCTTGAACGCTCAGAAACTGTAAAGCAGGGGTTTTTTTTTGTGTGCTCTGACAGGGCTTGTTATTACACCGGTCTGAGAAACCTTATTGTGAGCAGTCCGGGTCAGACCCAGGCTCGTTTTCCCACGAAAAATCCAGTTAAGGTGCAGGGGGGGGGGTCCTGAGCCGCGCGTAGGCACCTTAACTGTATTTTTGGTGCTCTGCGCTTCACCAACCCACAGCTCCCCCCAAAAATCAGAGTTAATTCAGACCTTGTGGCTTTCTAATTACAGTTAACTCTTCTTACTGCGTTTCTGCTGACGGGCAGCTGTCAATAATGACAAAAACGGAGCAAACGGAGGGGGAGCCATGGAGGGCAAGAGCAGCGTGCCTCCCCCCTGGATGCTGAGTTCTCACCGATGGCACCGCTGGTTTTCAGGGCCGGGCAGACAACAATCCATTGGGAAACCCTTTGTAAAGGTGTTCCTGCCTTTCTGGAGGAGACGGAGGATCCCCAAGCAGAGGGGATGACTTCGGTGCCCAGAGGAAACCCTGGGAGCCGCTTCAGTGGGGGCAAACGGACCCTGCGTAGGGCGAGCTCTGGCAACCAGCTCCACGATGGGCAGCTGCCAGGTCCTACGGGGGTAACACGACTAAGGAGCAGAGCGCAAGCTTTTAACACGTTTCACCTACTCGCAGATCATCTTTAAATTTCTGTCTCTGGGTATTTTGGGGCAGAGGCTCAGGTTTGTTTGTATCTGTCAGCACAAAGGGGCTCAAAACAACTGGCTTGCCAGGGGCAAAATAATGTTGAGTAACATGAAAAAAAAAACCCAAACAAACAAAAAAACCCAACCCGAACAGCAACAAAAGGGTCTTTTAAATTCTGGCTGTTGCTTTTATAATCACTGGTGTTACCTGAAGGTGGGCAGCAGTCAGGCTTGCAACCCTGAATGAACCATCAGCGGGGAACAGGCCCCGTGTTAGCTGCTGCCAGTGTCTCCTCACGGGCACCTCGGCATGTGCTGGGTGGAAAGAGGAGCCTGGAGGGTCCCCCAGTTCTCCAGGGGGACGCGGGACGAATCCCGTCCCACCCGCTCCCCTCCATCCACAGGCTGCATCCCTCTGATGCCGGCCACTCCGTGGCACCCGCAGCGGCAGCGATGCTCCGCGAGCTCCGTCACCGCGGCCACACCAGGAGCCTCCAGAAGAAACAACCGCAGAGCCCAGTTTCCACCCCTCAGCGCTAAAACCCCCCAACTGCCGCACTTTTTTTCCACAAATAGCGGCTTAACTTGAAAATCCGCGTCTGAGCAGCGCGCTCCCCTGTCCCACGGGCGGCATCTCCCGGCTGCCAGAGCCCCAAACCCCCGCACCACCCCGGGTGGGAGTGGGATGGTTTCAGCACCGAGGTCTGGCTGGAGCTGCCCCCCCTCCCCGCCGCAGCCCCCCGGCATCGCCGTGCGCCGCTGCCGGCTGACGCGACGGATTGATTTGACTGAAGGTAGCCAAACTGTCACTCAGGAGGTGCCCCCTTGGTACCTCTTCTGGATGGATCTACTTGAGGGTGGGCTTGCCTGAGCGTTCCTGTCAGGGATTTCAAAGGGAACAAGCGGCTGAATGCGGATCTGACAGCTCGGCCGAATTAGGGCTATTTGCATGCTAATTTCCACCGTGCTTAACTCACTGGCAGACCTAGAGCGAGAAGCAGCCTCTGCGTGTTTGGAACAATGCTTGACTGATCTAGCTGCGTTAACGAGCAAATTATGGTAATTTTGTTATTACAAATGCATAGAAATTTCCAAAGAGTGGAGCAATACAATATGTTTTCTCTCCTCCTCCTCACTCCCAAATACGGACCCTTTTGTTTATACACACTTCGCCTTGCTTACTTATGTTTAGATATACACAGCGTCTCACCTCGACGGGAGGATGCAGACATGAGGGCCGGAGCGGAGGGAGCCCGCAGAGCGGACCAGGCCGTCCTCGCTGCGCGCGGGACGCTGGGGCCGCATCCTCGGCTGGTGTAAAGCCGCAGAGAGCCTCGGCGGGTGTGGGTCGGGGGTAACTGACCCCAGCCGAGGATCAGGCCTGCGAGAGGGAGGCGGGTTTGGGAACAGCGGAGCCAGAGGCTGCTGCCTTCCCAACACGTCACCTTCTTGCCCTCTCTGGCATAATTTCTAAATCAATTTAATGAAATAACATCTGACAACATCATATTGAAAACAATATAAATTTTATCTATATTCTGTGCAAGCGCAGTAATTACATTCCTGAGAGATGAACACTGAAATCCTTCTCCAGGCTTCCAAGGTGCTGGCAGACCCTAATTCAAAATGTACACAAGCAGCGGATAAAGCATACCATTTACCTAACTGCTTTGTTATTAATTAAGGGAATCATTTGCCAGTTGATTTGCAATCTGGTATTGCCCCAAGATATTTGCGAAGGCGCATCACTTGCTCCATCATATGTGATGAAACTTCTCTGGGATTTGTCTTCCGAGGTTACAGAAGGGTGGGGAGGCACCTTTGTGTAGCATCCCTAGACTTGCAAAAAACCCCAGTGAATTTGCTTAACCAGAGAACGCCAAATGTCAACACTTCTGTCCTTCGGCAGTGGATCTGCTGGCTGTAGTGGTGGAAGCCAGGGGTGTTTGTGGGGCGTGCTGGGTGATGGCTGGGTTTGAGCCACACGACCTGCAAAAAGCGGCAATACGGGCACAAAAAAAGGTCAGAGTGCCCATAATCCAAGCAGAGATACACATCCCCGCCAGGACAGCAGCACGGGGCAGGTGGAGCGGATGGCAAATGGCCTTGGGAGTCACCTCCAAGCTCCAAGGACGTAACTTGCAAACTCTCCACCAAAGAAACGTGAAGGCGTGTTCCCCCACTGCTCTAGGTCCTCCTAGCACCAAGGCCTGACCCTCCTTTCACCTCCACAGGCCACAGCAGCGTCTCTGTCCGTGTAACCACGCAGTACCAGCTTTACGCCGAACAGCAGCTGCAGACCGCGTTGGGGCTGTGCCACCCGTGCCCTCTGTCACACCATGCACTGCAGTTTGCTTTCTCCAACCCCGACTTTAAGCATTTTACCTCCCAGCTGCCTCGCTTTCAAATCTTTACTGCTGCGTGTCAGGACGTGACAGAACACTGTCACAAAACCGCGGCAGAGCCATAACAAATAACCAGAAATAACCCTGAAAGTCTTCAGCGCGACAGAGGGGACCAAACCCCACCAACTCCTACAGCCTTCATTCCGGAGGTCGGACACGCCAACTGCTGCCTCCTGACCCCCCCCGCTGCGGGAGGGGTGGGTGTGGGTTGAGGGGGGTGCCGTCCCTTGCAGGCTCAGGTGGGAGAAGCAGCCCCAGCGGGGAGAGGTCACACAATCTCGCTTCTCCTCCACGTGAATACCTGCTAGCCCCAAGGAAAAAAAAAAACGTTCAAAAAGCACGTGTTTTGCTTCCCAACGCACCCTCCTTCTGCTTTGCACGTTAGAACTAACACCTTCTCCTAGATAAAAGATTGCTAATGACACCGTTGCTATTTTTTTATGCTTTTCTTTTCAAAGCCCAGTTTTGAATGTCACTGTTTTCAGGTCCCTTTAGTCGGGTAATTGCACATAGACTTCATATAAAGGAAATTCATTTGTTCAGGGTCACTGCATGGTTTTTCATTAAAAACAAATTACCGGTGTTCAGAAAGGACATCTGGGTTTCGAGAGTCCCATTAATGACTATATTTTCAGCATCACTATTCCGGACAGTCTACCCTTTCCTGTCACCCGGCGCACGGGGCCTGCCAGGAGAGGAGGGGACAGGGGAATGACAGTCCTGGGGAGGGGAGAGGGGGTGGTGGGTCCATCCCCAGGGACGGGAAGAGGGAGGGAAACAGAAACTGGGGTTCAGGGGTTACAGGGGCTGCTGTCCCAGCGCTTCTGACCCAAGAGCTGGAGTCAGTATTTAAGTGAACGACCACAGCTACTCGAGCACAACAGCTCCGGGCACGGCGGTCCTCAGAGCAGGCACAACCTGGCGTTGCCCCAAGACATTTGTGAAGGCAGATCCCTTGCTGCAGCTCTGACACTGCTCCTCATGCCTTCCCCTCCGTCCCCTCCCACAGGCGGGAGGACGCAGACCCTCAGACACGCCTCGGGACCGGTCCCACGGGCATGAGTAGTGATCTGCGGAGAGACCTGACCCACTGCTGGAAACAGGATGATGGTTTGTGGAGCAACAGAGGACCAAGGCAACACCCCAGGCGAGCAGCGCCGGTCCCCATCACCACGCCAGCCCCGACCAGAGCCCAGACAGTGCTGGAGAGAAGGTCCAGCCCCACCGGGGAGAGGGAAGCAGGATAACGGTGTGCTATCCGTGACCAGCGGACCATCGCTCCAGCAGCTGCACTCCCTTTCAAACACTTCACCTCAACAAAAACCCCGGGTCACCCACACAGGTCACAGAGTAAAATCCCTGCAAATATTGCATTTCCCAGTGATGTGCTCCCTGCTTGCTGCTGCTGCGCTCCTAAAGCCCAGTCTGCAGAGGTGAGGCAGGAGAGGGAGCAACGAGAGCTGGAGTTGGGAGCAAAAGACAGCGCCGCCTCCATCAGAAGAGCCAAACGTCCCTGGGACTCCTCTTTGGAAAGGGTGAGCAAAGCTGGGTGGCACTAAGCTCCAGGCTGCAACTACTGGATGGGGTAGAGAAGATTCAGTTTGCTCCTGCCTGCTCTTCCCAGGAGACAAAAGGGAAGACTTGATGGAAAAGCACTGCTCTGTGTTTCTAAAGCGATGGCACATCAGGGGCACAATCACAGTGTGAACAAATAATAACAATAATACCAAATTATTGGAGATAATTTCTGCATATAGTATCTCATTAACCTGTGGGATCCTGTGCCCCGAGGTGGTGCTGAGACCACGAATCTAGCAGGAATCAACAGTGGATTGGACCTCTAAATAGATAATGAGAACATACAGAGAGCTACACTAGACAAAACAAACATTTGCAAGAGAGATAAACTCTCATGCTTCGAGGCATAAGCCACTAGGCAATGAGGATTAAAGAGCAGCGTCCACTTTTGGGCGAGCTGCTCGGGCAGCTGCTGCACGCCCTGCCCCGGCCATGGGCAGGTGGTCGCTGCTCCCAGGACCCCGTGCCTTCCCACGACAGATGCCACGCAATGCTCTTGCTCTCTTGACTGCTCCCAACACGTCCAGGAAGAGTCACCAATTTTATTCTGGGCTCACCCACCTTCCCCATTTCACCCTCAGACTCCCAGAGGAGAAGGCGAGCCGGGCAGGGAGCACGGGGTCAGGGGGTGCTGAGCCGGGGGCACCGCCGGGACGGCAGATGGTGAGACCACGGTCACGGGCGGGAGGAGGAACACGGAGGGTGATTTCTCCCAGTCCCTGTGCAGACATTAGGCACTGCCCTGTGACAGGGAAGCTCCCTCCAGCCTCCAAGGGGGATTCACGGCTCAGTCAATTAATGGTAATTGGGGTCTAGGGCAGAGCTGTCCCATCTGTGCAGCCCTGGGGACTGCGGGCATCACCGCTTCCCAGAGAGGGACCTGTTCTCCTCCTGTTAGCAGCTCGTTGACTCCATCTCTGCTCAAAGGATCAGGCAGAAACGTTTAAATTCCTGACTCTGCAGCACATTTTCAGCTGTGTCATAATCAAAACATTGAGTCAGAGGATGATAGGGCTTTTCAGGTTGGAAGAGACTTGGGGACGTTCTCCAGACCTTGCCCACAGCAGGACCAGCAGTGAGGGCAGACCATGATGCTCAGGGCTTCATTCAGCCTGGCCCTGAAAGCCCTCAAGGATGGGACCTGCGCAGCCTCTCTGAGCAACCTCTTCCACCACCGGACCCTCCTCGCGGAGGAAAGTTTGAAGCTTTTCATCATACCTAGTTTGTGTCTTGCTTGTTTCAACTTGTGCCCATTGTGTCTTGGTGTTGGGCCCCCAAACTGCACCACTGCCCATGTAGTACCCTGCTCGTCTGCTAGCAGACGTGGTTAAAAACTGCACTGGTAGTTCTAGTTACCCACATATGGGGACAATCATGATGTTGTGAAGCTTGGTCAAGCAGGACTTTGAAGCCTGGTCAGGATGACCCTGATTAGGGATAGGATAATCTAGTCTATCATCAAGGATAGACTTTGATCTCCGAACCACAGAAAATAAGCAGAACATCCTGGGCTGTAAAGAGAATGTCTGGGGTTGTGCTGAGGAAGAGTTCTTTGGCAACCCGGCAAAGGGACTGTTCGATTAATTGACCTGGCAGTGAATGTGACTGTTGAGTGGCCTGACAGTGAACTACCCTCATTGTAATACTAAAATCCACACCCAGGGGTCAAGAAGCCCCTTGCCCGGATGAAGCCCCTTCCCCTGAGCAGGCACAGCGGTAGCAGCATTAGGTAACCTGCGTTATAACTGTACGTTAGTCACTAACCAATCAGTGTCTAACAGGTGTGTTTGGAAAAGCACTAACCTCTGATTTTTGTGTATAAAAGGAGCATGAAAACCTGCTGTTGGGTGCTTGATTTGTGGAGAAGTCCCCCGAGTGCCCAGGCCTGGATAAACTCGGTGTCTGTCCCGGGTGTGTTCAGGCGGGTGGTTGCCCGGCGGCACCGACCCGCTCTCCGGAGAACATCCCCACTGTGAGTCCGTGAGCGCCCAGCGAGGGGGGTAACCCCTTCCCCCCAGCTCCTGGCCAGGTTGCTGCCGGTCGCCCTCGCTGCCAGCACACGCTGCGGGGTGGTGCCCAGCTCCCCGCGGTCCCTCCAGCAGCCAGCGGGTCCTCAGCCCATTTTGTGGCAAAAACGCTGCAGGATTTTACATTTGCTCTTGTCGGATTTCACACTCCTGCCCCAGCCTGCCTAGGAGCCTCCACGTGACAGCCCAACTCTGGAGCATACTGACAGCTCTGCTTGGTTTGGCACCTGACGAGGTGTGCTCTTTCCTGGCTGTGGATGGAGATGCCAACGAGGACAGAACCTTGGCTGTGCAACCAGCATCCAGCGGGATCCTGGCACTAACCACCTCCTGGCACTAACCACCACCTCCCAGCTTGACCACCCCAACCACTTATTTTCCCATTTTTTTTGCGCCCTGTTGGAATGGCAGTGGCTCCCAGAGAGCTCCTCTCTGGTCACCTTGACAGGGTGACAGCCACCAAAAGGCGGGACAGGCGTGTGGGGCCAGTGACCTGCAGAGGGAACACGTTTACGGGAGCCTCAAGTGATGCCAGCTCTCCGTTTGTAAAGCTCTGGTCTGACATCAAAGCCACATATTTACTTGGTCGGTTCCTTTAGAGAAAAGTATTTGATTAATTTATTATCTGGGCCACAGCAGACATTCACAAGCCACATAAAAAAAAGGGAACTCCCCATTGCTACGCACATGGCTGTTTCTTCATGGAAGCAGGGGAGGAGATCTGAGAGCTCAGACCAGGCGCTTGTGCCAGGCACGGAGATGCCGCGGGGACAGATTCCTGTGGAGAAGCGGGGAAGGGCCCAGGGCCGGTGGGGGAAGAAGCCTCTCCTGTTCAGATGAACAACAGGAGAGCTGGAGAAGAGACAAGCTCGGAGCAAGATGCCGAATCCAGAGAGCGTGGCAATGCCCGGGCGCTGGACGGTCTCCCTGGCCCCGCCAGCGCGCGACAGGCCCCCGGCAGGTGCGGGACAAATGCAGTCGAGGGGGTTCCCCAGCGGCACAAGCGATGGCGGCAGCAACAAGCATGGAACAAAACACTGCCTATGTCTTACTGTGTGTATATTTCTCACACGTCTCTAAGCACTTAGCTCACACAATTGCTTAATTACGAGCAGAAATTCCTGGCTAACGAATAAAAATCTTATCAAGGAAGCACATTTCTAGCAGGGGCTCTGAAAACTACAACAAGGCAGTGGCAGGTCGTGAAAGGAATCCCTGAGTCCTGGTACAACAAACGTGTGCCCTCGGCTCAGCGATCTGGACGCTTCGGAATGAGGGGGGATGTGCCAGCAGCACCAGAGTGGATCCGGCACCCGCCTCAGAGTCAGCCCCTTGAGGACGGCGGTGCCTTCCCCAGCAAGGCTGGAACTGGTCTTGCAAAGGACAGGACTCAAAGAAGGATTGAGAAGGTATTTTGGATGCTAGTTAGCAAATTCTCACTTAAATGAGAAGGAGAACCTACAGGAATTGCAGCTGACCTTCACACTAGCTGGAGCAGAAGGTTGTTATTAAAGGAACCAGTGAGAGGAACAGTGCAGTTATTCAATATAATGGGTCACACAAGCCTATGTGTAGTTAAAAATAAAATCTATTACCCGGGAAAATCAGCTCAGACGACTCTACATCACCGAACCCTCACCGCACCTCCCCTGGCTGAGCACTGCCCAGCCCCATGTCCTGCAGTTCTGCCATCGCACCCTGGCAGCTGGTAAATCCCAAAAAAAGAAGGAAGAGCAAGTTTTCCCCTTAGCTGGGGAAGGAACTGGTGCTCACACAGAAGGCGGCAGATTCCCACAAGGTTTCCAGAAGCCTCTCAACCTCCATCGTCACCAGGATCGACACGTCCAACGCACCCGGGCTTTCCAACGCTCGCTCTCAACGGCAGGATGCTCCAGGAGCGAGGGGGCAGCTCACGGCACCGGTGAAGAACCATCCCAGGAGGGACTGGGCGGGAGAAGAGGAGACCAGCAGGGCAGGACGTCTGCCCCTCACACACGGCCACGACCAGCCCAGCCTGCCGCCCCCCGGGCTCTGAGGCGCGGTGAGAGCTGGAGATGATGCGAGTTCGGAGCCTCACCCCAAGTGAGCAGCCGGCCGTGCCACCGCGGACAGGCAGGCCGGGCTGAGGACAGAAGAAACGGACCCACAACGGCGTCTGTGTGTCCACAAAATGGTGTGAAACACAGAGCAGACCTCACGCTCTTTGCCAGCAAGGCTTGCTTTCAGGTGCCTGCGTTTTATTCTCACTTCTCACAGACCGCATCTGCTGCTCTCTCAGCAGCAAGTCCTGAGGTTACATTTTATGGGTAAAAGCTGGTTTCCACACAACCTCTGATCTGATTTCCACAGACAGTTCCTAACTCTAATACACCCATAAAGTGGATGATTTTCCCTTAACTCCTGAGTGATCTGGTAGAACCCAATTTGCAGAACATAATCAAGGCTGGTAACGAAGACTAACCTCGAAAGAGCGTGGACATCAAATCACTGTCGCCAACTCCCACTTCCCTACTGCGAGGGTTTTGCTTTTCTCAATCACCACATCACGGAGCCATGTGATTACAGATGAAATCCCACTTTGGAGGATTTTCCTCAGTAACCCTCTGACCTTGCTGACTCCGAACAACTGTCTCAAATCACCTGAAGGGCTTGAAAAGCAGTAGGGGAAAGAAAGAGAATCCCCAAATTATCACCACTTTTCAACTCATATGATACTCAGTGGCCAAATTCATGACTTTTAACATGTATTTGGGCCTCAGAACACTGCCTTCCCTCACAGCCTCTGTCACATCCAGACCAAAGGAGGCAGAGCCTGGGGACAAATCCCAGCAGTTCTTTCAAGCTGAAATAAATGTTGATTTCCAGCAGCATCTGACCTCCAGCACTGCTCGCTGCCAGCACCCCGACGTCACCGTCCCACCGTGGGTCACCCACAGACCCGTAGCCAACAGCGACAGTGGGAGGCACCAGTGACATGAGCTCCTGAACCCCTGCCCTGTGCACCCCGGGCTCCGGCACACTGGCTGCACTGGCCACGCAGATGAGCACTGGCCACCGGCCAGCTCCTGCCACCTGGCATTTCTCACCACGAGGCTCCAAAAGGGGAAGGAAATTACAGAAATACGGTGTCCTGAGGATGACTCGGTGTCCCCCCAGGAGTCCGGGCACAGTTTTGCACAGAGGAATGTTGAAGTCGGGACACGACCAGCCCCCAAGGGCCGGTGGCCTCACCACGGGGACAGCACGGAGGGACGCGGAGCGTTCGGAGAAAACAGGCAGGTTCGAGCAGAGTCTGTCAAACGGGAAGAGCTTGGCAAGGCCCAAAATGGAGCGACCCCCAGGCTCCACAGAAGGGACGCTGGGGGCTCTTCCAGCGCCCCAGTGCAAACCGTTCGCTCCGGCAGCCTAGGGGCTGCACGACCCCCGCGCCGAGGAGCCTGCCCGTCCTCCAGCTGGACCGCTCCACACCTCCCCTTCCCCTTCAGCGCTGTGGCTTCTGCCTCGGCGCAGAGCAACCACACTCTCCTCCTGAAACGCTTGTCTTTTTCCCTTTCCTTTCATTTTTTTAAATTTTTTTCCCCACGTTCCCCCCCCCACCATTTTGAAGACTCACCAGGCACCATCCCTGTCAGCGCTGGAGCGGAGTAGCTGCCCTGTCCGGCCGGAGGGACGTGCGGGGGGTATCCTGGGAGGGTTGTGCTTGCCAGCTCGCGACCTGAGGAATCAAACCAACAAATCACCACGTGAGCATCGCGACGAGCGGACACGGTTTTACATCTCCCCGAGCGCCCAGAACACAGCCATGCATTTGTCATCACTGCTCTGCGAGGGCCAGCATGGGATTTCCAGCCTGGCAGGGAGGGGAGGCACAGTTTTGCTTTCTGTATAAGCTGCCACAAAGCTCTGACGAAGTGTGAGACAGGAAGGGGAAGAGCCTGAACTCCAGCTGCTCGCCCCTATTCCCAGTTTTCTCCAAAGCTCTGATTTGCAAAGTCAGAAACAGCGAAATGTGAAACAACACTGATCTTAATGACACTTTTCCAGAAAACTCTCCAGAAAATCACAGTGCATGGGCTGACAGTTTGCAGAGGTCTAAATACAACGCGGGACATGGTTTGTATCTCTTATTAAAGACAGTTTAAAAAAAAAGACAAACACAAGACACTGAGATGTGAAGACAGATTCAAATACAGTTTGCCATGGTGCCAGAGGAAGGGTCAGATTTGCAGCCACAGCCTCACGTAGTGCTGTTTACTTAGACCACAGAAATATTTCTTTTTATTCGAGTACCCACAGGTCTTCCATGGAAATAACCCTGCAGAAAGCAGGCTGTGGGTGTCCCCCATCTCCCTCTGCCCCCGGACCAGGGGGACGGGGTGCCACCTCTTCACCTCCTTCCCGGACACAGCTGCCAGCGCTGCCCAGGACACGTCACTGCCCACGGAGCCAAGGCGGGAGGTGCAGGCAGCGCAGCTCGCAGAGCGCGGCAGACCTGACATCCCACACACGGATCCTGGGGCAGCCGCAGGATTCCGGGGAAGCCATAGACTCACGGAAATGCAGAACGGTTTGGGTTGGGAGTGACCTGAAAGATCATCTAGTTCCTACACCTCCTGCAGGGGCAGGGCCACCTTCCCCCAGCCCAGGCTGCCCAAAGCCCCGTCCAACCTGGCCTTGAACCCTTCCAGGGAGGGGGCAGCCACAGCTGCTCTGGGCAGCCTGTGCCAGGGCCTCACCCCGGCACAGGGAAGGATTTCTGCCTTAGATCTCGTCTAAACCATTAGTGTCTGTCAGTTTAAAACCGTTACTCCTTGTGCTGTCACTACACACCCCTGTAAAAAGTCCCTCTCCAGGTTTTCTGTAGGTGGAGGTGGCCCAGCAGGAGGAAGGGAGGCTCCTGTCACCCTGCCAAGGAGGATCTATCCCTCATCCCAGAGGGGATCCTGGACCCCAGTCCTGGTCTCCTGGACTCCCACAGCATCCTCAGACAGATCACTATCCTTGGGTAAAGTTGCCTTCAAAGAGCACTCAGGCGCCTCGCAGCATCTACCCTGGGACCGCCAGCAGTGCTGCTCTGCCCGAGCTACCACCCCGGCCAGGCAAGGGGATCCCCACAGCTGTTGGCCCAAACCAGCACATGAACTGTCAAAAATCACTGTGAGCGCAGGATCCTTCATCAAAACGTGGCATGTCAGGTCAACGAGAAAAGTTACGTGACTTTGTCAATTTTAGTGCCACTGACAAGAAGAAGCACACAGATTCTCATGTTTAAATTGTTTTCCGTAGGCATTTGGGTTTATGACAGAGTTTTTTTCAAGTCTCTACAGCTTGGAGAGGTTGAAACTAAATGTTCTCTCATGAGCCAAACCCACTCTTGAAGTCTTTTGGTTGGCAGAGATTTTGAGCCACAATTTCAACAATTTCATTTTTAACGGGTCTAAAAATAAAATTTTAAAATCTTTCTTTTTTCGTTACCATCAAAGAAATGAGACTTCATCTGATGAGATGAGAGACGGGAATGCCAAGTTATTGCAAATCGCTGCTCACCCCCCGGGTCACGGCCACGAAGGCCACTTCCCCCACGGCCCCCGGCAGACGGAGGGGTCGGCGCCGGAAGGCTCCGGCAGCGCTGGCACGCGGGCATCGCTGCAGCGATCTCTCAGCACGTGCCCCACTTTCCTCAGCGCTCTGCATCCACAAATTGGGCTGCGCGCCGTTCCTCTCAGGCCCTTCCTACAGAATATTTATGGTGCATCCACATCCTGAAAGAATTTAAGGTTCAAAACAGTTGATTAATTTGCTCTCCAGTTCTAGGGGAAAGCCAGATCCCTTACGGAAGGGCATCACGAATTCTAATTATTCAGTGCAAGTAGAAAATGGCTCTTTTAGATTAAAATGTTTTCCCCTCGTCACTGCCCTGCTTTCTCCTCACCTGCACAACATTAAACTCCGATTGTGTCATCTCTACAGCCTGGGGAAGGCAAAAGCATCTGCGATCTACTTAAATTTGGTTGCAGAAGCAAAGTTCACCCCAGCGCTGGCAGAGAGCACCGGCCCTTGACTAAGGGTGTCCCTGTTGCGGAAGAGCATCTCACAGCCTGACCCCCGTGCTGGTGCCACC
The DNA here is from genome assembly GCF_003259725.1 of Athene cunicularia. Lineage (NCBI taxonomy): Eukaryota > Metazoa > Chordata > Aves > Strigiformes > Strigidae > Athene > Athene cunicularia. The sequence goes on from NW_020799146.1 coordinate 206,364, forward strand.
CCCCAGGAGCCCTCCCTAGGGCCAAGAGGGGACACCACCGCTCCTCCCTTCCTCGGCAGTGTGCCCTCACTGCCGAACAGCCCGAAGTCTCATCTCCTAAAGGTGCCCAGGTTTGCCAGCTCCCCTCCCAACCTCTTCCACACTGACCACTCCCCACTTTCCAATAGCGATTAAAAAAAACCCCCAACAACCCAAACCTACATTTTTTTCAATATACTGGAATATTTTTAATTTTCTCCAAAGCCACGGTCACTCCCAGCACGGTTAGGATCATTGTCAAGGGCACTGAGCAATGGAGCCACCACTGCAAATACCAAGAAAAGCAGGATCTCCACTCCTCCGCCATCCAGACACCACCACTCATGGTCTGTACTACAGGCCTGGTCTGGTTTCCATCACATCTGATTTCCACATTAAACATTCTGGCACCTCCTGACAAAACTTTATGGCAGGGTCACTGCAGCCAGGCCTCAGGCAGGGACCAGATCAAGGGAGGTTGGCAGAAGGTGACCAAGGCCACAGCTGCAGGTGCTGCACCCCCACCTCATCCCCCCAGTTGCACCCAGTGTGCTTCCCCCAAAGAAAGACTGGGGCACTCCCATCTCTATGAGATTTTCCAATGCTGGCAAGCTTCAATTGCACTGAAATAAATTATTTCAGAGAAACACTAATAATCCAGGCACACAGGGAGGATCAGAAGCAGCCTCCACCCCAAGGTGTTCCCATCCTACTCATGTAGGCAAAGCTGTAAGAAGGAACAAACATCTACGTTTCAGCAGTGGGGCACAGAGACATAGAGACTAAGGCCCTTCAAGACACACTTACACCTAAATGCCTTCGGTCTGGGCTTTTTTAAGGTTGTTTTAGATGCTAGAAGTCAGAGATGGAGCACAAGCAGCTGCAGACGGAGCTGCCTCACTCCTTGCGAGCGGGCGGGTGTTGTGCAGGACGGAGCGGCTCAGCTGCCAGCTCCAGCCTACGGAGAAGCTCAGCTGGAGCAGAGCCCAGCAGGATCTCCAAGACTTGTGCCAACGCTATGAGGCCACTGCCTGAACCTTCAGGTCCCCAAGTACCTTGCTGAGTCTTGCTCATCCAGACCCCAGAGGAGAAACGTCTTAAGGGAGAGGGTGCGAGGACGTGTGCGGGGCAGGTTGTGTTCACCACACACCATGCACGTGCTTGTGTTACTGAAGGTGGGATAGATCCACGTGCTCCGAGCAGGATGCGGCGAGACTGGCAGTGTCCTTTTCCCCATCGCAGCTGGGTCCCAATCAAGTGCTGTCTCCTCCACCAGGGACCTTGCCACAGATGCTTCCCACCACGGCAGCAGAGAGAACCTCCATCCCTTTGCAAGGCCGGGGGGTGAGGATTTGGCACCTTCAGCTGGAGACAACAAATATCCTGGAGGCTCAGGAGAGCAGCCAGCAGCCAGGTGTGATGTTGAGGAGAGGCACTGCCACTGCACGAGTGCGGTGTGAGGGTGGTGACTCCAGGCACCCACTGTCTTGCTTTTCTACAGGCCAGAGAGAAGTGCACCCTTCACCAGGACACCGACTAAGCCAGGGACTGGTGTGAAGTAGGTTGATGGAGACAGGATAAAAACTGTAGTGACACCAGGAGTGATGTCTGGACAGAAAGGGGGAGTATGGGAATACCTGCACTCCACAGTCCTTGCCACAGCATCACACAGGCATGGCAAATAACCTCGCTGTGAAAAGCAAAAATGCAGAGCAGAAGAGACCTGAGGCTGACTGGAAAAAGCTCCATCCCGGAGATGGAGGTAAGGAGCTCATTTTTGGTTTTAAGCGGTGCTGCAGACAAGCTGATTTCCCTCAGCCCTTCCAATGGACAAAAGAGCAGCACCACTCCTTCGGTGAGCTGCTTTGGTCTGAGGGACTGAAGGTGCTGCCGCACAGTCAGCGACGTAACATTTCAAACCCTCTTCCCACCCAGGCGTGCTGCAGCAAGGAGGGACGGGCTGGCAGGGAGCAGCGAGCGGTTATCAGCACCGACTCATGACGGATGGCAACGGCACCACGGGCTCACAGCTGTCCCCGCCACCGAGCCAGGGCTGCCCCCGGCACCCGAGTGGCCGAAGCACTCTGCACAGCACCGGCACCAAAACCCTGCAAGGATCCAACTGAAAAACCCGACAACGTGCCAGCTAGACCTGTCTGGAGAGGGGCTGGGGACCGTGTAGCTGGAGAGCAGAGGTACCCCAGGGGACAGGGGAGCCGGCACTGGGGGGAGCAGAGCAGATCCTCTGATACAGACGTCCCTGCACACACACAGCCATCGCGAGCTCGCTACAGGGATGAAAAGTTGCACGTGATTTCCATTCTTAGGCACGTCCCTGCCAGAAATTGTCCCGCACTACTCCAGAAAACAGGCTATGATGATGCCGAGCAATAACAATTCCAACAGGCACTGCGGGACCGGAGGGCGCAGGCGTGTGTCGAGGGCTGGGCTCTGCACGCAGAAGATACACAATAAATGCCGGTCCCTCCATTCACCGGGAGCTGGCAGCGCGCTCGCGCTGAAAGAAAATTATCTTTTCCCCCAAAAAAAGTGAAATAAGTAATTTTCTTCCATAAAAGAAACTATTTTGCAACCAGCTGCAGGAGAGGTCAGCAACACCCCACCGAGCAGACGTGGCAAGTGGTGCTCAGGCACCAGCAAATGTCCCCGCTGCAGGACAAGGTGCCCGGGGCTGGCTGGGGCAAAGAGCAGCACGGGGCAGCAAAGGACTCTCCTGTCTCCAAACCATGGTGACAAAAAATGAGGGAGCAGTTCAGAAGCATTCTTCAGTTCGCCTCCTTTTTTTAAAAAAATAAAATAAAAAGGCGGCAAAGAGCATTTGCAAGTATGTCTTTGTATACTACTGTGTGTAAACGTGAATCCAATTAACTTCAAATTTAACTACTAATGAAATTAACTCATTTTGCTATCAGCTCAGCTCTCATCCATGGCAGTAATTAACCACCGGGGGTTGTCACTCCCAGACACATGACACGAGGACTTCCCCAAGCTCAGGTGCTTCAAACCCTTGCAGAATTCATTACCCTGACAGTGTGAAAACCCTTCACTTTCAATACCACAGGGCACCAACGTGTTTTTTCCCTTTATCTAAGTGATTGCCAGTAACGGTATGAAAGAAATGAACCCACTGGAGAGGTAATTAATTACTGCAAAGGATACATTAGAAAATGCGGGGGGTTCAGGTGGTGGGGAGGGGGCTTATAGAGCCCCTTTGCTGCTGCCTCAGAACCATCCCCGCAAGAGAGGGGACAGTGATTCTCCTCTCCGAGTCAAACACCCCGCTCCACGCTTAGGGCAGAGGCGCGGCTGCCGTCGGCTCAGGAGCATGGTCACCGATCAGGCGCTGGGTTCATGGGGTAACCCCACTCCTTCGGAGACAAAGGTTCAGCACCAACAGGCTGTCAGTGTCGGGACAGCCAGCCAGCGGGGCCGGCAGGTCCCCATGCCCGCTCAGCCTCATCGAGGCATCACCGCAAGGCGTTAGCCTGTCTGAAACAGCCACCCAAGGTAGCCCAGCATCCCCCAGTAGAGACCAGCACCTCCCCAGGGTCCATCTCATACACCCACACCCCCTGTACCCCTGCCCAAAGCAGGGACCTGCCTCCCTGGCCGCATGCAGAGGCTGATGCCTCACCCAACTCTTTGTGTCTTTCCAGAAACCAGTTAAAAACGCAGGTTGATTGACGCGAAGCAAAGGCGAGATGAAGGGATGACCTGCCCGCAGGACTGTACAGGGAGCTGGGCAGGGGCTGCCCGCGCCGTCCCACTCGCTCTGCGGGTCTGCAGCCCCTCGCCTGGCAGCCCCCAATGCCGCCTTGGTGCAGGGGTGCTGCACAACGGCTCCGGCACCGCGCTGACACAACGGGCAAACCCCCTCCAAAAGGTGGCTGAGGCGGACGGACGGGCCTCGTCTCTCGACTGTGCTCCCTCTGCAAAGACCTCACGCCGTCTCCGAGATCCCACAGGATCTCCTGCCCCTGAGGGCCAGGTTCTGGCCCTGGCACATGGCATCACCTTTGCCAAGCGCCCACAAAGGTCGTTGGCAGAGGAAGGGACCTGCCCCGGTGCCGCTCGGCCACTGGGATCCCCAGAGACTGTGCTGCTGCCCCCCGGACACAGAATGCATCGCTCGCTCTATGGAGGGGCCTCAGCATCCTTCCCGACGTGGCTACCCCGGAGTGCGGGAGTGATGCCTCACAGTAGGGATGCACTTGCGTAACACCAGAGAGAAAACCAAGTAATCGGCAGAGAGCGACTTTGGGAGCCACTTCATCTCCTGGAAGTAAACACAAACTTCCAGCCTATTTCAAGTCAAACCTGTTACCAGAACTGACTTTTCTTCTGAGAAACCCAGCTCCCACCTAGAAAAGCTCTTCCCTTGCCCAGTGGAGATTTTAATAATGGTAACCCCCTTACTTCAGTCATTATCCTAATGAAAATGTTTAGGCCAAACACACAACCCTGTTGGCATAAAAATGACCTGACAAGCTCCATCACCTGGTTCCTGCTCCCCCCGGACACGTGTGTCACACACAGAGTCTGCCTGGGGCAGCAGCACGGGGCAGTGGAGCACCTCAAACCAGAGATGAGCACATCTCACAAAAAACCTGTTTGTATCGTGTGCGGAACACCGCCCCACGCTTGGCACCACGGCAGCACGGCACCTCCGTCGCTGCTGCCTCGGGTGTGCGTGGCTCAGCGCGTGGCCCTGCCCGGAGGCGGCGCGGACTCTGCATCCCGCCAACGCCGCGCCCGCGCCGCCGCATCTCACCCCGCTACGCTGCCGGACCCCGACACACCGAAACGCCGCCGTTAATGAATAACTTCCCTCCTGTGCTCATCTAGCTGTATTTGTGGACATCAAACCTAGTGCGGCATGCTTACTGCGATGAGTTACCTCTCCTGCACCTAATTAGAGGCAGATAAAACAGTGGTAACACACAGATCACCTGTAATGATTTTGCTGACTCGATTATTCTTCTGACAATTAGCTCTGGCTGCCAAAGCCTCACAGGAATGTCAAAGTCTACTTCCTACAAAGCAGGTAATGTCACAGGTGTGACCATGAAATCAATAATGAGGCATAGCTCTTGCAGAGGGCATCCAGGTCAGATGGAACAGCCCTTAAATTAAACATTGATAAGCAGAACACAATTATCCATCATGTTTAAGTGCCTGCGTGAAATTAGCAGCCAGGGAATGGGAGCAGTGGGGGAAAGATTAGTGGAGGAGGTATTGAAATGCGCAGTGTCCACCGTGACTGGGGCTGCAAGGGCTTGTGACAGCGGCACCGCAATCTGCCATCAGAGCCATAAAATTCAGATTAAGCACACTGTGCTGAAACAGGGGTTGCAGATGTGGGTCTATTTTTCTCCTCATCTGCAAGGCAGCGGCAGATGTCTGGAGGAGTCCAGAGCTGCCCTTCATAGCAGGTGTCTCTGCTTCTCTTCCCATTGACACAGCCGCACTTTTGAAAGAAAGAGGCAGGGAAAAGAAATAGGAAGGAACAACGGTACTTTCTGGTAGAGCAAAAATGCAGTGGGGAAGTACAGACAAATACTCTGGTCTGGTTTCTCTGCAATTTTTAAGCTAGAGTCCTGGAGCTGCAGAGTGTTCTGCCCTCACTCGTCTCTCTGGACAATCTCTTCTGGCTGCTGCTGCATAAAACTCCCGTCCCTTCTTCCTTGCAGCTGTGCACATCTTCCACCCTGTGAACAACCCAACAATCCAGTTTTTCACTTAATTTTAGGGTTGTTGTTAGTATGAGAAGGGTTTGTTTGCAGACTTGAGCTGAGCTGCACTGTCATCCACCTTGACCTTCAAGCTGGGTCTCTTTCTCACCTTGAAGGTCAAGGTCTTTAGACCCAGGTCTCTTTCCCCTCCTGTAACACATGCAAGGTTACACTCCCCGGGTTGACCCCTCATTTAACACACACACATGAAGTATTGGAGGGGACATCTGTGTGGAGACTAAGAAAAGATGCCCTGGGTGGACAACATCTCTGCAAGATCCCACCCCTGCCCTCATTCTTGGGTGGCCGACCATGCACCATGTTCATTGAACCATCAGCAGAATTCAACCCTTCCCTGGTCCCAGCAAGTGACACCTTCGTGCCTGGCAAGCCTTCTCTTCGTGGGGCTAGAGGGCACACTGGCAGTCCGGGGACAGCACGGTTGGGCCTTGGGTGTCCAGCTGTGAGTGCAGGGGGGTTTGGGGATGTGTGGGGACACGTGGGGAAGCGTGGCAGATAGATGGAGAGGGTCCCACCACGCTCCAGGTACATGACACCACTGACTCTGGAGAGGACAACTATCCTGCGCTGGCACTTCATCTATCAAGGGGTGACCAAGAGGAACGGAGGGCAGGCGGGGGTGAGTGCGAGAAGGAAGAGACCTTGTGGGAGGACACGCAGCAGCGTTTTATCAGCACATCCATCACATCCCTTCTGTGGGGTCCTTCCCCCCCTACACCTGCCTGGAGGGCAGCAGAGGAGCAGCGGGGCACAAGCAGCCAGGGCACCAGCCGGCGCAGGACACGGTCCTCGGGGCAGGCTGCTGGCACAGCCCACGCGGTAACGCCTGGGACTTCGAGCATGGCCCCTGCGTGCTTCAAACCTGTGAACGTGTCTGTTCCTGAGGAGCACAGTCACTCCCACAGGAGGGGATGAAGAGGCAGGCGCTGGCAAAGCCCGTCCGCAGCCGGGCTCACCACCGCACCCAGCGCTCGCTCGGACATGGTGATGGGTGGGAAAAGCGTGTCCTGTGTGGAAAAAGGGGGCTCAGCAGCACGGGGCGAGCACACAGCATCCTCAGGTCGCCAAGCCATGAACCCCAGGTCGGGGGTGCCACTGGGGTGTCTCGCCTGTCCCCGCTTCATCAGCCCTGGATGTGCATGTTTGCCCCTCGCTGAAACCCACAGCTGGCTCTAGCCAGGCTGCCAGGGCTCCTGATTCAACGTCAGCTCTAAATAAAATCAGGGGAAGAAAAAAGAAGAGGGAAGCAAAGCAAGCTGTGCAGCTCAGGACCGGGCAGGCGCTGGGGCATCCTCTGGCAAGGAGGATGCAGCAGACCACGGAGACATCCCACCTTTCTGCCAGAGCCAGACAAGACCTTCTTTAATGAAACCTTTTCATTAAGAGACAGAAGTGCCCCAAAAAAGTTGAACTGTGGGAACCTGGAGTTTATGCAAGCAGCGAGGCTGTTCCTCTGGGCATTTTAACTCTGAAAGCTCATGGGAAAAACTCTGTGGATGTTAGAACACTTGAATTTCCTTTTTTTTTTTAAAAAAAAAAAATTTAAAAAATCCCATTTTCAAGTTTGGAATGACTTTGCTATGTAAAATGTGGACAGATACAAAAAGTGGTCCAGATGAAAACAAGAGGTGCTCTAAGCTGTTTTTACCTTGATTACTACTTTCACTTGCCAAACTCTCCCTCAATCTGGCGACTTTTTTTAAATACAAAATAGACCTGAAAAAATTCAAAATCCTGAATATTTTCACAGAGCAGGAAAACCCTTTCCCCCAGAATTAGCTCTGAGTTCAGCTCGGCACATGCTGGGTCCGCTGGGCTCTGCCACAGCCAGGGGGGCTGGACCTTCCGTGTGCTCAGCCCAAGATGGGGACCCCAAAAAGGGCTGCGGGGGCACAAGGACCTGGCAGCCCGAGCTCGGGCGAGTCCCCACTGGCTCCTGATCCAGCGCTCGGTCCCTCCACCAGCCTGGAGGAGAAGCATCTCCCTGGACCCCAGTTTCAGGAGCAAAGTGGCTTGTCCTGGCCCCAACAGGACAGGGCCTGCTGTTGGGAAAAATGAGATCACGAAGATGAGGCCACTGCGTACTTATCACTGAAACTAATGAGGAAATTCACACAAATTTTGGGTCTGGCCACACCTTCTCTTTATATGGAGATAAAGGTTAAAGGTGAGAAGTGGAGTCCCTCTGACCCGGGGGACAGCAAGGAGGGGACCGGGACTTCACGCCACAGCCTGCGTCGGGCACATCTCCCCGCTGGCGCTTCCACAGCTCGGAATCCGAGGGGAAGAGGCAACGCTGCAGACAATTAGCACATGGAACTGATGAAGCAGCACGAGGGAAGCCAAGCCGGCTTCTGCAGGGTCTGGAAGCAACACTGGCAAGGGAAATGCATCCTAGAAGCACGGACACACGGAGGTGTACACGGGACAGAGCGTGCACAGGCTTCTCCTCCAGCTCCGCTCAGACCACTGGTGCCAATTATACCGACCTGCAGTTCTCACTGCTTCAAGAGGGATTCGCTGCACATCAAGTGCTCTGCTCAGCAATCTGCGTTAGTTTGGAAATGACATCAAGTGTTGCCTTCAAAGGCAAAAAACCCCATGTGTCTCCTTATCTGTGAGACCAGTTAGCCTCCTCCTGTCAAACAGACATGTTAAAAGGGGAGTGAAAAGAAATCTCACATAAAAATAATGGGCTTACCACCATGGCAGATCTTAGCCTAGAAAATATTATTTTTCGGACGAGTGCAGTTCATCGTGAAGCCATTTTTACAAGCAGCAATGCAATGAAACTTTAAAATAGAAATAATAAAACCGACTTCAAATAAATCAGAATTTAGATAAATGCAAAAGAAGCTAAAACCAAAAGAAAAAAAAAAAAAACACAAAAAAAACCCCAACAAACCCAAAACAAAACAAAACACCCTCCCAAAACAAAATGCTGTTAAAATGCAGGAAGTGTCAGTCTGGCTGTTTTTCTGCTGCTGTGCAACATGCTTCTGCATTTCATATCCCCTCGCATCTCAGGTCTGAACGGCCCTTACACACCTCGCAACCACTGCCAAATTAAAGACGGGTTTGTTTTTTTCATCCCATTATTTCTAAAATGTACTCCAGCCAGCACGCTACATGCAATGAATGAAAGAACTAGGAGAATTAAACCACGCAATGAAACAGCTTTCTGACGAATAAAGCTATGGAAATTTTAGGCTCCATTTACTTCTCAATCTAATTTTGCCCTCCAATGCACATTATGTCTGAAATGGGATCTCATGTGGTTTGATCAGTGCTCTTAACGCATGCAGAAGCAACATATTCCCTTTATTGTTGTTTCCTTTCTGCAGCACAGCAATGCTTCTAATAAGAGCAGCACAGCAGGCTCTGTGAGACTGTCTCTACAGTAATCACTGTGCTGCTGGAAAGCTGCGAGATGACCAAGAGGATCAGCAGCTTGAAAAGTTTGTGGTCTGAGGGATCCCTGCACATGCAGAGGTATCTGTCCAGTACACGGCAAAAATCACGAGAGCAATCGAGTTATCACAAAATGTTTACATCAAATATTTTTTTCCTTTGGTTTCTTTTCCAGTGCTTGAATTTTTGCACACACCCAGCAGCTATTATCCAACCTCTCCTCTCAACCAGGAGGACTAGAAAGCTGTTATCAGTTTGTGAAGAATTACAAACTCCTCTCACTGTTACAGAACTCCAGACACTGGAGCTACAAGGAAAAAAAAAAAAAAAAATCTGCTAGGAGCTACAGGATGAAAACAAGCGCATTGGTAGTGTTTTACTGTGCAGCCACAGACGTTCCTGAAAACTAATGGCTATGTGTGGGGAGAGTTGCCTGGCCTCCAACTTCTCCCCCTCCAAGAAATGCGAATCCCACACATCCAGCAAACATTCAGCAGTTAACACAGATCTCAGAGCCAGCCCTGCGGAGGGGGGGTGCTCTCACACACCCCCGTTCTCCAGTCCAGACCAGGATGGAGGAGCTGCTGCCAAGGGAGAGCATCCTTCCTCGGGCCACGACCACCACGATCCACCCCGAGTCCGGCCGACAGACCCCGCTGCCCGCAGACAGGTCAGACCCGGCAGGTCACGGCCCACGGGTCCCCGTGCCGCGGGGACACCCGGCTCTGACATCACCTTCACGGCCACTTGCCCAGAACGGCCCCAAGGTGCTGGCACCACTCCGGGGCACCGCCGGGGTCGGGCGAGGAGCAGCGGGCTGGGGACCCTCCTCCTCCTCCTCCTCCTCCTCCTGGCAGCCCGGCGGCTCAGTCCGAGGGCTGAGCACGGGGGTCTGCGGAGGGTCCCAGGACCCGGCTGCCGAGACGCGGGTCCCTGCCGAGACCCCGCGCTGGGTGGGGAAGGGGCTTTGAGCCAGGGGATGGGGTGAAAGAGGAGGGTGGGTTTCCAGATGCTTGCAAAGGACAGCAGTGACATCCAGAGGGCTTTTGGGAGCAGTGAGAGCGGGAGGAGAAGCCCAGGAGCCGAGGCAAACCCGCCTCTGCGCGAATCCCAAGCCAGACCCGCGAAACCCTTCGCCAACTCCCACCCCGGCGGGTCACATCGCCCCAGCCTGGAGCCCCGCCAGCACCGACACGGGGGGGCACGACCCCGCAGCCCCCTGGCACATGCGGGACTGGGGAGAGGGGAGCGGATTGGCGATCAGTCCTTGAGCTTGCCAGAGAAGCTCAGAGGGGAAAAAAAAAAAAAAAAAAAAAAAAAAAGCAGAGATGTTAAACCCATGCTGAAATCTTCCATCTCGCATGAATCAATATTTATGATCTGCATCTGGAATTAATCTGAGATGGAGACATTTCCAATCTAAGGATCATTGCTAATGTCATCAGCAGTTTTCTGCTCCTCACAGGAAAATATTTACACTCTAGATTTTAACATCTTAATTAGGGCTCAACAAAGTCCAGATCAACAACCCACGTGTGATTTTTCTGATATTTCAATAACGCTATTTTTATCCTGGAATAAGATGAAAAGCTGAAATCAGGCATTTTACCTGGATTCTGTGATGGAAAAAGGTGAAGCTGTGGAAATGTTGACATACTTGGGTTTCAGCATTTTTCCATCAAAGTATTTTTTATTGTCAAGCTTGAAATATTTTATTCTCTTCAGCTGAAAGAACCTGAAACACCGCATTTGAAATCACTTTAAGACAAAATTTGCATTTTTTTCATCTGCCCTGTGAAGCAGAAGGACCAAGTATTTCTAAGTCCCATCTCTTTCCCAGGTGCCTGGTGGGCAGATAGCATCTCCCATAACGTAGCCAGATCTGTAGCTCAAGTGATGCACCACTTGAGTAGGTGTTCAAAAAGGTAGTTCAAAAAATAATAAACGTATAGATTACTTTATGGAAAGTGTCCTCCAGTGAGTTCTGGACAGAACAAGACGTGGAACTGCGACTCCCATATAGCATGAAGCACGGGAAAAGCAGATAGTCTGGGGTTTGGGGGCTCTTCCACATTGAAAGCAGCTGATGGGATTTTGCTCCCAAACTGGGATGGAGATTCCCCCCCCGCAGCCCCACCAGGCTTGCCTGGCCCTCGGCCGTCACCCCCTGTGTAGCAGCTCCCGGTTCAAACGTCCCCCTGCCCGCGCCCTCCAAGGAGCACAGGCGGGGATGGCGACCGGGGAGACAAAAGCGGGGCAGGAGAGTGGCCAGAGGAGGTCCCCAGCCCACGGTGTCCATCATGGCGTCAGGATTTATAACTGTATTAAATGGCATGACAGTCGGCCACGATAAATCAGTTCCCCTTCTTCCCAAATCACAGACAATAAAAGCTTTGGCAGTGAAAGTCATTCATCATCATAAAGACTTGAGACATTCCAGCCATCAATTTCACTCACATCCTGAATACACTGGAGAGGAGTGGTGGAGTTTTAGGGGGGGAAAAAAAAGAGAGGGAGAGAAGAAAAGGAAAAATAATTAAAAGAAAACATGAAGAAAGACTGGACAGGAATGATTACAAAGGTCAGAGCAGAGCCCCTTCAGGACAGCACGCCTGATGACGGGGGCAGAGCTGCCCTGCTCTCTGCAAAGCTGCGGGGCGTCCCTGCCGCCCGAGGGGTGCGGGGGAGCACAGACTGTGGCTGAGGGGACCAAATGCCATGCGGCCTCCGGCCCTCGGTCCCTCCACCGGGGCACGGCTGGGCCCCGCTGCCTACGACGCCTTCGCGCTGCCGAGGTGCCAGCCCGGGTCGGGCCGGAGGAAAGGCGGCGAGGACCGGGGGTGGCGGTGCCTGCCCCACGTTGGGGGCTGCAGGTTCATCGGGCATCCCCCCTCTCCAGGGTGAGAGGATGGTGCTCAGCCCCCCAGAGCTCTGCCGTGACATCTGGCAGCGGAGCATCGGCTTTGCATGGGGCCAAGGGGCCAAGCACGGGGCGCTGAGGGGTCTGAGTGGCTGGAGGGTCCATTTCCAGGAGCCGGAGGCAAAGGGAAGGTGAGGGTCAGCCGATGAGCCCAGCAGCAGACTGGGGTTGGAGGGCAGCGGAGGGCACAGCGCAGACATCGGTGTCAGGGCTCACAGGGACACCTCCTGCTCCTCAGCCACCACCGCCTCAACAGCCTGAGGTTCTACTGAGCCCACACCAGGCTCAAAGGCACCAGCGAGTCCGCTGCTTCAGTACCAACGTGTCCAGAGAAGGGAACGGAGCTGGGGCAGGGTCTGGAGCACAGGTCTGCTGGGGAGCGGCTGGGGGAACTGGGGGGGTTCAGTCTGGAGAAGAGGAGGCTGAGGGGAGACCTCCTGGCCCTCGGCAACTCCCTGCCAGGAGGGGGAAGAGAGGGGGGATGAGTCTCTGGAGCCAAGGCCCCAGCGCCAGGCCCCGAGGGAATGGCCTCAAGCTGCCCAGGGCAGGGTCAGGCTGGCTCTGAGGAAGGATTTCTGTGCAGAAGGGGCTGTTGGGCGTTGGAATGGGCTGCCCAGGGCAGGGGGGAGTCCCCGGGATCCCTGGAGGGGTTGAAGAGTCGGGCTGAGCCAGCGCTGAGGGGTCTGGGGGAGCTGGGAAGGGTCAGGGGGAGGGTCATGGTCGGGCTGGAGGAGCTGCAGGGGATTTGCCAACCTGGGTGATTTGGCGATTCTATAAGCCACTGTCCATAACACACCCAAGGAGCATCACAGAGCTACTTCACCCACAGAAAGGCCCACCAATGCCTTAAGAACTTTAAAGCTTCTCCCATTAGCACCTGGGCTGATGAGATTTGCAGCTGGTGAACACCCTGGACAGAGCACGGACAAAACTCATCTCCCGAGCACTGAGCTGCACAGAGCAGCCTGTGGCAGAACGTCCCCGAGCCCATTAAGCAGCAACAAACCCTCACACAATGGGCAAGGGTGCGCCTGGCCCGGAGGTGCTGATCACACCCCCTCACCCCTTCACGAGACCTGCCGTGACCCCGCAGCCTGGCGCATCCTCACCGCTCTGCACCACGGGGTACGCATCCCGCATGTCCCCATCGCACAGATGACTGCCAGTGCTCCCTGGTTTTTACAACAGCTGCCCCTCGGTTGCCGGGTCCAGACACGGTTCTGCCACCCAGCTAGGCTAGGGGAAGCCCTGGCTTGGCAAGACCAGGCCACGTTTATTTCTGACCCAGTGCCTACCCCGCCCGCTCAGCTGTCTCTGTGCCAGCACGGGACCGGGCTGAACCGGGACACGTTTGGCTCTGCCTGTGCAGGCAGGTCCGGCAGCACAGGACACGGTTCTGCTCAGCAGTGAGCAGCTCCCAGACATATTCAAGACCACATCAGTGCCTGGGAACCATTTGCATCCATATTCCATCTGTATTACAATATTAACGGACAGAAGGAGCAAAGGCATGCCGTCTGTTTAGCACCAAAACCCAGATTTGCTGACAAAGGGAGTCTTATCCGCATTCCCCAATATCCCACTCCTCTTACGGAATGTTCAGTTATTGCAGCTGCAGCAGCATCTTCTGGCTTCGACCGTGCTCTCCCAAACCCTCCACCCTCCTGCTGGTCCTCAAGCCCCGGCGGTCCAGGACCAGAGGATGCTCGTCTCTGGGGAGGGCACCAGGTCTGGACACACGGCTGCCAGAAACAAAACCTGCTGGGGAGGGGATGACCCACACACATCCCCTCTTTAGAGCGATACTGCTGAGGCACAAGCCCAATTTTTTAGGAGTGAGCACTCAAAAAAATTTACAGTGTCCTCACAGGGCTGGGCTCAAAGAATTTAGATGGTCACAAAGGATGTACGATGAAAAGAAGGAAAACTCCAGTGGGACCCTGATACTCCTTTTATGCCCTCACAGAATTCACTTTTCAGCCACAACTGTGAAAATCCCAAGTCAGGTGTCAAGTCCGTGGCAGCACAGGCAGTCCTTGTCCCTGCTGGTTCTCCCGGGATTTCCACAAGCGATGCTCCTCACTGCTGGTGGATGTGCCAGTTTCATCAAGCCACTAAAAACCAGGCAATTCGTATTTTGAGGAAATGCCACTGACATTTTATTTTTTCCACTGCATTTTGGTTTTTGCATTTACTTCTTTTTTTTAAGTTTTTTCATTACAGTTCAACATTTTTATGATAAATGACATCAAAACCCGGAAATTCACCTATTTTTTGCCTGATGTAATATGAAGTCATAAAGAAACAATGGTCCATTACAAAAAAATCCCCAAATGGGTTTATAAAATCTCTATTAATTGATAACACAGTTTTTTTCCAGGGCCAGAACTACAGGAAAAGCTCTTTCAGAGAAAATAATACGGAAAATAAGCAGTAGCCTTCCTATTCTGTTACAGATGTTCCCTCTTCTAAAATATGCTGTAACATCATTAAAGCATCTGGATCCTTTGTCCTTCTCTCCCCTGGCTCGGCCATGGGCACTTCTGTCGGACTGGGAGCGGTGAGGAGCCATTGGTCATGGAGCAGCCAGAGCTCACCCCAGCCCAGAGCTGGTCCTGGCTCCTCACCGAGGCCTCCCGGAGCCCAGCCAGCCCTCCCGACACTCCACAGCTTTTCCTGTCCCAGTCCCCCTGAGTTTCTCCCAGATAAAAAAAAAAAAAAAAAAAAAAAAAAAAAAAAATACGGCAGTGAGAGCTGATGGCAGGCAGCAAGCAGGAAGGAATTCAAGGAATGAAATGAGATGTGCTGGTTTCTTTGGGAACTTGGTTCAATATTCACTGAAATGGAATTTTTTAGTCAGGTCCTTGTGCTCATGCTTGGGTTTGCAACCCGGATTCACAAGTGACATAAACTTCTTTCAAGATGTTTCCAGGGTGCAAAAGGACTTTTAAGTAATAATGTGTCACTTCCAGATTGCGGTGGGTGATTAATGACTAAAAATAAGCATTTGGGGGCATAAGAATATCAAAGCTGCCAAATCAGATCAGACCCATTCAGACTCGGAAAACGGCCACGTGCATGACAGAACGTTAATGGCAATCGCGTACTATAGGTACACAGCTATACGTACCCGTGGCATGCTCTCCACCGCCCAGCGGTGCACAAAACCCTCAAACTGTCTGTTTTACCATCCCTCCCCTCACTCCCCAAACCGCCGGCCTGACAGCCCCCTGCCCCCTGTGTAAATACACAGAATCTCCCAACTGGTCAGGTATCGGGTGAGAAATAACTCGTATTTGGCCAACTAAGGCCGCCTGTCATCGGTGGCATCACAAGTTCGGAGGCGTCTTCAACCGCTGCCACCAAAGCAACTACCTCGTCCTAGAGCTGGGATCTGTAGCCTGGCCCAGACTGACCCCAGACTTTATTTTTGTGCCGTACGCATACACAGATGACAACATGTGCCTCTACCCACCTGGAAATATCATTCTGGTGGCTTGCACAGGCACTCTCAGATGTTCTGCTGCTGTCACAGGCCAAAAAAATCAATTTAGGAAGCATTTATGCTAACTGGAGTGTTTCCCTTTTTTTTTTTTTTTTTTTAATTTTTTAAATTTATTTCCAATTTGGAGATTTACAACAGATTTACAGCATTTCTCTGGCAACAAAAAAATACCGTCTGTGGACTGAATTGGTCGCTGATCCCTCACACAGCGAGGTGGCCAAGCTCTGAGCACCCTCATTTTTATGCCTCAAGCCCTCATTTTTAATGTGCAAACCCTCACTTGTAGGGTCCAAACCCTCATCTGAGGTCTCAAAGATTTAATTTTAGGGTCCGAAGTTTTGATTCTAGGGTTGAAATCCCCCTTTTCATGTTACAAGACCTCATTTTTGTGTTCCAAGCCCCCATTTTTAGGGTACAGACCCTCATTTTCATGCTCCAACCCCTCATTTTTAGAGCACAAACCCCTGTTTTTATGCTCCAAGCCCTCATTTTTAGGGTCCAAACTCTCATTTTTAAGCTCTAAGCCCTCATTTATAGCGTACAAATCCTCACCTGTAGGGTCCAAACCCTCATTTGAGGTCTCACAGCTTCGTTTCTAGGGTCCAAAGTCTTGACTCTAGGGCTAAAATCCCCCTTTTCGTGCACCCCAGGACGCAGACACCAGTGGGAGATGTTGCGGGTGGAGCTGGGGGAGCATTTCCCACCATCCTGTGCAGAGCTGGTTTGCTGCCCTGTTTTTTCCAGGGTGTTTCGGATCAGGGTGAGAACGAGCTGGGGCTGCTCAGCGTGTTTGCAGAACAAACCCCAGCCCCGCCGCAATCAGGACCAGTGCGGGGGCACCAGAACCCTCTTGTCTTAATCCTCCCACCATGGCTGCTCGATTTAAAATTGTATTTATTATCCATACCACAGCGGTATTGGGGGCAGGGGGAAACAGATTTAATTAATTAGAGATTGCAAAATCCTTAAGTAAAAGATGCTATGTAAATGCAAATTGTTATTATACATGCTTTGCACCAAAACATGTTTACCATAGTTAAATTCAACATTTAAATCCACAGCCAAACTCCCAGCAGAGTCAGGCTGTACATCATCAAAAGACGCAGTTAATAGCCTGGGTCTTAGTGGGGTACAAGTGGCCTCGTTTGCTTTCTGAAATGCGCTTGTTCTTTTTTAATGGCAAGATAAGAATTCATAAAAATGGAAAAATTCAACAGTGTTTCAGTTAGACTCTGTCCTGTCATTAAAAATGACACTTTTGTTTTTCAGATTGGCTGCCTTTCCACGGGAGTTTATGTGGCCTTTTTTCAAGTCTTTAACATGACAGGCCCTATTGGGAGTGACGAATAGATTATTGGAAAATGCATCTGCACTTTTATCTATTAAATGTAGAGACTAAGCTGTAAATCTAGCATTATGCTGCACTAGAAACCAGCCATCCACCAACAACGATTTGCACTTCAAAACAGTCCCACAGAAATTAAAGTATAATTTGGTGATGATGTTTAAACACTGATCAACATTTCCACGTAGGGACGGATTATATGACCAAAACATAATGGCCTCAGAAGAAGACTTTTTATTGTTGCTGTTACAATCAGCCAACAAAAAATTAAACAAGGCATTTTTCCAGGAGAAAAAGCAATTTCAACGAAAGCAAAGCTCCTCTTTACTTTCTTCAAAATCATGTTGATTTTCAGGGGAAAAAAAAAAAAGAAAAAAAAAAAGGAAGAAGGAATGGTGAAAATGTTACATTACGCTTATTTCAGAGCGTTGGAAAGGGAAGTATAAATTATTCACTTTGAAACTACTTCTCACAAAAAACCTGCAAATATTTTTAAATTTTGAATCAAAATAATTGAAAGCCTTTCACTCAGCTAGTGAAAACACAGCTGTAAAACTGTCGCTTACCAATGCTTCAGCAAATACCAGCTGGAGAACGATTCCCTTCAGGGCTTTCATGCAACCCTCCTGCCTCTGCGGGGCTCCCCGCCAGGCGGGTCTGCCCTAAGCTGAGTGCTCCTCGCACCCTCAACGGTTCTTGGAAAGAAAGGAGCACCCTCTGATGAGGATCCCTGACTTTATATCCAAAAATGTATGTGAAAAAAATAACGGGATGAGTCACCTTCTGCAGGTGCTTTCTCCTTTCCACCTGGAGATCTTGCTAGAGGGATGACCGGCCACCGACGTCCCAAACGGTGACAAGTCCGTGAAGAGAGCCCCTGCCATGTCACTCAACGTGTGAAGTAGCAGATGCATTTAAGGGACAAACAGTGGAACCGGGTTCTTTCACTGTAGGTATCAAGACCTGGGTTTGGACCTAAATTCACAACAATAAACAAACTACAACTGCAGAATTGTCTAGATAGATGATTTTGGTTCTGGTTCTGTTTTTTTTGTTTGTTTGTTTGGTTTTTTTTTTACTATAGCAATATATAAATTAAAATAAACATCCCCTTTTTTCCTCCCAGGGATCAACAACGGCAGATTTCACAACGCATTTCTCAGCATTATTGAGGCACTTTCCAACTTCCCATTTTTGCACCTCTAAAACAACAGTTGTCTTGGCCGTGAACACCAGGTGCACAAGGAAGAATGAAAAGTCCTGTCTCACTACACACTCCTCAAAGGCATGTATCAGGAGCTTTATTTTTGGTCATAAGAAAAATTTCTATTGGGCACAAAAAGAACTTGGCTGTCTCGGATCGTCACCAAAACGGGTCCATTAAAGGCAGGTCCGATCAGGCTTAGGCCAGGCGGGAACAGCCCTTTCTGGGCTCCTTCCAGCACCAGTCCCAGAGAGCACAGGAGCACTGTTTTATCAATTCACCTCCAGCTTGGCAACAGTAGAGAGAAGGCAAAGCTTGGGAAGAGGCGGAGGCTCGGCTCTGGTGCAGGACAAGCCCCCGGAACCAGCTGAGGCACGGCAGAGATGGGCAGAGACAGGCATAGACGGGCAGGGATGGGCAGAGACGGACAGGGATGGGGAGAGACAGGCAGAGATGGGCAGAGACGGGCAGGGATGGGCAGAGATGGGCAGAGACGGGCAGCCCTTCCTTGAGGGCCCTCCCGGACCCCGCCGGAGGGTCAGCCTGCGACCACCTCACCCATCCTCACGGATCAAACACCCACTTCGCCACACACCACTCCTGCAGCTTCTGACTCAGGCTAAACTCTTGATTTCTCTGGTGTACCCCTAAGGTCCCTGTTTTCCAAAGCCATAAAAAGAATGGGCCAGATTCCAAGCTGCTTAGACAACCCCTGTGTCCCCTCTTCTCCCGACACCCTCCCAGCCATTCCCAGAGGGACAATCCCAGCGCTCATCGGAGAGCTTCGGTCAGGTCAGGAATCCCAGGGAAAGCTTTTGAGATCTGGTGTTTTAGCTGGGTGGGTAGAGAGACAGGGATGAGGAAGAATAGAAAAAAAAGGAGAAAGGAAAAAAAACCCAAAATCCAAAAACCAAAACCAACAACAAACCACGAAACAAAACAAAATAAGGGAAAGCAAAACATCCATCTTTTCTGTCATGTTTTGTGGTATCTTGTCATAATTTCAACCCGGCCAGCAGCTCAACACCACGCAGGTGCTCGCTCACCCTCGCTTGCCCCAGAGACAGGGCACAGAATTGGGGGGTGAAGGGAGACTCACAGGTTGAGAAAAAAACAGTTTAGTAACCACAATAAAATAAAACAACAACAATAATAGAAAATACAAACGAGTAACGCAGAGTGCAATTGCTCACCACCAGCTGACTGATACCCAGCCCGTTCCGGCCAGCGATCCCGAAACGCCAAGATCCCAAATCCCAGAAGCAAGAGCAAGACCCCCGCTTCCCAGCCACCCCTCCTCTACACACTGATGGTGACGTTACTGATATGGAACGTTCCCTCGGCCAATCCAGGCCCGCTGCTCTGGCCGTGGCCCCCCCCCCAGCTTCGTGTGCACCTGCACACGGGCAGTTGGAAAGTCTTTGATGTCTTAGCAACAACATAAACATCAGCGTGATACCAGCATCCTTCTCCTGCCAAGTCCCATGATGAACACAGCACTATGCCAGCTACCAAGAAGGAAAATTAACTCTATCCCAGCCAAAGCCCTGTACAGACACAGCAAAATAAAGGGATGAGGCAGCGTCCTCGTCCACCTGCTCCACGTTGAGGCACAGCGCAGTAGAGGCAGGCCCTCGGGAGGTACCAGTGGTGGCGGCTCCACAGAGCGCAGACTGTCCTAGAGCCACCCTGGGCACAATCCCACCAAAGAGACGACACCCACCTCCTACCCAGCAAGCTGGAAGCACCATGCCTACCACAGAAACACGGAGCAGATGAGGTTAGAAAGCAGCTCTGGAGTCCATCGCGTCCAACTCTCTTGCCCAGAACAGGGTCACCTTGAGCCATGTCAAACCGGGTTACGAACAGCTCCAAGGACAGACACTCCCGAGCCTCGCTGAGCAAGATGTGCCAGCGTGTGACCTTCCTCAGGGCAGAACATGCATAAGAGGAGTTTCCGATGTTTCAGTTTGTGCCTGTGGCTCCTGCCCAGTCACTGGGCACCACCGAGAAGAGTCTGCTTCCCTCTGCTTTGCTCGCCCTCCATCAAGTACTGATGCACGGGGAGGGGGGTCCCTTCGCGAGCCGCCCTGTCCCCAGCCCTGTCCCAGCTCTGGCAGGGCACACCACCACCACTGCCGAGCATGCAGAGTCTGCTGGAAACCCAAGCTCAAAGCGCCCTTTGATCAGGGATATCATGACCAAATGTGTTGTAAGACCCTCTGACTTGGGTTATGTCTAGTCCGAACCCAACACCTAGGCTGCAGCCCGTGGAGAGAGGAAGGCTCCAGACTCCTCCACCCAGACGCCAGTGTCTGGGGTTGTTCTGATCAATCCTCCACCCGTAGGCTGCGAAGGATCTGCTGCCGTTCTTCTGAAGGTGATCTGCATCCTACACACCACTTGATTTCTTGTTAAAAAAACGAGAAGTCCTTTTGGATTGCATTGAGCTAAACGCTAAATATCATCAGTGTTCAATCCTGGCAAGAGATCTGCCTGGGACTTTAGAGGAGCAGCTCTTCCCCCTGCTTGAAGGCATCGGTATCCATGCTGGCTGCAAACACCGAGCTGCTCAGGGACGATCCATTTTTGGCAAAGCGTCCAGTCCAAATGCAGTGTCACCACCTCGTGCCTAGCTTGAGAAGTGAACAACAGTATCTGCCGTTCAACCCTGGCAAACAGTGTCTCATAAACCACAGCCACGGCACGATGGGGTAAACAAAACAGGATGAAGAGTCAGGAAAAAGACTCCTCCTGTGAGACTGAGCACTCCCAGGGAAAAAGACACTGAGAGGCTGCTAAGGACGATGATACAGCAGAGCAGTCACAAGGAACGGATCATCTTCTAACGTGCATTGACCCCATTTTAGCATTGCCATTTCCTAACTACAAAAATTTTACAAAATATGCAGGAATATGGAAGGTTAAACATCTCCATGCTGCCTGCATTAGCCACAGACCTGTGCCACTCACACAGAAATAACTACCCGGCATGATATACCCGAGGTGCTGGGTGTGTCCACGCTAAGGAAAAGCTCAAGCTGATCTCTCCAGGAGTGGAGGGGTCTGCTCAGCCAGACACAATTGCCCCGTTGGCGCTACATTCCGTTCAGCCTGAAGTCTGGGGTCAGTTTTCTCTGGTGGCTGAGCCCAGAGCAGATAACTGGGTCACTGGGAATGTCTCCCTTGCCCCATCCCTCCAGATGACAAACCAACCCTGCTCCTGGTTTTGTTCTGTTTCTTCTTGCCTTTACGATGTGCATCCGAAATGTGCAGGAAAGCCAAAGCATGTGGGTCTACGGGCCATTGTCTCCAAGGCCGACCGCACGAAGGGGCATGTAAGGTCACGCAGAGGAAGAGCAGGTGCTGACACTCTGGGATGGACGGTTCAGAGCGGGGCTGAGCACGCGGTACCGAGTGGTGGGCAACTGCACCGTGCATCACTCGCTTTATATATTCATTTCACTAGTACTGTTGTTATGGCCTCAGGCTACCCAGGGCAGGGTCAGGCTGGCTCTGAGGAAGGATTTCTGTGCAGAAGGGGCTGTTGGGCGTTGGAATGGGCTGCCCAGGGCAGGGGGGAGTCCCCGGGATCCCTGGAGGGGTTGAAGAGTCGGGCTGAGCCAGCGCTGAGGGATCTGGGGGAGTTGGGAATGGTCAGGGGGAGGGTCATGGTCGGGCTGGAGAAGCTTCAGTGGCTTTTCCAACCTGGGTGGCTTGGTGATTCTTTCTCTTCCCGTGTTGTTCTATGAAGCTGCCCTTATCTCAACCCACGAGCTTTTACTTCTATTTTTCTCCCAATTTTCCTCCCCATCCCACCCCGGGGAGCAGTGAGCCAGTGGCCGTGTGGGGCTTTGTGGCCGGCTGAGCCTCAAGCATGACCAGTCCTGTCAGGGGTGATGGAGACGTCCTGCCATGGGGGAAGAGCAGGTTCCCCCACTCCAACATCTGCCAGAGAAACAATCGCACCAACGCTTTGCTCTGCAATGCTTCTCTGAACGGAGCAACGCAGAGCTCGGGTCAGGTCCCCTCCAGCCAAACACGCTTCCCCGGCTGCGGGGTCGGCCCACAGCCGCCCCGGCTCTGCCAACGTGAGCTGCAGGTCTGTCGGTCGGCTCGGCACGGCACGCACTGCCAAGTGTCAATTTAGCACGACTTTGTCCTCCTAAAGTGATACCGACCACGCTGAAATCAGCAAACCAGAGCAGGGAAAATGCATCTGCAGGTAATTAGTAACAATCACGGGCTGCTTGGAACCTGCTGACTACAGCAGTAAGGAGCTGGGCACATGTCATTGGCTTGTGAACGGAGAGAGCACTTATGGACCGTGGCAGCACACAGTGAGGGAAGGGGGTTTTAAACCGAGTATTTAATGTGGCATAAAAACAATGCAGAGAAACCGAGAGGTTCTCTAACCGAGGTTTGGCTGGTGGTCCATAACTCAGCAGAGCTGGTGGACGAAGCGGCACTCAGAACTATCACTGAATTTTTTTCTGAGGTATTCCAGCAGCAAGTACTGGCATGAATGACAATGTTTAAGCAGTTGTTTCATCCCCAAGAAATATCCCAAATTTTTTGGTCTACCAGCTTGCTAAGAAATAGAAATTTTACATTTTCGACCAACATCTGCACAGAGGATCTTATGCATCCCAACCCCCAACATTCCTCTGCCACCCACACCACAGCCTGGTGACAAGAACAAGGAAAGGCTTGTGATCACAATTCACTTAAGACCTCGATTCTCAGCTTTATTTGCATTAAATTCTTTTACAATGTGTTTTACAGACTTAAGACTGACAAGATGAACTAGACTTCGGTCTCTTCACATACGGCAGCCCAGAAAGTCTCCAGACTTTCTCATAAAAACTGATTAAGCTTGAACAGCAGATACCAGCTATCAAAGGGAGGTAAGTGTTCTTGGCTCAAACTCCTGAACCCATATTTCAAGTTCTTTATCCCCACAAACGCAGCCCTCCAGCCCCATGCCCACCAACAGCCCCACTCTCTGTTGAAACGTCGTGCAATCACGCATTCACAGCTCTGCTTCACACACACCAGAAGAGCTCAGGGTACAAACAACATTTCCAAAACAACCATCCCACCAGGGATGCTACCGCTGTTTTACACGGTTCTGGGTTTCATGATAGTGAAGCTGTAACACAAGTGTTCATAATCTGGAAAGTCAACTGACACGCGAGTTCAACCTCCCGACCCATTAGCTCCACCAGGCACAGACTTTGGACATGTTTATCCAGCCACCCCTCAACTTTACAGCTGAAAACACACTACCTAGCATGGCCAAAACAAGTTGTCCCCCAAGGCTTTCAGCCTCCTGCGCTCGGTTTGCTTGGACACATCACAGGACAGCCTGTATGGAACGAGGAAGAGTGGAAACACTCAAAAAGGGTGAAGAAATTAAAAGCAACCCAACTTTCTGGATCTCAAGAAAAAACTGGAGTCTTGACTGGAGTCAAAGTGTCGGCCATTTCTCTTCCGAGGAGGAGCAGTTCACAGAAGAAACACCATCATGGATCTGCGAGGATCGGGCTCTTGCCTGACAGACAAGGGGCCAAGGTCTAGGACCTGGCTCTGGCAGAACTTCTCTCGTCAGCCTGTACCTGACCACCGAAGCAGGGCCGATACAAAGCCAACCTTCCAGGCGTAACCTGCCTTATCTACCACCTAAATCCAACAACCCACCCCGGCCCCAGCTTAGGAACACAAAGTCACTGAATTTTATCACAGTTTGGGCCAGACCACAAACGACCAAGATGTTCCCAGAAGGCCGAGTACATGACGTGTCAGCAAAATTTTGCGGGACCTTGTGCTCAAAGCCACCACTGTGCATCATTACCCAGTTCCTTACAATATTCAGTGATACCTACAACAGATGCAAAGCCATATGCAGCTTCTGGTCACAAGTGAAAAAGGATCAACCAATGCCTCTCCTCTTCCAAACCCCTTGTTCCAGCAATGAAGTGGGTGGGAAGAGAGGTGTGACTGAAAAAGGGAGTTAAATCTTGGCAGAGAATGGAGAAGTCTGCCCAGAGCTACGGTGAGAAACGCACCACCGAGCGTGCCGTAACCTGCATGCCTTGCACATTACAAAGCGTGTCTTGCTGCTTGAATCCTTCTGCCCCTGACAGTCTGTGCGTCCCCTCGGCTCATCAGGAGAGCCCCAGGGCAGAGAGGGTGGCTCCGCCGTATCATATATGCCCAGAGCTACAGGGCCCAGATCGTGCCAGGGGGTTCTGGGCACGAGCAGCACAAAGGAGTTGCTACGGGTGTTAGGAAAAGAAAAGGGAGGATAACAGTCAGACAATCTCCTCCAAAAATATATCAGAAGGCATAGGTTTTAAAAGGGTTTTGATATGCTCGTGTAAATCTAAGTTTTATGAATGCAGGTGTTAGAAAACTCCACAGCAATATCAAATTAAAGATATAAATACCTACTGCCTTGTAAAACGTGTTCTGTTATAGCTCTCACCCTGTCACATTTAAGACCAATGGCAGGTTTTTTCTAGGCTTGCTACTCATAAAGCCTGTTCCACGTTTTTGATGAGAACTAGTAAATTTAACATTTGGAACTTCTGTTCAAGTGTAGGTAATGTTACAGAGAGAACCCACGCAAGATCCGTAACGAGCTCCTCAGCATCACTCCTGTAGTCAGTTTTGCTTTAACAAACCTGATCAGACAGCTCGCCAAACTCTGGTAACGTAAGAAGCATGAGAAGTGCGTAAAGCAGCTTAGAAGAGCAAGCTCTGCTGACGTATCAGATCAAACAGCTCTTGGCTGAACGTGATTTTGGCCAGGTGCAGATGTTGGATGGTCAGTTCCTTAGAAGAAGAAAGAAGCGAGCCAGCACTCCGCTTCTCCATCGTCTTCTTGCCTCCGTAACTTCCCCACTGCACCATGATAACGCAGCTCAGTAATTTCGTGCTGTTTTGCTTCCCCCTGCAGACTCGGCTCCCATCAGTTCCCACCCCGCAGGCTGCGGCTGCTCCCAGCTGGGGAGCCCCAGACAGTGATGCCCCAACACCCGTGGACGCGGTCCAAGATGCCGCTGGTGGGACATCTTGTCACGGACTCGGACGAGCAAGAGACAAACCCCAAAGGGCAACGCGACACCCGTGATGGGCCAAGGCAGCCTGGGCCTTCTGCAAGGAGCAGCTCCTCAGGCAGCGAAGAAAGAAGCAGGGAGCTCTGCAGTGAACAATTACAGAATAAACTGCCTTAGGAGGCATTTCTTTGTAACTTCCACAGGCTGTGTGTGTTGCTTACGACCCCAGACATGATGGGTCATGTTCCTTCTTTTATATTCCTCCTTTTCTATGGTTCTGTAATTATATATCTCTCTGTGCTCTATGTCCCTACCTGTTACAAGCCACACATGGCCAGAAATCCCTCTTTCTGTCCCTCCATCCACCTTCAGACACTTTTCTTACCTCTGAATCTACCCCTCAAACCACCCGCCCAGTACCAGACAGTTGTTTCAAGGAGTCTCTCCCCTCCCACACTTCAAGGTAAACATGGATTTCCTGACGGTTCCTGTAACTCTCTAATTTCTTTTGAATACTCCTAAACTTTTGTCAAGAAGAGCCAAAGACTGATGACATATTGGGTTAAAACAATTTTGTAGCAACGTTTGTTTTCAAAACCGCTCTCCTTCTAGATGAGAATGCAGTGCTTTCAAGATAGGGCAATACTATCCTAAAACCAGTATCACCTTCCCTTTTAGCAACAAAATAGACAAGTAAATCCAATCTTTGGCAAAATGGAGAGAATCCAGTGGTGAAATCTGCACAGGTTAGACACAAGGACAGAAGTAACACACAGAGGTAACATGCAGATGAAACACATAGCCTTAAATTTTAAAATTCCTTTTTTCTGACTCCCACAATTCCTTCAGCACAGAGTTTTGTCATTTTCTTACCATCTAGGCAACCTCCTTTCAAGCAATGTGGTCAGTCCCAAACAACGAGAGGACCGAGGCATTTATCAAAGTCTAGCTGTTCCTCGACTTCCACCGTACGCCTGCTAGATAAATGCAGATGATGCCGCATTCCTTGAGCAAACAACCTTTGCTTTTCATTTAAATGCTCAGCCTCAGTGCAACAATTACAGTTCCAGAAGCTGTACAAAACACGAGCAGCTGTAGGAACCAAAAGCATCCAAAATTGAGGCTGGTCTGAACTGTCATAAAAACCCCATCCAGCCATTTTAAAAAAAAAAAAAAAAAAAAAAAAAAAAAAAAAAGCAACAAAGCCCAAAAGCAGAGGCAAACATTCTGCTTTTTGGTCACACATTGGTACTCGGGGCGCAGCTTTGGGGTGGAGGGGCACATCCCTTCCTGGACAGGAGGATGGATGCTTCACCCGCTGGCTCCAGGCAAGCACTACCGATTTACACAAGCCGCGCACCGACTTCCAGCAGGGCTGCTACGAAATCGCACTTGAAAAGGGACTTTCTGAGCAAACGGCTCCTCAGCTGACACAGCTCCTCCATAAAGGACATCACCCTGCAACGTGCACACACACACCTTCACACTACTTGTCAGCGCTGGAAAACTGCTTACCTGTGACGATAGGGTACGACTGAGGCCCCGGAACGCTCGCTCCCAAATCTGCAGAAGTAGGGCTGGTTATATTGGCCTTCATGTCATCTAATCCACCAGCTAACGATGCCATGGCTGAGTATTCAGTTGCCTAGGAAAAAAAAAAAAAAAAAAAAAAAAAAAAAAAAAAGCATTTTAGCAATAGTAAATTTACTAGTCTAGTGCTTTTGCCGGTATGACAAAAAGTAGATGCAATACAGAACTCAAAAATCATTTTTTCTGCCAGTTTTAGAGGCAATACCCATTTACACATTCAAACCACTCAATAAGCAGGTCTGGAGAACATCAAAATGGGCTTTCTTTACAAAACCAGAGCCAACTCACCAACGTGTATCAAGGCTTTCCTTAAAGAGGAAATTTTGTAAACTGGGGGCTGTAACTGCTGAATGCAAGTTTCTTGCTTGTTAGAGAAAAATGTCTGTGCCAGTTACCCTGAACTCCCCTTGTTTCATTGGTGGCACCTGAAGAAACAGGCACTGGTGTCCCATTCCCCCCCTTTCCTTGGGAATGCTGCATTTCCTCATCATCTCACAAGAAATAAAGCGAGGAAAATAAAAGTGTTTGCTTCATGGATGCATGTTTAGCCAACTGTTCCTAAACCCAAATTATTTAAAAATAAACCAACTGACTTGCAAGGATGTTCTCCCATCTCATGGGAATTTTAATCTCATTAGCGGAAGCCACGGTAAACGAGCACAGGTCCTCAGAAATCAGGTTGTGTCTGCCCTATAACCCTGTAGAAGTCCACGTAGCTATGGAAATCGATAGCAGGAGAGGCCAATCCATACAGCCAGAAGGACTTCCGTGCACACCACAGAAAGTTTACCTTCATTTGCTTTTTTCCATGATTGCCTACTGTCAGGATTGTTCACACAAAAACGGGGCGTTCCCTCTCAAAGTTCTTTCTTCCCTGCTGCTATTTGCGTTTTAAATTTCAATCCCTTATTTGTGACATCGCAATCACGCCTGTAACAACCGGAGGATGATGAACGCAAGTGAAGAATGGCAACAGGAACAGATAAACGGAGGAACATCCACTGCGAGGCGAATCCCCGCTGTGTTCCTACAAACTAAGTCAAGGCAGCACCTGTGCAGAGCTGAAGCAACGAAGGGGAACAGGGAAACCCAGGACTCTGTCCTTTTTTTGAGTGACCATATCAAAGAATTAACTTTTTTTTTTTTTTTTCCTTAAGGAAACAAAAGCTGATCTGAGCGAAGACATCTTTCTCCCTGTTGCAAGTTTCTCGGAAGCGTCCAAGAACCCAGCACACAGTCGGGCATGTGCCACGAGCTCAGCACTTTGGGTCAGATTGCACCTGTTTGTGCCTCTGTCGCTCAGCTCTCACTCAGACAGGAGTTAATTTACACGGACACCCCCCCGTTAGCAGGTCTGTACACATATGCGTGTTTCTTCGGAGGATACAATCTGCCTGAGGCACAACCACACCCATCACCTTGCAGGATCTCCCATCCAAACCTCTTTCAGCTGAGTGTGTCAAATACATTTTGCCAGTGACCAGCCGCCCCTTCACCCGGCCCACGGATCAGACCTGCAGGGTCCTTCGGGCCAAAAGCTCCTCAGCAATGACCCATCCCCTGTGCTCCTCCCCAACCTTGCATTAAACTTGTCTTTAATTCCATTAAACTCGAGGAACAATTAAACTATTCCTCAGCTCTTTCAGCTGTTCCTCCTCCCACCCCGGCCGTACCCTCGCGTTTCCATTGCCATCACGCACCCAGCCCCTTTCTTCCACCACCGCTGCCTCAGAGACCGCAGGCTCACGCCTCTTCTCCATCCCCTCTGTGCCTTGGATTTCCCAGGCTTTCTCCTACCAACGCACCCAAAGCTCCTTCTCGCTCCACATCCTACCAAGGTGCATTTTTCAGCCTTCCCGCACCACCCCACGCTGTCCTACACCCTCCACCCCACCTCCCCGCTGCGCTGGGTACGTGCACGTGCAGGGCACCACTGGGCTTTCTCGCTCCCCTAAAGCCCCGATTTAACCAGACACCGGAGGAACAACAGCACAGCCGCAGCCCTGCGGAGACACCCTGGGCAGCCAGCGATGCGTGAGCGGCATGGGACGGGCCGGAGCGCAGCAGAGGGAAAAACCGTGCTTGTGCGCTGCCGTTCGGTATTTCCGATGTCTGCAGAAGCAGGCACACCACCCCCCGGGGAAGGACACCTTATTTCACCCCTACTGCTCTACAGAAAGCTGTGACCACGAGGTATCAACACTAGAAAATCTCTCTGTGTCTTCCCGTGGCACACTGACCCGCTGCTCCCCACGGGCAGGGTGCAAACGTGGCTGCCCACGTACGAAGCGAGGTCTGGGCACTTGGAGTTTGTGCGGGAGCATCCAGCTGTGCCAGAGTCTGGATCACAGGCGGGGCTGGACACGGGGTGCAGGTCCCAAACCCACAGCCACAGGCGGCTTCTGGGGCCGCTGCTCCTCACACAAACCCAGCTGGGACCAGTCTGAGCCCCTGCCTGCAGACCCCACACGTGGGGCTGCCGATGTCGAAACACCACAGCTTGGCTCCCGTCGGGGTCCGAGGGACCGACCCAGGAGGAAGCAGGTCCAGGTCCCAGCTCTTAACCGCAACGCTCTGGAAGCACCTCACCAACGAAGC
Source organism: Athene cunicularia (assembly GCF_003259725.1). Taxonomy (NCBI): domain Eukaryota; kingdom Metazoa; phylum Chordata; class Aves; order Strigiformes; family Strigidae; genus Athene; species Athene cunicularia. Next base: position 235,790 of record NW_020799146.1, read on the forward strand.
GCTTCAAGCTCGGAGGGACTGACCAGCTCCGGAGCCAGAATCAAGCAGCGACCAGGGTGCGGCACCCCCGGCATGGGCCGGGACAGCGGTACCCCGTGCTCACCGGTGTCACCCCACCGCGGGGAGATGGAGTGAGGGGCCGCAGCACGGCCAGCCCGCGGGCAGCACTTCCCCATCTCACCGGCCTGCAGCAGCACGGCCACAAACCATGGAGCCGATTCTGCAAACTGGGGGGACCTGGAAGCCTTACAGGAGGAGAGTCCACAGCCGGGCGGCTCTGCTGCAGGAGACAGAAGCGCCAGAAATGGAGATTTGAGGTCCCCCCCTGCTTTTGGTCCCCGTAGACAGGAGATGCACCTCGTCTGTGATAGCCCAGCAACCTTTCTCAGAGTTATGAACAGTGGGATTATCAGGGATTATCCAGCTGCTTCCCTGGTCCCATGGCAAAACTGTGCTCACATCCCTCCTGGAGCCACCAGCGGCCGCACTGACCGTGCCCCGACCACCGCCAGGGCTACCAGCACCCGGGAGGAGCGAGCCCGGGCTGAGGGCCAGCCCCGGTGGCTACCGACCCCCCCACCTCCTGAAGCTGTCCTGGCAGGGAGTGACCCACCATGTCCACCCGCCACTGCAGTCAAGGTGCAGGGAGGCAAGGGTCAGCAGAAGGCATCTTCTCGCCCCCAAAGAGCCAGGAGCTGGGGGTGCAGAGCGGAGGAGCCTCCACCCCCGAACCAACCAGCAGGTGCTGTCTGCACCCCTCCTCGCCCCCGTGGAGGGGCTGGGGGACCGCAGCACCCCTCGAAGAAGCAGCAAGCCTCGCTGACGCCATGGGGTGGCAGGACCCGCTCCCCCCAGGGCAGAGCTCACCCTTCCAGACACCCTGTCCAGAGAGGAGAAGAAACCCTGGGGGCAGGCGGCGGTCGTGGAGCAGCCCCTCACCCCATGGCCCCATGGAGACCCTCCTGCCGACCCTCCCCAGGAGCCCCACCAGCTGCTCAGGGTGGGCAGCAGGAGGGGTCTCAGATTTGTCTCCTCCACCAGCGAGCTGGCACGGCCACCGGCAAGGAGCAGCCTGGGGGGTCCGGGCACGGCCAGGCATCCCTCCCCGCGCAGTGGGAAGCCTGACCTGCTGCTTGGTAGGTGAAAAAGCAAGAGTCGGGTGTTCAGTACCCTAGAAATTACCTGAAAAATGACTGCCTGCGGTTGTACCACGCACTGTCTCATCAGCATGGAGCACCACTGCCATAGCATGGAGGAGAGAAAACACAGACACGTGAAACGAGGAAAATATAAAAGGAGAGACCGAGAAGGACAAACCAAAAAAGAGGGGCAAGACAGGCTCTCGCGTGCTCCCGCTGCCCCATCCTGCTCGGCTCAGGCGGACGGGACCCAGGCGCCTGGCGAGGGGCTGGGGCGGCGAGGAGAGGGGGGGTAGCAGCACACCCCCCTCTCACAGCAGCGGGGTCTGCGCGGCCCTTCCCCGACAGCCTTCGCTGCAGACGCGCAGGGGAAGGATGCTGCCCGGGGAGAAGCTGCGCATCCGTCTTCACTGAAAAAGCTTTATCCCCCGGGGCAGGGGAGGTGGTGAGTGGATGGAGGGAAAAGGGGTGCAGGAGTGTTTCGGTGCCGTTTTTATACAATTTATGCCCCGAGGCAGGCGGCAGGCTCTGCCATCTCTTGCTGCACTACAGTGAAGCGGCGAGACAGCCCATCGCCAGCCTCACCCCGACTGTAACCCAGCAAAAGGAAAACCCACCCTGTGCCCACAGCACTCTTCTCTTTGAGATTTACCTGGCGGTTTATCCCAAGGCGGCAGGCAAAGCGGGAACAAGAGCGCTCCCTGGAATAGCCTGGTTCTGGGGTGCCGGCATGGGAAACTCGGGGAGGTCCCTGCGACAAAGGCACCCCCCTCCTGCCCCCTCCTTCTCGCGGGGCACAGACCCCCACCGCTCGGGAGTGACCTCACCAAGCAAAGACCGAGAAGGGGCGTCCGCCCGCGGCCGTCGGAAGGAGCCAGCTGGCACCCGCCGGGCCTCGCACGTGTTGCTTTTTGCATCTGCTCGGTTTTCCAGATCACACCTGCAAAACGCCAGGCAGGCGTGAAGCGACGCCTCGTGTGTTCTCCGCTGCCGGCACGGCCGCCCCGGCCCGCCGCCACGCTCGGGACGCAGCAGCAGCAGAAACGTGACTGCGGCTTGGACCCCCAGAGCAACGCGGCAGCCAGGGGGTCTGGGGACTCGGCCTGCCTCCTTCCCTGCCGACAGACACGGTGCGCCGAGCGCCTTCGCGGACAGAAACCGCGCTGCTCCTCCTTTAAGCCAAGCGTTCATCTCAGGCCTCCGAAAAGCTCGGCGCTGTCCCCCAGGTCACAACTGCCAAAGCCCCCGCTCGCCCCTCGGGGCAGCAGCAGGCCAGACCTCACACCCAAGACCTCCAACCCATCGCGTCGTTAATACGTTAAAATTAATAAATAAAGGCAGAATTGGCTCGCGCCAGGCAGGCTGCCCACGGAAACCCCCGCCTCAGCCTGACAAAGGGAAGGAATTTGTAACATTAGATATGGTTCGGAGAGCTTAATCCAAAGCAGCTCTAATTAATCTCCCCAGGCTTTCAGAAACGCAGCGCCGCTCGCAGCTGCACGGGCACCGGTGCTGCTCTGCCTGAAATTTTATGGGAATGGAAAATCCATCCGAGCACCCTCCTCCCCAGCCACCTTAGATCCGGACAGGGAAGGCATCCGAAAACACATATATCACCGCCCCGCCGCCGCTGCCCGCCAGCCACCCCTCCACTTCATAATTTACATCACATCCCCCGTGCTTCCCGACACCGAAACCAATTCTGCTTTGGAGTAAAAGCTGCTACCACAGCTCACAGGGGCCAACACCAGTTTCCCTTTGTTTTCGGCAACATTGGGCTCTTTGCTGTTCCACAGGGCACAGAAGTTTGATTTCAGCAGCAAAACATCTTTCCCTCTGTTTAAATGGAGTATTTCTGAACCTCCCTTTCACAAAAAAATGTGTGTGTTTTTAAAAAATTAACAGCTGTGCTCCGTTTTAGCCCAAATCCAATTAGGATTGCGCTCGTCCCCAGAGGTTCCTCTGAAGATAGTGGGAATTAGCTAGTGCACCCTGCCATGAACACATTTACCCTCATACTTCAGAATAACTGACCTGTTTTTGACCCAGTCCTCAGATTATCTGCATGTGGGAAATGACATCCTACGTTTTACATTTCCACGGTGCAATCCATAAGCGGACGCAGCCATTCTCCAATTTTCCGAAGGGACGCCCAAATCCAATCTAAATGCCTAGAATTTACCTGTTGTTTTTCTTTTATACATATAAATAGCTGCATTTCCATTCGCTCTTTGTTTCTCATTTTCATTTTGTTCTAATATCTGCATGTAAATGTCTGAAAATAGCATCTGTAATTGAAGATTATGAAGTATAGCCAGCTCCTGACA
>NW_020799146.1:239305-246094 GCF_003259725.1 Athene cunicularia
CCCCCCCCCAAAAAAAATAAAAAATACTCAAATAAATAAATTGAAAGTACGCAAATTCTCTGCTGCACCGATTCACATCAGAAAGCGTAATTTATTGCATGTTCTCCCTTTTTATTTATCCCTAAGTAGTAAACACGATTTCCATTCAGGGGGTTCGTTATGTTCCACTCCTACCAGACAATCACAGCACACTTGAGGCAATTGTTTAGCCTCTTCCTCTCAATTTTCCCATTACTGGGAGTAAGTACTGTTGGGACTCTTTAATAGCCCGACTGCAGCCCATATCAATAACAGATGAGGTTTAATCGTCCAACACAAAAATTATTTAGGCTCAGTAAGGACATTCAATGTCATTTGCATAATGGCATTTCTATCCTGAGCACCTAACCCATCGTGCATAAACAAGGCCCTGGGACCATAAATAATAATAAATCATGACGTCCACGCTCCTCTTGCTGTAATAGGAGCCTCTCTTTGTAGAAATTATTTCAGCAGGAAATGGGCACTGTAATTTTAAAGACATGTGGCATTGCACAGGGCAGTAAATCACACCCCTGTGCACACACACGCACACGCACGCTCCAGCGAGGCTGCCCGTGGTGAACAACAAAACCCCACGGAACAGCGGCGCGGAAAACAGCCCACGCTTCCGCTGAAATCGTCCCTTCTTTTATTGTTATTATTATTATTTCTCAACCAGAGCTAGCAGACTAAATAAAGGCAAGGTCTGAGGAGGGCGCACAGTGTCTGGGCACGTGTACAGGGGGATGCTGGACCCAGAACTCTGACAAATCCCCACCTGGTCGCCCCTTGAACCTGTCAAGGGCTCTGCAGGCCTTGGACCTCTCCTGGAACGTCAGGTGGGAGGAAAACAAAGACCTGCAGATGCTGGCAGGTGTTTTTCCACCAAGATTGTCACTGGCCATGGCAACCCCAGTGGCCCGGCTGGGGCAGAGGAGGCCAGAGGCCGGCAGAGTCTCCTCTAGTTTTTAGGCAAAAGCCTCCATAGACAATGATGATAAGGCCAACTCCAGGGAAGTAAACGGTGCTTTTCCACTTTTCAGCCTCATCAGGCCCAACTGGATGAACTCTGGCGGGGGGAGCCCACCTCGGCTTTTGTCAGGACTGGCAAGTTCCACCGTCACACACCCAACCCTCTACAGCTCTACTGCTGCCACTGAGGCATCTGCCACGGGTGAGCAGGGGAAAAAACACAACTAGCAGCACGGTCAAGGACTTCCCTACGGAGAAATACGAAGCAGAATTATGAAAGCACACTGGGAATGGGCGCAAAGTCGGCACCAGTACTGCCAGATCTTCCATCCGTCCTACCGACGGCTCCGGAGACTTGGCAAGCCTTGTGCAACTTGGCCAGAACAGCATCTGTACTTCTGCAGTGCCTTGCTGTGAACTACCTCAGTTTCACAAATGCCACCCAAGAATCCTTTCATAATGCTCTCTGTATCCTATTAAGTATTGTGCAGAATAAACTGGTTTTAAAGCTGTACCCCATGGCAAAATAAACACGCAGCACCTGCCACAGGCCAAGACTCTCAGGTAGCCAAAAATCCGGGTGTACCGAACCTCTACACAGGTGAAAGCCAAGAGAGAAAAGCCAGAGAGTTCGCTGTGTTTTGTGGCGTGTTGCAAAATCTACGCTGAACAGAGCTGTATCAATCCATCAACTTCTGAATTTCAGGGCACTTTCAAAGCTGGACACACACATTCTTTGTTTTCCAAAAACATTCTTACTTTTTCTTCTTGGTGCCCCTGGGAGCCTGGTGACCCTACGGGGGTCAGGACTCTGCTGTTTTCCATTTTCAGGGTGGCAATTTTCCCTGCAAGGCTGAATTCCCCACCAAATCCCCAACGTGGAACTGACCTCATGTAAAAAAAATATTATAAAATAAACCAACATAATTTTCCAAAGTTTTTTTTTCGTTTCTTTACCTGTACCCAAGACTGGATTGGGAAGGGTCACGATACTGCTAGCCAGCTTTCATTACAGCATGTTTATGGAAAAGCCAGAAGGACAAACACCGTTTTTGGACAACTGAGGAAGTTACAGTCCGCGGGGGTGTGGGGTCAGGGAGGCAGCAGGAGCCGAACGCGGTGGGGACAGCCCATGCACTGACAGAAGTCACTGGACTCCCCCAGCTTGGATCCCTTCACCGGAGTCAGTTGTGCCACAAACGAAATGTTCAGGGGGGTTTGGGGGGCGCAGGGGTGCGGAGACCCTCCTTCCCCTTCGCGCTTCACGTGAATGGAAACGCTTGGCCAGGGAAAACCTGGGGAATGATGTGGTGCTTTCCTCATCAGCATGAACAGGCATGACCCCACTAATCTCACAGGGTGAATTTTGAGCTTTTTCCCCCTTTGCTGATTAGACACAACAACAACCGGCACCGGGTCTGGAGGCGCCGGGCAAGGCGCCGGCAGAGGAGGAGGGTCCGTCGGCACAGGGAGCGGGCAGGGCAGGGTCACCCCCCCCGCAGACACCGCTCCTGCACTGCGGCACCCTGTCTACACCTCAGCTTCAGACAAAACACCCAGAAAGACTGGAAATGTCTGCGCACAAGTACAGACGATGAAGCAGAACTGGGGCAGGCTGATCAATGAGTGTGGGGTATGCAGAGCACCTACAGGGAGCTTGTTCCAGGTAAAGAGTCTGACGAGCCCCGCAGCCTGCTGCTGCTGGAGGGTCCGCACCTCCTCACTGCCGTGAAGGCTCCAGCGAGAGACCTTCTAGGCAGCAAGATCGTCAAAGATTACAGATTTCAGCGGAACATTTCAGTTTTTACCAAAACATTCTCTGTTGGAAAGACAGGCCCAGCCAGGCACACTCCTGTCATAAAAAACATCGTTTTGCCACTAAAACATCAGCTGGTCTGGAGACGCCCAGGCGCTGCGCATGCAGTAAAACATCACAGTAAGAACACGGCATCCGACAACCAGAAGGGAATCCACTGCTGGTGGGACCCCGGCATCTCCCCACCCTGACAGCCGCCCCGCTTCCTGTGCCCAAAGTGCATTTGGGGTGACGTTTCCAAACTTCTCTCTACAGTCACCAGAACTGGAGAGCAACCGTTTTGCCGGAACAAAACCAGGGACGTGTGCTTTCAACACAAACACCCACTGCTGCGAAGCCTCGCAACTTGGCAATGCTTGAAAAACACTCATCAGGCAGATAATCTGATGGCAATTCCTCGTGTAACTTAATTTTATCTGTTACAGAATCATGCCTTCTAATTATTTAGGCAGGTCTCGATAACTGGCCAGACACTCCGAGCCAAACACTGTGTCTGACGAGTGTGGTTCCCCTGCCCGGCCCCACTCCCCAGCTCCAGTTTCAGAAAGGCACCCACTGGGTTCTCCCCCAGCCCTCCCAGTATGTCCTTGGACGTGACGTCTGGACTGACTCGGACCTCAGGCCAGCTCTGAGCCTGGAGGGGACTTCTGCAGCACAGGGAACGAGTGGAGGAAACCCCTGACGATAAAGTTGCCCTTATTTGATCACATTTTCAAGGCGAGTGGAGCAGGGATGAAACTATCCCCCTGCATGTTAAGCTGCCCTCTTAGTGTAAAGGTTTCCTTCCTCTCAGGTTTCATTATTTCTTTCATTTCAGCAAATTCTGCTGCCACCAGATTTTTAAACAGCCACTAATCATATGAGCAGAATTTTGAAACCAGCCCCCTTTTCTGGAAGTGGCTTAGCTCCACAACGTCTTTTTGTCATCATACAACCACTCCCAGGTTGTTCCATTCAATCCCTTCCTAAAAAAATGGCAGCTCAGAACTACAGCATTCTTCTGAAAAACCAGCACCCGCACTGAGCGCACCGCTGGGGTCCTGGGCGCTGCGTCCCAGACAGCTCTCCATGCCGTCCTCCACGCTCCGTGAGGAGGTGCTGCTCTCCCACCCCAACCACGCCCTCCCCGTTTTCCATCACAACCCTACGAAAGCTTCCCCGAGTCACACTGCAGCAGCTCGAATGAACAGGCGGTAGCTGAACGTCGAGGCTGTAGGATAACCCAGGCTGGAAGGAAGTTCCAGAGGTCCCTCAACAGGGCCAGCTGCGGGGCCAGGACGGGCTGCTCAGGGCTCCATCCAGCGGGGTCCTGAAAACCACTACGGATGGCAAGGGCGTGACTTCTGAGGGCAAGCTCTGCCCTGCCTGACCAGCCTCGGAGGAGAAGGAGCGATCCCTTGGACCCCGCAGAGCCCCCCCGGCACCCGCTCATGCCCTGTCTCTTGTACTCCCACTGGGCACCGCCATGGAGAGTTTTGCTCCTTCAAAGATGCTCGAGCACACCGAGATCTCCGGGTACTCACTATGCGTGTAGGGAGCACACTTCGAGGAACCACCTTTGTTGATTAAAGCTGTGGACAGATTTAGAGAAAGCCTACAGAATGAGTGTAAAACAGCAGTGATTTCCAAACCAAAAGGTGGAAATTGTATTTGAAACTATTCAAGGCTGCAGCATCCAAACATTTACTGGTGATAGAGGAGAGAAGCCCTGTTCCATTCTTCGAATGTCGGAGCAAGCCCTTCCTCTCAAATATAATGGAACTGTCAGTGCTGGGTTAATGCTCGGACTAAATGATCTTCAAGGTCCTTTCCAACCTAGTTGATTCTGTGATTCTGTGATAATGTCAGCAGGCCAGGCATTAAATAAGTCAATAGGCAGGTGTGTTTACTCACAGATTTGTCTTTCTCTCTCTTGCAGGGCTAACACCGACATAAGGAGGTCAGTGAATATTGTTATGACATAATCTTGGCCAACCAGTGCCGTTACACGATGTCTTTTTTCACAGAGAAAAGCAGTTTCAGGACAATTCCAGATCTGTGTTCCTATGCAAGCAGAGCATCACATACACACACAGAGCAAAGTGCATGGACGACTCCTCTATTATTGTTCAAAGGCACAAAGACTACACAAGCAGTTATAATTCTATTCATCCTACTCATATGTTACCCTTTGATGTGATACTGAAAGGTGGCCAGTAAATCACTGCTCTCCTTCAGCTCTTGGGCAGAGTCCACGGTCTGACTGGCTGCTGTCTGTGACTTCTAGAATGACAGACTTTTCCATTAGCAGTCTGCTGGTGACATGAAACCCTGGAAGGAAGGCTCCACCGAAGACAAAGTTGTGGGGTTTTAGTAAAGATTTCCTGATGTGATAGACCTGGTTTGTGGGTGCGTATGCCGGGTCGCAAACCTTCTGCGTCACTGACAATGTGAAAGTATCATCAGCATTCGTGTTAGAAGATTAACGATGTCTAAATTAATGACGCACTTGTGTTAGAAGACTAACGGCGTCTAGATTAGCGATGGCTAAAAGCAAAAGAATTTGTGCTTGTTAGGGAAGAAACAGATAAGGAGGGATGCTTTAAAATAACAAAGCAGAAACTCATCTACCGGCTGCGCGCGGTTAGTAGTCCTTGTCGAAAGTGCTGAGAGGAACTAGTTTTTGAAATGAGCATGCGCCAGAGCACACAGGGATTTGCCATTATTTTTAGAACGTATAAGAATATATAAGGACTTATTTTTCTAATAAACTTTGGAGCTTGACTGTTAACCATATCGGTGTGTGTCTTGACTCACAGCCTTGTCCTGCAAAAAGGGTTCCTGCTACACTGGTTTATCTCTCTAAACTGAAAAAAAAAAAAAAAAAAAAAAAAAAAAAAAAAAAAAGAAAAAAGAAGGCTATTTATCACAAAACACGCAATGAACAAAGACATACAATTACTCAAAGCCAACTACCAAATTACAAGGAAATGTGGAAATTTCTAGCAAGATAGCAAGAGGGGAAATCTTTTCTTAGATTTCCCACCTCTGCACCCCGCTTACAGCAGCCGTGGCATGTCTCCAGGGGGAGATCACCTGCCGTCTTTGCGGGACTCTGTGTTCCACTGTCATCACTAAGCTCTGGGCGTGAAGCTGGCAGAAAGTGCTGAGATGAAACCTGGTGACTGGCAAAGCATCCCTTGCTTACCCAACAGAAACCGCGCCAAGCTTGCAGATTCCAAACCCCCGACCCTCGGGGACAGGCACACCGCGCTCCTCCTCGTGTCACCGACAGCCGCTCTGCGTGAGACTGTGCACAACCTGGGGAGCCTACCCGGGCGGGAAACTCCCCCGCCGCATCCATACAGAGTGAGGAGATGAGGGCGAAGGGGATGTTGGACCTCCAGACACAGCAAGGATGGCCTTTCCTTTAGCTTGGGGATTTGTATTTCACCTATGGTCACATCTGAGAGCAGCCATGAGGACAAAAGGCGTTGCCTGCCTCGATACTCTGGGATTCCCCTTCCCTGCTGGGGCAAGGGAGGAGGTGACAAGGGCTCCTCTGGGTAGGGAACGCAGCCACGCTCTGCCCCGCCGGAGCCAGACGTGGTCCCACGGGAGCAGGGGGACGAGCCCCAGCAAGCCCGATGTGTCAGACTCGGAGGGAAGCGGCATCAGCATAAAGCCAGGCCATCGCTGGGGCTTCCCCAACACAGCAACAGGCACGGGGAGAGCTCTGGCCTTTACATCACCCTGAAATGGCTCTTTAAACCCCCTGGCAGGAGGGGGCAGAGAGGGGGGGTGAGTCTCTGGAGCCAAGGCCCCAGCGCCAGGCCCCGAGGGAATGGCCTCAAGCTGCCCAGGGCAGGGTCAGGCTGGCTCTGAGGAAGGATTTCTGTGCAGAAGGGGCTGTTGGGCGTTGGAATGGGCTGCCCAGGGCAGGGGGGAGTCCCCGGGATCCCTGGGGGGGTTGAAGAGTCGGGCTGAGCCAGCGCTGAGGG
>NW_020799146.1:246144-254467 GCF_003259725.1 Athene cunicularia
TGAGTTCATGGGATACCTGCCTCTCCTCATCCAGTGTGCAAATCAGATGGAAAAATTAACTTAAAAGGCGACAGGAAACATTGCTGGGTCTTCACCCCCCACCCAAGATCACCAGACCCAAGACAATGCTGGAAACTGGGGTGGGGATCGGGACTCTTTAGCTCTTTCTCTCTTCTCGTTTCCTTTTCTTTCCTTTCTTTTCTTTCTCAAGGTTTATAAAAGACCACATCGCTTATGATCCTTTTCCAAATGTAAGCTGTTCCTACCACAAGTAAAACGTTTTAACCCATTGTTCGGTGTCATTTCACCTTAATTTAACCTGAGGATCACAGAACTTTTAGGACTCTCTGGCCTCCCGGTCCAGGTTGGAGCCCACACGCAGCCTTGCGGGCGGGCAGGGGTCAGCGTCGCGGAGCCAGGGCAGCCAGCAGCAGCAGGGCCTGTCCCCACACAGCTCGAGGGGCACAGGGAGGACAGCGGGACCCGCTGCCAGGGCAGGAGGCAGACGGTGCGAAGGCTTTCCTTCTCCACGACCTGAGGGGTGCGTGACGTGCAAGCTGTGGGCTTTGTCTCTGCGCTGGAAGAAGCGTGTGGTGCTGGGGGAGCAGCCGTGAGCACAGCCGCAGCCCAAGGTGGGTGTTGCGAGCACCCCGCTGCGTGCCTTTCCAAAGCTGCGCCCAGAAACATGTGAAATCAGTTTTCCGTGAACGATGTGCAGCCAGTGCAAATCGATCACGGGCTGTTTGCAAAAAAAAATGAGCACAAAAGGGCAGAAACGTGAGGGAAAGGCATTCGTTTTATAGAAGAATTCAAGTTTATAGCAGGGTTCTGCTGGGGAAGGAGGGCCAGGGTGCTTCCAGAGTGCTGACTTCACGCCTCGGTTACTCGCCCATGACACAGAGAGGCCGTCTGTGCAGCCAGCCCTCGGCCTCAGGCTTCTGGATGCTGTCGAATGTCCCTCACACTCCACACGTGGGGTATCCCCCCTTGCTGGGGAGCACACCCCGACGCAGGCACAGCTGCACCGCCAGGCTCCGGGAGACAAAACAAGGCACGTCACAGGATCTGCCTTAACACTGCCCCCCCGCACGCAGCCTGGCGGGGTGTTTCATGATACGGCCCCACGGCGGGATCCCGGCCTCACCTGGGCATGCAGTGGGCGCTGCTCCTGAACAAAGACCTGACTGGTATATTATTTCCCTGTCGGCGTCCAGCGGTTGTCTTCCCTCTCAGCACTGTATGAGCCCGTCCCCAAAGACGAGTGTTCATTCCCTGTGGGTCTCTCTATAGAGCACAGCTTACAGCAGATGTGAAAACTCAGCTGATGCTTGTCAAGGGCACAACGTGTTTTGAGGTGAGAAATAACTCACAAGTCTCCATTTTATACAGGTGAACGGAGGGAAATGTTAAAGACGGAAAAGTAAAGGAAATAGATTGGAAGCACCCAAAGCAAAGGGTTTGGCCGTCAGCCAGCGCTCCCACACAGCCCATCAACATGTCAGTCTACGGGAGGGCTGACGTACACTTTCCACCAGGCAGGCCCAAATTTTATCCAGAAAATAAATCAGGAGGACTCTGGGCAGCAGGGGCCAGCCTTCAGCGGGGGACTGAGCACAATGAGGCTACAAATGTTTTGCTGTGTAGGAGGGACCTGTCCCCCCACACCACAACTCGTCATGGCCGAGGGACTGTTCCCAGCACACGAGTGAGGAGGAAGATAGAGAGAGGACCCACAAAATAAGGAGAAAAAGTAACTTCCTTGTCTGGAGAAGAGCAATTCTTCCAGTAAAATACCTGGAGCGCTCCTCGGATGAACAGCACAGGGTCATCAACAAGTTTCTGTGCCCAAGTAAAATCAGTGACACTCAGCTGGCTGCTACTGGACCAAGTTTCTAATAAAATAGGTAAGCAGCTGCTACTAGACTTTCTCCAAATCCCACCTCTTCAGGGAAAAGCATCTTTTCCTTATTTTCCTGGAGAGAAATCACGTCCACTGCTGACTTTTAGCTCCTAAAGCACCACTTCTGGGCTCAGCAGCACCCTGCACGGACAGATGCCAGAGGCAGGTCTTGGTTTACTACAACAATCAATTGCAGGGACAACTCTCGTTTTCCAAGTCACATCATTGATGTTCTCAGTATTTTCTCTCTCATTGATTTCTTTGGCCTTGCTAATTGACCCGGACAGCTTCTCTGCTTGGTTAAGTATCATCACGGCTTTCCTCGACTCACCAAGGAGATAAAACAAGACACTTCGGTAAGGAGTGGAGCTCATAGCGCATCCTGGTGAGCCAGAGCTTATCGCACAGACCACACGTGTGCATGTTGAAAGTGACACTTTACATGCCACCAAAAAGCAGAAGCTGACCCCAAGCAGCCACGAGCCCTTAACCATGGCGCAGCCTTCCAAAAGCAAACGACAAAGCACCGACCTACATGAAAGCAAACAACTACACGCTCCGTTTGTAATCAAACGTTAAAACGCCTAGGCGAGGCAGTTCTGCTAAACACCCTTTGTAATATCCCGTTTCTCAGCATCTGACTTCCCAGAGCATGCAGAGAATACCCTGTTAACCAAGTTAATAACAGCGTGTCTCCAACCTTAATCTGGCTGCACAGCCATTCTGGTCGCAGTTGTGTACGTGGACCCATCTGCCCCCACCGACAGCCAAATGTCCCATATTTGACAATCCGGGTAACACTTCAGCAACATCCTCACTCGATTCTTTCTATTAAACCGGTGGAAGTTTGTCTCTGGATAAACGTTCGCTCACTGCTGGACTGTCTCCCTTGAGCTACATTTCTGCACGACTCAGAGACTCCAGAACACAGAAACGAATAAACGACCCCCTTCCACCGCTGTCCAATTCCTAACGACTTTCTTGGCGTATAACAGTTTTGCAGGGACAGATCTGACACCACACAACTTCCAGGTGACCAGCACCGAGAAGGCTGGCCGTGGGAGTGGGCGCAGTGCCGGTCCTCTCCCGGACCACCCGGCTCAGATGGGATAACCACCACCTAGTGGTACGTGGAGGCCATTTCACCCTCCGCAGACACCGCCTGCTTGGCTTTCCTAATGAGCTTTTCAAAAAATCACATCCACCTCAGCATCTTCCCCATATTTTTCCAGCTTGAGTTCAGATCTTCAGAGTTCCTCAGCAAACCAGGGAAACCACAAAACCAGCAGAAGCTGGTGAAAAACAAATGGCTCTATGACTGAAATAACGTGTGATCTTAAAGGCATGAGAAATTTCTACTCTACCGTATGACTTCCACCATAAGTAATTTCTCAAAAAATTTATACCGGTATGTATTCCTTAAACCAGAGCCACGATGGAGGCTGCCATGAGATAATCCCCAGTGGCCCTCAAATGTGTAGACTCCTCTAAGGGAAATCAGTGTTTATCTGCAGCTTGAGAGTCCATCCACCTTGCCAAAAATCAGGTCTAATACCAAGAACACTGCAGATTAATGGTCAAATACATTATTAAGTAGCAAGCTAGACAGATATTGGTGCTGACAGCAATATATGCATTTCCACCTCCCTCTCGGCAGCTAAATTAAAGGCTGCTGCCCAGGAAGAAGAACAAAGAGAGACACAGCTCATCAGTTTTTGCACGTGCTTCTGCACCGTGCCTGCAAAAATGGAACTTTCCCAAAAAATTAGTGCCAAGTCCTTCTCAAACATGCTGCTAATCTGTAGGTGCAACTAATTTACCTCCACATACTAATTGGGTGTTTCTCTCAGCAAATGGCCAATTACATGCCTAATAAGCCATTTCTGGATACAAAAATCTAATTTGTGTGCACAATCATGCTAACGATGAACCGAAACTGGGCGTTGAGTTTTGCAAGTCTTCTCCTTGCTACCTGCACAGCCTGCATTTGATCTAACAAAAGCATCAGAAACTGTGGCACTCTTTAAGGACTCATTTGACGTAACTGGCCCAGATCAGGTGTAATTTCATACGCAAACACTTGCTAGTGTTTACACAACAAGTGTTTTCCTTCATTTTTCAATACTCAGTCTTTTATGTCTAACCACACTTGGCTGAAGAGCTTGAAACGACGCGTTTCCCCACGTTTTTCTACCGAGACTCTGAGAAGTGTTTGGTGATGTCCACCAAGCAGATCTCTGCCAGCAGAAAGAGCACCGGGAAAACACTGAACATTTGCAATAGTACCTGCTCTGGTTTGATGGGCTCGGTTGTGGTGAAGATGTCGGAATAATGTTGCCTCTCGAAGACTCGATCCAACACTTCTAGCTGCTGCTGGGTGAAGAGGTCTCCTCGCATCTGTTTCCGAAGAAAATCTCTGCCCGGGAGAGAATGGCCATTTGGTACTGGAGATTCCTGAATACCTGTCAAAGAGGAGAGAGAAGTCAGAGGGTAAGTAGGTATCGCGGTGATGAGACCTACAGAGTGTCTCGTTCTGTCCCTTGCACAGATGTGGGTATGGACACGCTGATAGGCTGACACTCCTTGAGGGGAGGTTACAAGCCAGACACATGTTGCTAGAGAAGCCCTGACCAGCCTTCCACCGCAGCCAACCCTCGCGAAATTTACTGCCAACGGTTCCACACGTCATCTGAGGGCAGGACAAAGGCTAACTGTCACACCGGCGCTAGCCCCGCTTTCACCTCACCCCCGGAGAACCCCTCTGGTCCGTGGTCTGGAAGCAGGAGGAGCGGGGAGGGTCGGCACCCCCGATGCTGCAGGCACGGCCAGCCGGGGTCAGATCTGCTCTGCCCAGTCACCGCCCCTGCGCTTCACCCCCTTCCCGCGGCACCTGCAAGTCTTGCTCACCTCCACCCCGGGCCATGCCCGCAGCGGGAAGGGGGGACCCTCATCCCGCACCTCATCCCGCTGCCAGCAGCTGGCCCAGCAACCCGCGGCACACCGCAGGACTGGCACCGTGCTGAGACGGGGCGTCCCCGGTCGCTCCCCGCGCCACAGTTCCACTTCATCTCTGAAGCTCATCAGCGTGACGGAAGCCTGAGGTCCAAGGCACGTTTCTCTCTCTCTCTCTCTCCCCTTTGGCAGAGACTTTTAGCAGAAGTCATAAGTGACTGCCCATGGCTGAAAAGCCATGAGACAAGTTTGAGAAATGTTTGGACTGGCAGTCCGAAAAGACTCTTGCAATACAGGCGCTTGTTTCAATTTGCTTTTTGCAGATTCACAGTGGTTTCCTACTTTTCCTTCACCTGTCAGTGCTAGAAATGTATCTTTTATGCACTGAAAGCTGAGGTCTGCAGTATTCCCAGGACTCCAGGAGGTGGAACTCCAAGAACAACAGTAAATATCAGATTTCTTCTCCAGATGGCAACACCACACTAGACAGAAGGAGGAAATGTTTTAAAAATAGAATCTTGCTGCCAAGATTGTTTTGAGGAGCAGAATTCAAATGCATCCTTAACAGCAAGATTTTCGCCAGCGGTGCAGTGGCTTCCTCTCCAGGTAGTCTGCAGGCAAATATCATCCCTCAGACCCTGCCTGGTAGAGTCTGCACCAAGGTTGTTGTCGGCAAGGATCAGAGGCGACCCGTGCAGACCCCACTGCTGTAGGCACCGGCGTGGCCCCAGACACGTGCTGGGCAGCGGTAACGTGGGGGATGCACGGCGGACGAGAGTTTTCACAAAGGACTGATGATTTGAGATCATCCTTCAGCACAGCCGGATTTCACAGAAAATGCTGTGTATCCAGAAAAAAACAGGCTGCTCTAAGACAGATCTCTCAAACTGGGGGACCGACACACAGAAGTGTTTTTTCAGCCTAGATCACTCCGTAACAAACTGCTTACACTGAACAGGCATTTGACGTTAGCAACTCATCCTGGAAACTTCCTTCTGAATTTTAGAATTCAGCGGTTTAGGCAACAACAGCTTCGTATTTGCCTGTTTAGCCAAAGTCTAAATCAAGAGTAGACAATGCTGGCTGTCGTAAAGTGCAACGATCAGTTTATTCCACATGGGAAAAAAACTCTGAACCTGTCCTCTGAATGGAAAGTCCAAGCATGTGCACAGAGGTGTGAAAAAATACAAAGGAATAGATGAAAGCAGTGTATCTTTAAATCTTTTTTTTTTTTTTTTTTTTTTTTTTTTTTTTTTTTTTTTTTTTTTTTACTATTCTAAATCAAATAGTATCTAATAGACCTAGTGCTGGGTTTAGTCAACCATAGCTTATAAAATTAAAATTCTGGTTGCTAGCTGCATGGTAGCAAAAGGCCGGGGAGACCCTGTCTCTGGAGCACAGAAACGCTGGCTTTAAATTTCAGGTTAAACTAATGTTATTCACAATTTGGCACTGAAGTTAAAGCTTGATGCAGTTTTGGTCTAAAGGGGGTGATGAAAGGGAGTGAAATGATCCAAGACGTGGCATGACCTGGAAAATGTTCTTGGGGATGCCGGTACGGTTTGTGCATTGTTTATGCACCCAGAGATCAGGTGTATAACGAGACCTCATCGTATTTAAATACGGAGCAGCTGACCCGCGTTTCACCAGCAGCACTTCATGACGGAGTGCAGCTCTGGATTCTTGGGGCGTGAATACGTTGAGGAAGAGGAGGCACTCCAAGGAGAAGGCTGGCACAGCCACCTCCCGCCCTGGAACCCGCCCGGAGGGGCGGCTCGGCCGTGTCCATCCACATCCCGAGAAACAGGAGGAAGAGCAGGAGATCTCCCCCTGCGAGGGGAACCGCAGGCAAACTCTGTGCCAGAGAGGCCCGGGAAGGAGCCGGCAGGTGACGTGCCCTGCCGCACGGGGTGAAACGGCGTGGAGATGGTGGTGGGGCTCCGGAGGGGTCTGGCCCAAGGTCCGGACCTGGTGACCTGGTGCAGCCAGACCCCCCGCCCCATCCGCACGTCTCCGTTTGTCCCGAGGACCTGAGATCAGCCCCGGCGATGTGCTGGGATGAAGGAGCAAGGCCCGCAGGGTGTGCGGCTGGGGAGGGACCCGGGCAGGGACGGGGCCACCGGGATGGCTGACACTGCCCAGAGCATCCAGCACCTTTGTGAGAGGGACACCCGGACCTCACTCACCCTCCTTATCGCTCCCTCTCCCAGAATGAAGGGAGAGCTTGTTCTTTTGCACCGTGTTTCCCAAACTTGGACTAACTGCAGGTAAGTTCTGGGGTTCACTGCACAAGTAGACTTTGTACACACTGCACGCAACACCTGAAAGTTCGTGGAGGTCTTTGGGATGCGTTTGGCTGTTAGACATTATATAAATGTGAGATAATTACCATTAGCATTATGCATTGTTTGAATACACTTGAATATCTTCGATAATTAAAATACTGTTGGCAGGTTTGAAACAGTTTGGGTTATAAATAGGCTCCAGGGAGAGGTAAAAACATTTTTCATATAATCAATGCATCCACCTAGGAGGGTTATGTTTTGTTGACAGTAGCACTACGTGTGTACCTACCTACTCTGCAAAACAATTAGTTCCCAGTCCAATGGCATCTTTCCAGAAATGCTAATGCAGAGCACTGATATAATACTCCCCTTAACACAAAAGAGGACTTTCTGCCCAGACAAACGTTTCATCCCTTATCTCTAGCAGGTTACGTAGATGGGACAAGATGGTGCTGGGATCTGCTGGGGGGAAATGCCCTGTCTGGGCAGAGTCCCAGTGACACCTTCCCGGTTCCGAGTTCACCAGCAGGAGCAGGCCAGGTGCAGGGAAAAGTGATAATTTCTCACTCTGAACTGCACGGACACCTTCTTCTCTGTTTGCATCTCACCCAGAAAACTGACAGCAAACGCCAGTCACTCTCCTAAAGACGCTGGTCTGATGTGGAGATAATGCCAGTCTTACACACTAGCCAAGATCTCCCAAGTCTAGCCAAAGTCTGAGCGGTCCAGGAAGAGTCAGGCACAGAATTGCTCTGAGAAGAGGAACCACGCACAACCTCGCTGATGAGAGGCTGCCTGCATGGCGTGGACGTCACCTAGAGATACTACGTCTTCGTTAATTAAGGGCAGGTTATTTTCTGAGAGCCCAAGCAAATGGCAAGATCAGTTTAAAGAATCTGATAAATTGTGATTTTTTTTTTTTACATACTTTTAGAGTTAAATTCTTGCCCGTGGCATTCTCTGAAACAGCAGAGGAATAACTGAAATTGCAAAATGCATCTGAAATGGATGTTTAGCAGTACTCACCACGCAACTCACATGATTTAAAAGCGTGTTTTGTTTATCCTAAGACTTGGGCCAAAATAAGGAGCGCAAATGACCCTAGAGCCTACCTTCACAAAACACTAGAGCATGTTTAAAAGCCCTAGAGTTTAGCATTAAAAAAAAAAAAAAAAAAAAAAAAAAA
>NW_020799146.1:254517-290804 GCF_003259725.1 Athene cunicularia
AAAAAAAAAAAAAAAAAAAAAAAAAAAAAGGCAAAATACAAAAACAGCAGTAAAAAAACCCACCAAAATGAAGAAAAAGATGAACCCCACCTTTCCTCTTTGTATTCGGAGAGGGACAACAGGACAATTTAATTGCGGCGTTGTGGAGCGTCACTGTGAAACAGCGGAGGACAGATCCCGCCCTGCCCCGCGCGAGCGCGGCCCCGCTCGAGGATCCCAGCCAGGCGACAGCAGCTGAGAAATGGGCACCACCCGCAAATTCAGCTGGAACGGTCCTTCCAGTGTGATTAATAATCAGGATGTACGGCGAAGTGCACGCCGCCACAGCACATCTGTCTGGGGCAGGGCTCTTGTGAAGAAAAAGAGAATCTTCTGGTTTCACGTTTTCAGGTTGCTTGCTTTTTTTTCTTTTTTTTTTTTTTATTTTTTAAACAACGTGGTTTTACAGGGTTAATCAAGGAAGTAAATAGCTAGTACCATGAACAGCCCATATTCATAAAGGACATGGTTTCTGTCTCTAATTTGTACTGTCCAACTTCATTACTTGGTATCATACCTAATTACTCCACCTTATAGGGAAATGCAGGCTAATTAGGAAGGATGTTATTCACCACATTTAAAACATTATGAAGCAAATGAAATATTACCAGGAGGCAAAAAGGTGATTTGTTTCCTTGTAGCATGCCTGTAAATTAGTCCAGAGAAGATAAAGACTTTGTTTAATTACCATTTGGAAGGCTTTGTTTAAAACGTAAACTGAATTTTCATGCCACCTTCTCGGGATTGTGTGCATCTGGCAGGCAGCAGCGCGTACACAGTGAGAGATCTCTGCATTTACACTTTCTGAGTTTTCTACGCACTGTTATTTACTTTTTCAAAGGACAGTATCACTAAAAAGAAGCTTTATATTTCGAAGTGTATATAGCTGATCACCGCACAAATATTTTCAAGAGAAATCACTATATTTCACCAAGATGGGTATGGGTTTTGCCGTAGATCAAAGTGAGAAAGAGGGGAAAAAAAAGATAAATCATCAGAGATCCAAAAATACTTTTCATTTGGAGAAGATATCAGGCCATTTCGATGGCACTGATAGAGTCTCTGCTCTGTCTCCATTACCCACTGAAGGCAGCTGGAGTCAGGAGCTGACTACGCTAGATTATATTCCATATAAGATGGTCACCAATATATATATATATGATCTTCAACCTCTATTGATTGACCAATTTCACAAGCAAAGACTGGTGAAATGAAGCTGAAATGAACATCATGCTTTAACTCATTGAACCCATCAGGCCTGAGTTAATCTCACTGCCCACTGTCTCTGATAGAATTCAATTGATCAATCATGTTTCGGTGATAGTACCATTTCAGTGGCTTATTGCTTCTTCATTTCAAGGCTTGACCTGCTAGATATACTTGGACCAGCTCTGCTCCTCCTAGAGACACGGGGACCAGCATCTGCCAATGGCGGCGCGTAGTCCTGCCCCCAGTCTTGGAAAAACTCGGGGGGTTTTGCTGAATGCTCCCACCTTCACACTGTGTTTTTGCAGCTATTTCACTGATTTTGCAGCTGGGATGGGTGTGAGGGCATGAGGAGCCTGAGTGGCCCACGCTCCCTGCCCAGCAACTGCCACCTCCCACCCTACACTGTCCCCCATTCAGACAAGCAGAGAAAATACCCATTTTCTGGCAAATCCAGGGCACAGGCTGCAAACTGGTTGCCCAGCGCATCTGCAGACCGCCTGGAGTGGGGCTGGCCGGGGGGGCACCACGCTCATCGGCGAGGTCCCACCCCCATTTAGAAGCACGGCCAGCCTGGGTACACCCCGCATGCCCCCGGATCCTGCCCTCTGCTCCCGCGCAGTCCCCGGATCCACCAGAGCCAATCTGGGCTCCGCTGCCACCTCGGTCCCCGCTGCCCTCACCCCAGACAGCATCAACGGGGGGTCCCCGGCTGTGGGCAGGGGGTCTTCACCCCCCGCATGCTCTTGTGAACCAGGCTGCACCTCCCGGCTCGGCGCGATGCTGCCGGCAGCACCCGTCTGGCGGCGGCTGCCCGGTGCTGGTACACCCAGCGCTGCCTTTGGCCCAGCTCTGGGGAATGTCAGAAGCAAGACAGAAGTGGCTGAGCTTCGTCAGTGGCCTGTCAGGGCTGCTCGTCCTAAAATGCTCAGCAGCACAGCGATTAGCACTTTTATCATCAACCAACCACCTCTGGTCTTCCACTGAGAAGTGATGGAGCTCCCCTCCGCTGTGAGAACATTTGTCTCTGCTCTCCGGGACAGCGGGACGTCCTCCCTGATGTACGAGCCGGAGCCGCGCTGTGTACCCGCAAGATGTACGAGCTGGAGCCCTGCCCGCACACCGTGGGCTGCCACCCCGCAGTGCTGTGGCACTCCCAGGGTGCAGCTCCCTACCCGCAGTGCTGCCCCACCGAGCTGGTTACGGGCATCGCCAAAAAACCCAGGGTTTGACTGCACAGAACAGACTTCCCATGGAGTTACAGGGGATCCTCGTCTCCTCCCATTCCTGTGGTTTTTAACCCCACAGCAGTCACACAGAAATTTTATTTCGTATCTGTGTGCTAGGAAAGCCCTGCAGTCACCCCCGTCCCACATACTCCTCTGGAGCGGCCAGCAAAGGCTCGGTGGGACCTCGCACCTGGGCACCCTTAACTCTGGTGAACCTGTCAGCCCGCACAAACGCTTGTGCAAATGGTGCCACTGAGTGGGACCCCCACTCGTGCACAGGCACAGGCTGCCAGCAGGACGGGCTCTGTTCACGCTGCGAGCTTCATCTGTGGGCTGGGCTGCCAGGCTTCCCGCCCGCTCAGAGAGAGCCTCGCCGTGCCGCTGCCCGGGGAGCTGCAGACTGACCTGGGCCTGGCTTGGGATCACTCTGGGGAGCAGCACGGCTTGTCGCCCAGACCAGCCCACCCCTGCACGCCCCAGCCTCCATGCAGCACCCTCGAGGAGCCATGGTCACGGCCACCGGCCTCACCACGGGGCTGAGCTCATCTGAGGACGGCAGCTCGAGGGAGCGATGGAGCTGCTGTGGGTGCTGTGACTGCGCTTACAACACAGTTTTATATTTAAAATACAGAAAAAATTATGTCGGTGGAGGATTCAGAAGTGCAGGGACAGAGGTGTGAAGGAAGCGGCTGAGCAGGACGGAGCGGGGCGGCTCACGGGCAGCGGGCACGTGTAATCCCCCCGGGGCCTCGGGGGACTGCGGGCGCCTGGACGAGCCCTGTGGCAGCAGGACTCCTCGGCCATGGTGTAAGAATGGGCTTATAATTCTATAATATTTAAACAGAGATATAGCTGCAGTAACTATATATATAAAATAACCCATGACAAGTTTATTAACAAATGATTGCAAGAAACTGATTCTTTTCCTAATCCGTTTTTGCAAGCTGCGTGCAGCAGCCAGCTGTGAAGACACGCACTTTATGTCATGTGCGCCCAGCTGACAGTCTGTTTTTAAATGGCTGTTAAAAGCTCATTGAAGCAACTTTAATGTAGTTTATACCTACTTCCATACCATGCCGTAACACATCCTTTCATCATTTCTTTCAAAAAAATCATTTCTAGGTACGCCTGGGTGACGTGGACTGAAGCAGGCTGCAGATGGAATTGTGCTCTGCGTAGCTTTGGAAACGCCAAGCTTCCCTCTGGTTATGACAGACTGGAACAGGATTTACAGCTCCAAAAATCTGACAGGGGTGGTAGAACCCACGAACGCAGCCCAACGGGGTCTGCGCGAAGGGGAGTGACCCTCAGTACAGTAACTCGGGGGTATTTGTTATCCCGGCAGAGTGAAACACGGCGGACATCGGAGCACAGCGTGGACCCACGGGAGCCAGAGGGAAGTTTTAACACTGCGAGTGGCTGTTGTTGCAACCCCACAATAGCAACAGCCTGCGCGGACCTGACAGAGACCGCCAAGCTTCGGTCAGAACTAATGTTTCCACGCAAGCCTAAAATAGCAAAGCAAAATTTCCACTTAGCTCCCTGAACTCTTCACGAGTTACCCAGAGAAAATACAAGCAGTGAAGGGCTGAGCCGTGTCCCACCCGCCGGGTGAGCCAAGCTTAGAAACACGCAGAGCGCTGCTGCGTCCCGGCAGCAAACCCCAGGCCTGCCCTCCCCGGGAGGAAAGCCTTCCTAAGATGGTGAGGAAAGGCAGAGGGCTCCCCAGCAGCCGTGCTGCTTCTCCCAAACTGCACATCCCCAGCGAAACATTCAAACCGGGGACGAGGGCGGATTTACTGGATGCAAAGGAGGGAGGAAGACCCAGGAGGATGCAGCTCACTCCACCAGCAGCGTGGCCGTGAGCTGCAGAGGGATGCTGTGCGTCCGTCCGCACCGTCCGATCACCCACCAACAGCGCTCACAAAAAGCTGCTCATACCCGCAGACTTTTCTTGTGCATAAATTAAACACAGCCTCAATTTACAGAACCAAGAACTGTGGCCTCAAGCCTGCCAATGTGCACGCTCGCAACGAGGCAAAGAGATGTCTCACCTGCATTCAGCGTGATGGCTTACGGGCATAATGCAAAACATCGGAATAAAGCACCGATATAAAATATAACATAATGGGCACCTACGGGTTTTTACAAGTTACACAAAGTGCAAGTTTAACGGTATTTTTATATATTTTAACCACATGTATTAGTCAGGAGAAATTAACTTTTAAAGATCCTCCACGGCTGTATAACGTGGGTTTTTATGCCTCAGAAATTTCTGTTTACTCCTTACACCTGAGAGCTGCATCTGCATCCGACTTCCTTCAGCTGCACTTTCTGCCTGCCTGGCCGCGGGCACGCTCTCCCACACTGGCCACAAGCCACAGGCATCCCCGTGCCCGCGTCCTCGGCACCGTTTCACGCCTAAGCAGCACCCTGCACAGAGGCCAGGACGCGGGCGCGGCGCCGTTACCGCGTCCATCCACCCGAGGCGGCAACAGGGGCGGAGCGCGGCGTTTCCCACGCCCTGCCCTCCTCGGAGAGGAGGTGGACGATGGGGAAGGTCCATCGAAGCCCCTCCTGGAGGAGATGCCGAGGCGGTTTCTGGAGTTGACCACTGCTGACCACTGGTGACAGGAGCCAAAGGGTGGTGAGACAGTGCCCGACCTATGCCTGTGAGCGGGTCCCCAGCCCACCGCAGCGCACGGGACGCAGTTTGCTGCCCACAGCGTGGTCCGGCAGCTCCCACGGCCGGGGAAGGTTTCCCACTGGTACCCAGGGGCAGCACCGATGGGACGGGACAACAGGGAAGCCCTGGCATCCCCCAGTCCCAGCCCCATCCCGAAGGCAGGGCACAGGGCTCTGCTGCCACCCCCGGGCTCCCACATCTGCCACTCGGGAGGCGCTGCCCACCCGCGCGGGAGGCGCTGAGAGTGGACGGGGCGCGTGGAGCGAGGTCTCAGCACTGGTGTGAACGCGGTGGAGGCTGCAACATGCCAACACCGGCAGCCTTCACACCCTCCTGAGCTCCCGCAACGCCATGCCAGGTCTCAAGTGGGAAACCGAGCCAGCACCGTTTCTGACCCCCACCTAATTTCACACTGAGGAGGAGATGGAGGAAGAGGAGGCGAAGGAGAGGGCACAGGGGAGCAGCCCACAGCCTCAGGCAGGCGAGGGGAGACCCTTTCACAGCAACATTGCCAGCTTCTGCAGGTTCCTGTGGCATGAGGCCCTGTTAGAGCCCCCAGCAGACCCAGGGACACGCTCTCACCCTCCTCGTGTGCCCAGCTCCATCTCGGGGGGTCCCCGCCCGGCGCAGGGGCATGGCCGGAGGCAGGCTGCGGTGGGGGAAAGGTACTTGCAGCCTGTGCAAGGGCACGGAAAGTTCTCACGTTGGGTGTTTTAACTGCAGAGGCAGTTAAACGTCACATTTGTTTTCATTATCACTATTTTAGGTTTCTCAGTGCGTTCATGCTTCCGCACTCTCTCGGCTTTTTCAAAACCGCAGCAGACAACAAAAAGCACACATTGGTGTGCATACGCTTGAGGTCGTTGTCCTTCTGGTTCTCTTCTGGGGAGGTGGCTACAGAACATCTGTCACAGCTCTGGCTGGCCTGATTTACTCCCTAGCCGGTTGCAATTGTGTGAGCGTTGCCACTTTGGACCCTGCCACCAAGTCCTTCAGTCTAAAGCTGCACTCCGTAATCTCTGAGAAGTCATGGAAGAAGACTGGAAGAAGACTCACCCCTATCTACAAAAAGGGCTTAAAGGAGGATCCAGGAAATCATGGGCCCATCAGTCTTATTTCAGCCCCTGGGGAAGTTATGGAATGACTCCTGGGGGCCATCACAAGTCAAATGAAACACATGGTTGGTAAAAGCCACCACGGATTCACCAAGGGCAAATCATCCCTGACAAATCCAATTGCCTTCTACAACAAAGTGACCCACTCAGCGGATGCGGGGCAAGCGGTGGACATGGCCTACCCAGACTTCTCCAAGGCTTTTGATACGGTGCCACATAGCCTCCTCCTCCTCCAGAAACTGGTGCGCTATGGCCCAAGCAAGTGTCCGTGCAGTGGGGATGGAACTGGCTGTCCAGATGCACCCAGAGGGTGGGGGAAATGGCTCCTTCTCAAACGGGCAATCTGTCACAAGCGGGGTCCCCCAGGATGGATAGTGAGCCCAACGCTGTTCAGTATCTCCGTAAGTGGATGTTGGGATCAGCTGCGCCCTGATGGAGTTTGCTGGTGATCCCAGACTGAGTGGGGAAGTGGACACCGGGAGGGAGACCCACCCTGCGGGACCACCTGGACAGGCGGGAAGAGGCGACCAACAAGGACCTTATGAAGTTCAACAAGGACAAGTGTAGGGTCTTGCACCTGGGAAAACATCATCTGGGAGTGCAGCACAGGCTGGGATCTACCTGGTTGTGGAGCAGCTCTGTGGGAAGAGACCTGGTGTGGACAACAAGCTCAACATGAGAGAGCAGTGAACTGCAGCAGCAAAGCAAGCCAGCGGGGTGCTGGGTTACATCAGCAAGGGCATCCCCAGCTCAGACAGAGTTGTTCTCCCACTCTGCTGAGCACTTGTCAGGCCACACCTGGAACACTGTGTTCAGTTTTGCTCCCCACTACACAAAGAGCTGTGGCCAGGCTGGAGAGGGCCCAGAGAAGGGCCACAGAGAGGATCAGGGGATGGGCAGCCACGTGAGGAAAGGCTGAGAGAACTGGGCTTGTTCAGCCCTGAGAAGGCTGAGGAAGACCTCCTCACCATGCTCCAGTATTTAAAGGATGACTACGAAGACGATGGAGACTCCCTTTTTACAAGGAGTCATGTGGAAAAGACGAGGGGTAACGGGGACTATTCCTGGGGAGATTCTGATTGGACACAGGAGGGAAATTTTTCACCATGAGAACAATCAGCCACTGGAATAATCTCCCCAGAGAAGTGGTGGATTCCCCAACACTGGACGCTTTTATGATTCAGATGGATGGGGTCCTGGGCTTGTCTAGACCATGCTTTTGCCAAGGAAGGTTGGACCAGCTGATCTCTGAGGTCCCTTTGAACCTGGGATTCTACAGTTCTGTGAAAAAGGCAGTGGGTGACCCAAGAAAAATGACACCTCCCTGCCTACGTGTTTTATGGTTCTGCCTTAAATGTTCCGATGCACTGGACACGGAATGAAATTAATCAGCCATTATTTTACTTTTAAGGAAAAACAGGGTAGCTCTTTGCAAATTACGGTAATCAGTTAGTGTCATCTAAACATTAATTATTTATCCTGCAGTAAACTCAGCAATCTAGAGTACAACTCCCCTGGCACTGGGCTCATCACACTGATGCCCTTATCAAGTGTGGGAGAATCTCACTGCACGTGTTTCTGTTCTGTCAAAACCTGCTCTCATTCAGAGGGAGGTTGAGCAGGTCACTTTTGGGGCTGCATCATAGGAATTCTGCCAATGACCTCTAGAGCGGGTGAGCCCGTTCCTGCAGCTTCACTTGTGACAAACACGCTGGGAACAGCCCCACCACTCCACCAGCTGAGACCCGCCTCTCGCTCACCCCGCACCGGCTTCCCCAAGCTCTCTTATTCCCCTCCCAGCTAATGGCATAACTCCTCCAGGAAGAATAAAAGTTGGGGAAAAAAAAAAAAAAGTGGCTAGAGCTGGGCAAATAATCTTTGAAGACTGCTGTACCTGAGTGTTCCCTCTCTGTTCCCAACAGCCAGCTGTTGGCAAACACTATTTCCAATGAATGAGTCGTGGTGGTCTGAGAGCGTGGCAGACGCAGGTCTGGCCTCTCCGGGTGTGCTCGGTGCAGGGGGATGCAATTCTGACTGCTCTGCAAACCTGCAGCAGCAGGGGAATTTTTCAGACTTTTTCTTCTGTAAGGAAACACTGATTGACTGAAACTGAACCTTGCTCACAAGGGGGGATCGTTTCTGAAGAACTGCCTGACACAAAGCCCAGCTGGGGAAAATCCTGAACGTGTCGAGGCCATCCTGAGACTTTCAGATTAAAGTTATTTTAGCTTCAAAATCATGTGTTTCATCAGTTCAAAATTATTTTAGTGTTTAAATATAAAGTAATCAGCTCATATAGAATCAGAGAATCGTTGAGGTTGGAAAAAACCCTTAAGATCATTTACTCCGACCATTAACTCCACATGGCCAAGCCCACCACTAAACCACGTTTCTAAGCGCCACGTCCACCTGTCTTTGGAGTCACGGTGACTCCACCACTCCCCTGGGAAGCCTGTTCCAATGTTTAATAACCCTTTCCATGGAGAAATTTTTCCAATATCTGATCTCAACCTCCGCTGGTGCAACCCGAGGCCGTTTCCTCACATCCTATCATCTATCCATACGTATCTATCTTCATACACGCGGAAGTATTACAAAGCAAGCAAGCCTCACTCCTCCTGACTGACCAAGCCCCTCCTCACACACCACGTGCTCCCGTTTCAGGAGCATCCTCTGGCCCAGGCAGGCCCCGCTCTGGTGCAGTTCACTGCGTTGCTGTCCGTGCCCAGGGTGCAGCGCGTTGATGGAGCTTCCCAGGCATTGTCCCCATCACCAGTGCAAACGTTCCTGCCCCAAGAGACTGGGCTGCTGCTCTGCACAACCAGGGCAAGCGAACACGGATTTAAATAAGATCAGTGCTTTAGGTATAAACAAACTCTTCCAGTTGTTTTCCACAACTTGTGCGAGGCATGACTATTCTCCATTGCAGCTTTTGTCTGAAATGCTTTGCAAAAGAAAAAATAGAAATATTTAGGGGGAGTTGGCAGGCTTTTTAAGACAAATTAGTTCTGATTAATCAAAAACTGAAAATAGCTCCAACTTTGTGCTTTGTGATGAACAGCAAATAGTTAAGTAAAAGACAAGCACTTTCCCTACAGAATCTCTACGAGGGGCTCATTATAATTTTTCATGGTTTTACTTCCCCATCTCTCTTCTTGACTTTATTCCCTTTAGAGTGAAAGGAAGCACACTCGGGGTGCACACTGCCTACACTCTTTCTCCCTTACACACGTGCGTGTGCGCGCACACAAACCTCTACACGTAGCCGCGGGTTCCTCACAAGGGGTTCTCTGCTGACCCAGCCCGAGCCGTGCCCACAAGACGACACCGCGCACGGTTCACAGACACGGATGGCTCGCTCCACTCTGCTTCCGAGTGAGACCTATGAAAGCGACTTTTTTTTTTTTTTTTTTTTTTTTAGAAAAAGAACAGGAAAGCAAGGAAACTTGCAACATGTGAAGCTAAAACCCTTGGGAAGGTGTCCCGTGCCCGCGGGCTGCCCGCCGGGCTCCGAGGCCTCCCCGTGACGCCGGAACGCGGGCACCAGTCGTTACCATAACACACTCGATTGTTCTCAGCGGTGCTCCGGCAAATAAAGCCATTAATTACGGTCTCTCCCTCGGCCGCCGTTGGCTGGAGCGGCAATCAATGCGCAACCCCTCATTGCCTGCTCTCGGGGAGCGGAGACAGATGCCATAAAAATGATCCGCAGCCCGCGCCGAGCCCCGCCAGCACGGCAGCAGCAGGCTGTGCCCGGGAACGGCCGCCACGCTGCTTCGACACGCGATGCCGTATTTATTTGGCCTGCCGCAGCCGTGGGGGAAGGCATCCCATTAGGCGATTATTTTTATCTTATAACGTCAATTTACTTATACTGATTGGCTTCCTGCCGCCAAATATCAATTAAATTGCAAATGCCTGCTGAAGCTTATTTTCTGTCTCTTTCTCTTTCCCCCCATTTCCCTTTCTTCTTTCTCTCTCCCCTTCTTTTTCTTAAAGACAGAGAGAGAGAGAGAGAGAGAGAACCCTATGTTCGAACATAATTTAATTTATTTCCCTTTCCATATCTCAAAGGAAAATCTATATCTCCCCCTGGAAGGCCATTTGCCCTCTGTTATTGGGAGCTGAGGTATCACAGCACTGGGCAATTTGTTTCAACTGACTATCGGCAGCCCATCAGGACTCCTCAGGACCTCTGCTATCTCAATGCAATTGTACCTGGTATTCCCATTTATGATTTAATAGCTGCCAGAACCCACCGGACAGCCGGGTTTCGGTACTCACACAGCGTGCCCACCCCGCTCCCCGCCATGGCAGACGCCTCCTCTGCCCATCGGCTGCTGACAGAGATCCCTGCTCGTCCTGCCGACCGCTTGTGGCACCCGGGGGATGACCAGGAAGCGCCAACGGCCGCACCAGAACGAAGAGGCTGGTGTAACCCATGGTGAAGGGGTGAAGCTCCCAGATGTCAGGACCAACGCCTGCCCCAACTGCCCCCACCACCTTCGGCATGCGGGACCTCCCCGGGAGAGCAGGGGAGAGCACAAGCCCGTGAAAACGGCCCAGCAAAATCAGTCACAACCTCTCCGGACGTGGAGGGAGCCCTTGCGTAGGCATCCCGTCACTCCCCTGTGTTGTGCACACACACTCGGTCCATGCGCGGAGCACGGGGCACACAGAGGTACAACGTGACAGCAAACACGTCCCCACATGCATGCGTTCTTCCAGCTAAGCACGATCGGATCCACATCCACCCGAAAACAGACATTGCTCTGCCGGCCAGGCCACCGCTTCTCTTTAGTTGGGGCAGGCGTCAGGGAGGATTCCCGTGAGATCCAGACACGGCTTCCTCAGACAATGGGTCCTCCGAGGGCAGGTGGGGCTCCCTGGGACACTTGGAGATGAGCCGGCACGGCTCACGGGGTGGCCCCGAACCGGGTCTGTGCAAGCCTGACTCCGAGCCTTGGCTCTTCCACAGCGTTGCCAGCAGCCCGTAGCCAGACTTTTTCAGCCGCTGGTGCCTCAGTTTCCCCTCTGGTGAAGTGAGGACACTCTAACTGAACACATTGCAATGTAGCAAAGATCTCCTATCAGCAAAGTCCCACCCATTACAAATTGTCTGCAGCACATCCAGAAATTCTTTGGTGCTTTAGAAAAAAGCAGGTGTGTTTATTCTGGGCTTGCCAGCTACCAGGGCGATTGCCACGGTGGTTGTAATTATCTCCACAACAAGGCTCTGGACAGAAGCTGTGCGGGTTTAGCTAAGGCTGGTTTGAAAATCTGGGCCCGTGTGTTTGAATGACATGTTCAGAAAGCAAGAAAATGAGCTACAGGGAACACACCAGCGCGTGTGTAGGTACCTAGAACTCTCTCTGTGCGTATACACACCGGTATGCTCCACGTATGCGCGTGCAGAGTGACCATCTATACTCCACCTGTCCATCCGTGCCGCTATTCCCTATGCAGAGATGCTCATAAAGGAATATCAAGGGTAATAGGAAAGACCTCTGCACCCTTTGCAATGGTGATTATTGACTGGTTCATTCAGGGCCTGACGGAGATAGCGTGATTGCCTGGGATGCACCTTGCAGGTTTCTAAACAGAAGGCTCCAGAATCAATTCTGTGGTAACTGGTTAGATGTGACCGGCTTACAAACTCAGCATGGGCGTCAGGAAGCAAATTCAAGCAGCACCATTACTTTTTTTTAAATATCAGAGGTGAGGAAAGCCTCCCGGCTGGGCGAGCCACAGGACAGAACAGAGATTAACGATTTGGGCTCGTTTTCATCTCCAAGGTGACAAACGGGTGCACAGCAGGCGCGGTGCCGTGGCTGGCGGTGCAAGGCGACGCTGAAGCTCGCAGCTTGCATGGGAAGATTTGTGTCTCTCCAGAAGTGAGGACAGTGCTGGCAGCTTCAGCGGGGCGATCGCAACCTCCACCGCGGCCCGACATCCCCCTCTGCTCGCCATCGATGTGCAGAGGGCAGCCCCCCCGCCTGCGCCCAGCTTCCCCTGCCCGACAGTGCCACCAGCTGCTCCCGCAGCCCCCACCTTGCTGGAGGAAGCGCCACAGGAGAGGGCCCGGGGGTGGGAGGAGGAGCTGAGCACCTCGGGAAGCTTGGCAAGAACTTGTCCTTGGTGGCCACCATCGGCTGGGGTCGTCTCCCACCCCAGCAGTGGCCAGGGGACCCACGTGTGGGTACCACACCACCAAACAAATCTTTCACCCACAGAGTGGTGAAGTAGCAACAGTTTCATACTCTGGAGTCAAGGCACCGGTTCAGCAGCGCCGTTTACATCCACGGCACCCTAAGAGGGAGCATACGGGGGAACTTACCTCGGCTGTGACGGGGCTCTGTAAGGGTGACCTGGCAAACGGGAACAAGACCAAGAGGTGCCAGAGGTTTACACTGATTTCACCAGACACTAAGGTGCCAGAGAACCACGGGCAGATTTCTCAGCATCCTCACACCCTGACCTCCCTCTTTAAAGCAAATGGGCCCACTGAGGTGCTCTGGTGATCAAACCTTCTCTGCGCAAGGAGGGAGAGGGAGAACGGGTAAACCTGAAGAGCTACACAAATTCAAAACTCAAAGCCACACACTTAAACAGCTCCAAAAACCCCTTCCTCGGATTCAGACATGTCTATAATTATGTTCCTCCCATCCTGGGAGTGGCCCACAGCACGCCTTGGCCACGCTCCCCATTTCCAGCCAAGGCCATGGTGGATGAGGACTGTTCTTTGAACCCGCAACAGGGGCCAGGTAGGAGAAGACAGTCTCTGCTCTGCCACAAAACCTCACTCTTCCAGAAATGCCACCTCCTGCATCCTCCTGCCTGGGAGGAAACCTGGGCAAGAACAAGGAGAGACAGCTGGGTGCCAGTTCTCAGGGAAACAACTGGAAAACTGAGGAATCAGAGAAGGAAAAACTCGCTACATGACTATTTCTTATTAGTCGACTTTCAGAAAAAAAAGTCAGGCACTGTCAAGCATGAAATCTTATTGGGACAATAGAGATGGAATTGCCACTGCTGACAGTAATGTTTACAAGGGCATCATGTGTCGATGCTGCACAGCATGAAACCAGCAGCCCCGTCTAGCTCTGTGAATTGTAACAAGAGACAAAATGTCCCATCTGGGACAGGTAGGAATTGTACCACCAAAAATAACCACTCAGGTGTAAAATCCATTACAGGCGGGCGGGAGGAAATGCAGAGGAGCTCCGTTGGCACGGCGGGAGGCTCCTGAGCTCGCTCCAACGGCGGGAGCTAGCGAACGTGGTCTCTGAGCCGGGGAGACGGGTTGTCGGTTGGTTTGGGGGCTTCCCTTCGACCCCAGCCGAGCACGGGCCGAGCAGAGGGAGCAGGAATGTGCCCACCCCCACTCTGCTAGGCTCCGGCCCCAAACCAGTGGGCATCGCCAACGGGTTTCCAGTTAACACACAAGATGCTGCTGCCTGCGCTCAGGCACGCACACTGAGCCCTTATATCAGACCGTCAGGAGAGCAGTAGTACCACAGCTGAAGGATCTGAATTTTTCACGAGCCTCCACCACAAAAATCTGTCCAACTCCGATGAACCGTATTCAGGGCGCTCAGGCAGCTGCAGCCCGCCAGGGCCTATGACAAGTGCTCGTTATGAGACCTCCCAACAAACGATCTGACGGGCAAACGGCCCAGAGACGGCAGCTGCAGAAAAATTATATTGCAAGGAAAGCAAAACCAGAAGGAATAGCTTGACCGCAAAGTCCAACAGCAATTGCTCAGAATCACGGGGTGGGGGCTGGAGGGTGTTTAGTCCATGTAAGACGTTCCGGTCTCTTCACCTGAAATGCTCAGCCACCTCGAGGCCTTCGACCTGTGCTCGTGCGCCGCCGCCGGGCAGCTCCTCCCTTGGGTGATGCCAGGTGACGAGGGGACGAGGGCACGAACCACCAGAGGCGGTGGTGTGGGGGCAGAACCAGCTCCCGCTCCCCAGGGCAACGCAACAGCCTACCAGGCCAGACCCAGCGCCCACCAGTGACTGCTGCAAGGAGGAGAAACCAAGCTCTGCCGCCTGAGATGGACAACACCCAGCCAGAGCTCTTCCTCCAGACATCTCTGCAAGGCGGCTTCCGTCACTCTTTTGACTAAAAGTTGGTTTGACTCGTGTAAAGCATTGGAAAGAGGCACGTCCCGCCCGACGCCATCATTCCCACGAGAACAGCGTCCCTACAGCAGGTGGCCCGCTCGGCTCAGCAGCAGCTCTGAAGCGCTGCAAGGATTTTCCTTCAGCTCTGTGCCGGCTTGCAAGGCGTTGGAGAACCACAACAACAGGGCTGTAGAAAGTTTTGGAACAAAGTGCGCGCTGGCAACAGCCACACATCCTTCCCCAGCCTGCAACCAAGGAAATTCAGAACGCAGCAGACGCAGCCTTCAGACATTTCACTGCTGCAGCACCCTGGAATGCGGCTACAGGGAAGCTGAGTACTGAAAATGGAGCGTCCGTGTGGCCTGAAAACCATCGTGTTTCGCTGATGTTATTCCCTGACAGATTTACAACACCCCGACCTCTGCTGTAGATGTCTCTTTTGCCATGCTACAAATCAGCCAGATCAGTGCCCAGCTGGTAGGAGATTTTCACTGGATTTCCTCTCAGCGTGAGACACCTCAGCTAAAAATCCCTGGTCTCTATCTCCACCTGTAAGGTGGAACTGCAGCAACAAAGGAAAAACAGTCTCCTGCTAGAGCCATAACCCTACAGTAATTACTACAGGTGTATTTTGACTACAAACACCCCTCAGCAGATTCTCAGAGGAGATAAAACACGAGGAAACTCCACACTCAAGTTTTCTAGGCATCTGCCAGAAGAAAAGACGTCTGTTTTCAGAAGTCCAAGCACTTCGACTGACCTTCCCATCTCTGAAGTCAGGGGCATCGTTACGTGGATGGTCGCTGCCCCAGAAGTGAGAACACATGAAAATGAGGAAGCAGCTGTGCAGGCGCCTCCATCTACATGCCATCTACACGCATGAGGTCCGTGAAGAAAAGCAAAGGCTGTGGCTCTGAACCTGACTCCAAGCTTATGCAAAGTTGCTCCAGAGTCACCAGTGGGGTGCGTCAGCATCAGGGTCCTGCCACAGCGGAGCTGGACTGCAGGGAAACAAACCTCAAACCACCTGGGGCAACTATCCAGGGATACAGGCAGAAAAAAAAAAAAAAGCCTAGATGAAAACTCATTTCCATTAGCAAAGTCTGCTCAAGTTAAAAAAAAAAAAAAAAAAAATGAGGAGGGATTTGTCTATCAGCAAAACTGGATGTCACACTCCTGCCGACTGCTGCTGATGGCTGCTGCTGCCCTGCCTGGGCTGCTGCATGCCCGGGACCCCAGACCACGCTGGGCACGCACAGGCTGCCCGTGCCTCAGAGGCGGCAGCAGAACACCTCAACCCCCACTTCCACCTGCAGTTCCACCCAGAACAAGCCCTGCCCCGGTTTGTGTGCTCCAGCACAGCATCACAGAATCATCTCGGTTGGAAAAGACCTTGAAGATCACCTAGTCCAACCCTTAACCTCGCGCTGACAGTTCTCAGCTACGCAAATAATGGTGCAAATAATCCCACAGCCTGTCTTGCGTTTCCTGCCCAGGTTTGTTCAGTAATGGGGTTGCTCTGGAAACGATGGGACTATTCTGCAAATACTAGGACTGGCCAAAATTGTCAGGATTCGGTTAACACTGAACAACTGCAGCAGTAGGTAACCCTTGGTGCAAGGAGTATACACAAAGGCCATGGCAGACAAAAACTGACCCGGAGAAAACCTCCAGTCTTGAGACACCTCCATTTTCTGCATCTCACTGATTTTGCACTGTCTGATTACCAGGAACCTCCGATTGGCAACAACAGCAATTACAGCTTAAAATATTAACCCTGGCTCTTCCCGAAGCACCAACAGAAAAAGTGTTTTTCCGCTATCATTCAGGATTTTGGGAGTTTGTCATTTCAGCCAAGAAAATAATTCTGACCTTAAAGCCCCAGTAAGCTCGAATCAAATCTTGCACCAAGTACGCCTGAAGCGGCTTTCAGTCCTACAGGATAATCCTGGCACTAGAGCTGTGTTTTGTGCAGCCACGGGGAAGGCAGCTAACCCGCCGTCACGCGCAGGAGAGCCCAGTTTGCTGCTCCCCCAGGAAGAAGAGCAGAGCCGGGAGGTGGGATGGAGACCCCGGCGTGCAAGTCGGGACGAGGCGGTGGGAAAGCCCTCACCGCTTCCAGGGAGCACAGAGGAAGCCTGGCGCGGAGATTCGTGATACCCGGAGAGTTCCTGCCACCACGGAGGTGCCAAATCACTTACTTAATGCTTTGGCATTGGATCTTCCATGTGGGAATAGCCCCGGTGTCTTTTCAAGCACCATCTGGAACTGGCCAAATCTCTCTCTTCCAGGGTAAATGTGGGCTGAGCCTGCTGCAGCTCCCCAAAGCTCCCCTCGCATGCTTGAAGCTGAAGCCTTTATTTTAACAGCGTAATGTATTCTGACTGACCCGAGCACTTCGGATCTATGCACAGGGAGAAAAAGGGGAAAAATCCAGCATCGGATGTTGGCCCGCGAAGTGTGCAGCCCTCCTCTCACAGAAACGCCTTGCTCAAGGGCGTCGGTTGAAGGAAAGGCACAGAAATAACCCAGTGCTCCAGCAGAAACCCGAACAACAACCTCTTCTCATCTTGAGTTTGCTCTTCAGTTGTCTCAGGGATCGCTACCATCCTTTACAACACGGAAAGCTGATTGTGAATGTCTGTGAATAACATAATATATCCAACCTAAGGGAAAACTTCTACCGCCTCCCTCTGCCTGTACATCTGTGACAGGGACACTATAGGTGTGTACGTACATCCCTGTGTGGACACAGCTACACACACACTGTAACTGCGCCTCCGTGTTCCCTCCTCTCTGGATTCTACTGATTTTTCAATAAAACCAGAATGATTCATCTTACTCACGACCTTTCTACTTTATTTTGTATTAGCATTTATAACAAACATCCATCAAAATTGACAAGTCCTGATTTTCCACAAAACCGATTTTTTCTTTGGAAAATGCATTCCCTGAAAAGAATCCTATCCAGCCCCGGTTACTGGCACCGTCAGGACGATCTGACAAGACATCTACCCCTAAACTGATTTTTAGCTAAAACTATATGAAGAGGTTATTCCTTGAAAAGCATCCAGCACTCGACAGCTCCTGATGAGAACAGCTGGAGCTACAGCAGGGCTGTAAGGACTGGTGGAAGTCTGGGCTTTTCATTAACATAGCTCCGGGAAAATCCCCGCTCCACCGGCGCTGGTGGCAAACCAGCAGGGCTTCACCCCGGAGCTGGAGGAGAGCTCTCTAGAAAATAGGGGCCCCGGGGACTGCATTAGGAGAAAAGTGACAAACGTGCTTGACGTGCGCACAAGACAGGCAGTAACCCGCTCGCTCAGAGAGGGCAGCCGCGCTGGTGGGGGGTTTTCCTGTATTGAGCTGTGGACACGTAAAACCCCCCCGGGTGAGCATCGCCCAGGCCGGGGCGGAACCAGCCCATCCCTCCAGACCCCGAAGGGGCTGTTCGCTGGTGTCCCAGAGCGCAGGGGTGCGGGCAGCCCCGGGGGGGTCAGCACGCTCACAGCTCGGGGCGTCATGGGGACACGGGGAAGCACGTCGACGGCAAAGAGCATGGGATGCTCCACTGGCCTGCGGGCCTGAAGGGATCTGTCCCAGGAGGAGCTCGGTCCGCAGGGTCCATCACCCAGCTGCACAGAGGTTGGTCCTTCCCTCCCCACAAAACCACCATCCTGCCTCATGCATCACCCTCAAATGGCAGAACAGCTCCGTCTGCGTGCTGAAATGGCTTTTCGTTTCATTTTCATGAGTTTAGACATGCAGAACTTCCTCAGAATCCCAGACCACACCATTTTAACGTTGCCATAGCTGAGATCTGAACTGACCCACCTTTATTCTTTTTCCCCTAGAATTTCATGAGGAATGTCAAAATACTCTCTTTCCCTCAAAGAGAAATCCTGTGCCAGCTGAGCTACACTTATTAATGTCTGGGATGACTGGATCATCACCGAAAACCCCATGGATGGAGGGTGGCTCTTGGGAACACCCAGAAGTTTTAGCCTCACACCCTGGGGGAGTCCAACTCCTCCTTCAGACACCCTCCACCATCCGCGGTGACACCGTCACTGCTGGTGTCAAACCACCAGCATGCCCAGAGGCTGCTGCCACTTCAGCACATCCAGAATGCCCCATGTAAGGCACAAAAAAGTAAACACAAAGAGTGAAACAAAACAAAACAAAACAAAAAAAAAGCCTGGGTGTTGTGGGAAATTATAACCAAGGACTCAGGAAGAAAAGCTTTCAATTAAATTGAAAAAAACCCTAAAACCTCCACCAAGCCATAGACTGCGTTGGCTATAGCACAGATGAAGCCGTCACTGCAACGTAACCAGCAAAGTCCGGCTCTAAAAGGATGATTTCAGTGTCCATGTGGTGAGGGAAAGACACCTCTTCCGAGGAGCTAACGAACTGACGGGACAAACAGCTCATCCCACTCTGCAGCACTGGGAAAGGATCCCTGAGCGCGAGGGACAACCTGCATCAGCAGGAGAAATTCAAATCAGGACTTGCTGACCCTGCGGAACCTCACTCCCTTCAAAGGCTTCATCTCATTATAGTCACTGGGGCGATCCCCAGGAGTAAAGACAACTCCAGTGAGTAAGCACTGCTGATGCCGGCCTAGAAATTATTAAACTCCAGCACTTCCCTGGGACTCTGGAGGGGGTGTCTTCCTCTTTAACCTCTGAACGCACTTGGGTGACTCCATCTGCCTCCCCCGCCCCAACGCAGACTCCAGTTTCTGATTTTTAATGCACTTTTCCACCGCCTCTTCCTGCCCGTCTGCTCCCGCACCCCCGTGCTCCGGGCAGGCATCGCCCCTGCGGAGCAGAACAGGAGGCATGGCCGGGCCCCCCCTCCGCTCCCACCGCACCCCGCTGCGCAGCCCTTTGCAGTTGGGCACTTTGGCATCGTAACGCTCAAGTTTATACTGGTTTCTCTGTAACCTCCTGATTTTCTCCCCTTACAGTCTTTCTGGTTTCAGCCACTCATGGTTCAGACCCCCAAAGGCTGCAGCCCTTTGCACATCACTTCCACAACGCAAAAAAGCCCCAAGGAAGAGCTGGAGAGGACAACATCGATCCACCACGTCCTGTCAAGCTCAGGTCCTCATCTGGGGTGAGACCAGTCACGGGCACTTCTGTCAGCATGGGACCTCGCCAGTGGATAATTTCTGCACTGAACTCCACCACCCACCCGCTGCAGTGTGTGTTTTCCTCTTGATGATGCCCTGGAGTGTGGATGGGCAGCACAAACACATCCGTGGGCTCCTTCAGCTCCCGCACCACCACACCAGTGACCGTCCAGCGCCCTGCGGTCCCCGGCAGTGCCGTCACCCCTCATTCGGTGAGTCCTCCCCGAGGGGGATACTCAAACCCCATGGGCCAAAAGTGCCTAAACCTGTTCAGGAAAACTCCAAGGAGTAAGTCTGGAGTGGGCGGAGATCCCAACCCCTGCTCAGGAGAGGGGAGGGCTTTCACACCAGAGCAGTATCTCACCAGGGGCGTCCTGGGATGAGTGGTACCTGAGAGCACCCACAAAGCCAGGACCCAAGTCTTCCCAGGAAGGGAGGCCCATGAGTGGCCCAAGGACTCCCCCATCCCAGCCCTCAAAGACAGAAGAATAAAGATCCTCCACTGCCAGGGAAGCTACAATGAGATCTACTTTGCATTAATGGAGAATTGGAAATAGGGGTTTACACGCTCACAACTAACCCCGTGGCTGGCAGGGCTCTCCTTATAACAGGCAGGAGAGGGCACGGGCAGGACAGTGGGACCAAGAGGTCAGAACAGGCAGATGTTTGTCTCCACCATAAGACAAGGGCAGCAGGATGCCCTTGAGCACGGTTAACGTGCCCCATGTCCCGCGCAGCAGGTCACGGGGCACAGAGCTGTGACGTTGCACCTGACCACGCTCGGCGACGCTGGGTACCAGCTGCGGTGCTGGTGTCCAAAGAAGTGGAGCCAAACGGAAGGGAATAAGAATTTTACAGGCCTTCCCAGCAGCCTCCTAGAGGAGATGCCCTGGAAGCCTCGCTGTCCCTCAGCCACAAGGGGCGATGACACAAGAGTCCGGCAGCACCTACTTGGCGCTGGGCTCCCTTCTGAGGCTGCTGACCGTCCGCTGTGCAGCCTCAAGGCGTTTGTACCCACAGCCCTGCAAGCCCCTGCCCAGCTGTGAGTGCAGCTCCTTGTTTCTGTCCTGCTGGGAAAACAGTTTGTGGGCCTGGTACGGAGGAAAGACAAAAAATGCAGAAATACTGCCTGTATTATGAGTCCTTGCTCATGTTTGGTCATGCTTGCTTTGCTTTTCCTGGTCTCACTCTCCCCCAGACGTGTCACCGACACGCTGAGCTCACGTCCACATTTGTCCGTGCAAAGCCCTTCCCTGGCCACTCTCGAGCGTCTCCACGCTGGCACCGGCAGAAACACACCCGGCAGCCTCGGGCAGCCGCGGGGTCGGGGTAGCCTGGGCGTCCCCAACCCGGGGCGTCCCCATGTGAAAACGTGGGGGTTGTCACGTCAGATGGTTTTACAGGGCATGGATTGCACCCACCCCCCGGTTTCTTCTCACTGCCATCGGCATGCCCACCCCTCTTGGAGGCTGTGACCCCAACGCCGCTCAATACACCACGTCTGTGTTTAAAGGCAAGGCACTTTTCAACGAGTTCAGTTGAGAAAACAAGGCACGAGCACCAACATCATCACACCAGATGCTGACAGCAACACGGGGCTATGGTTGGTGAGAATGGAAACAAAACAGCTCGTACAACTGCAGGCCTCCTGCTACGCTGGTTTCAATTCCCCAAATGCCTCCATCGCTGAGAAGACTCTACACCCCTGAATTTGAAATACGGTCTGTGCAGCTGTTCGGTGCAGGTACTTAAATCCTCCAAACCTCTCCTGCAGCCAGCAGGGGTGGGTGGGTAGCAGACGCTCGCCTCCTGCACGCTGCTTTGCGGAGGGTGTCCTGCTCCCTCTGCTCCCGACGGCGTTTCCTGGCCGGGCCCGGGCCGGGCTGACGGTTTGCGGTGAGATGCTCATTGCTGCACGTCACCTTTTGCTCTAAACAGCTGCAGGCCAACACAGGCCACCGGGTCCAGCACAGCCTGTGTCCCTGCGAGGAAACTTTGCACCCTCCGTGTCACCACAGCTGCACCCGAGCTGGGTGGGGGGTGCTGCCCGCCCCGCCTGAGCAGACACTGCCCGGGCGGACGCCAGCTGGCACACACCGAAACGATGCCGGGGCGGTGTTAACCGTAGCGGGATGGGCCAGCTGGAGTCTGTGCCCACGCACCAACACTTTGGTGTCTAGTGGCGTTGGGGACACAACAGACGCCCTGGACTTACGGAACCATTCCTGTATGCAAACAGATTTCAGCCTGTCTTGGCTGCTGCTCCTGTTCACGGATTGTCCCCATCCCCTGCCAGCATCAGGGATTTCTGCGTGTTCCCGTGTTGGAAGTGAGGGCACGGGCACACTTCTACACCAGTCAGGCTGCGGGTCTTGGACTGGCCAAGCTGCTAAAACCACGTGAACGTCTAGGGGTGCAGAATCAGGCGGCTGGTAGAAGACTCACAACAAGACATGAGCCAGGTCTGAATTAATTCTAAGATCTCACGTGCCCAATTATGTCATTGTGCCGTACAGACAACATACATTCCACTACAGGAAGAGTAAGGGCAGAAGACAAAACAGTTTGCATTTTGTGTAAAGCAAAGAAGAGCCATGAGAACGGGGGATTCACAGAATTCTCCTGACCTCTGGGAAGTTGTTTTGTTCATAAAAACACCAGGAACTGGGCATGTCTCTCTGACAGGGTACGGGAACCAAGCCCCCAGGCCCTGGCCCTGACAGCGGCTGCCGGCTGGAGCGGAGCACCGACTGTGCCAAAGGGAAAATTCGTGTACAGATGGGATGTGCTCAGGCCGAGCAGCTCGACCCTCTGTGGCCTGGCATGCAGACGGCTCTGCACGAGGTGCAGCTCCACCAAGATCATCCTTGCGGCAGCCAGCGCCACCCCCACTGCGCTCCCCTCGCTCCGGGGAGGTGAACGGGCCTGAAAGGAGCCGCAGCCGTCACGGGGCTCTCGGGGAAGCCGGAGCCCTGGGCTCGGCCTTGCTTTGATGGAGAGATGCCGCTCTCCGGCGGAGACAGCAGCAGGTCGTGAGGGGACCCCAGAG
Organism: Athene cunicularia; assembly: GCF_003259725.1. Lineage (NCBI taxonomy): Eukaryota > Metazoa > Chordata > Aves > Strigiformes > Strigidae > Athene > Athene cunicularia. The sequence continues at coordinate 277,109 of NW_020799146.1, forward strand.
GGCAGCCGCGTCCCTGCCTCTGGCACGTCTGCCTGCTTTGGGATCCCTCCGCTGGGATGGCACGGGCACGGAAGGAGCGTCCCCGATGGGCTCAAGCTCTGTATCGCATGGGATGGGAGCAAGGTCTAGGGGAGAGGAGCGAAGGCACAAGGAGGCTGAGCTCTGCCTCACCATGCTTTGGCCCTTCCTCCCCTCCTCAGATCCTCCTCCAGAGCACCCGCAGCCCCCAGCAACCTCCCTCGTCCCCAAAACATGCCCCACACCAACTGCGCCTTCCTGGGGACGCAGGTCCCTTTCGCCCACCCAAGGGTCACTCGATGCCACTTCAGAAAGCTTCAGCTTCCAGGCGGGGGATGCTCAGCACTCCCCAAAAGGCAGGCCTGACCAGGTGTCCATACGGGACCATCGCCACCCGCCCGACGAACTGTAAGCGGCGCGGTGAAACCGTCCCCGCACCGCTGCCAGCTGCACTCAGCCTGCTTTGACTGGGGTCTCGCTGCCCGCCCTTGGCTTCCCTTTGACGCACCCCGTTCACTAGCAGGTGGCTCAAAAAGATCGTTCTGCAGAGCCCTGCCACCCCCTGCGCCCCGACAGCATTTTCCTGAGCTGCAGGGCCAGGCGAAGGAGCAGCCGCGCGATGCGGAGGAGGAGGAGGAGGCGATCTGCGGCCGGCTGAATCTCTGCCTTGTCAGGGAACCACCCGCCCCGTGTGTCAGTATCCAGGAGCCTGTCCTTTAACCACGAGTGAAAACAGCCGGTCCCCCACCAAGGCACATCTGCTCCGAGTCCGTATTACAACCAGGAAAAAAATGACACCTTCAGCTATATAAACCAATAAAAGACTGTCTGATTTGGTTTGCCCCTGTTGTTACCCAGCAAGCTCCCCACTGGGTTAAAGACTGGTGACATCTGCTAAAAAAACGTCAAGAGTGAAGAGAACAAAACCGGGTGATGAATCACACCGAGCGCCCGGTGCAGCTGGAAGCTGGAGGGGTGAGTCCACCCCGTTTCTCTCCCCGGGTGAGGGGGGCCAGGACCACCGGCCGAGCACGGCACAGCCTGTGGCTCCGGGAGACGCACGCAGGGAGCAGCAGCAGGCACACGCACCTCCCAGCCGCTGCGGAGAAACACTGCGACATGGCCAAAGACACGAGACAAGGGGCTCGCCGCGGTGGTGGTCCCCGCCGGCTCTCCGAAGTCGGGAAATGGTAAAGTTAACTCTGCCCCCTTGTGCATCTGCATCATGATACAGGCCGTAATTGGATGACACGCTTCTCTTTTTCACAGTAGAGGGTGGGAGGTATGACCCACCTCCCCGTCCCCTGCGGCCTTGGGGCGCCTCCGTGGGCACCTCGCGCCCGCCCGTGCAGAGGGACCCTGTGCGGAGTGGGATGGGGGGTACGGACACTCCTGGGGATCCCCTCAAGTAGACAAAGACACTGAAGTAGCTGTTCATGCCTCTCCAAATCTGCAGCCCTGAGCCTATTATAAAAGCAGTTTAGATGGTCTGCTGAGGACAGCATTACTGTCCAGCTTGCCAGCTCGAAAATCATGACTCATCCTGCCAAAACGACGGGGGTTGTTTTAGAAATCACGTGCTCTCTTCTAAATGCAAACTGGCAAAAGCTGGGGAATTTCTCAGCTCTGCTTCTGATCTTTCCAAGGAAACATTTAATTCTTTTCTCTGCAATTAAACCAGAGCCCTCCGTAACTGCAGGCAGCCAAGAACCAGTGCTTCAGGACAGGGCTGTGACAGAGCTGCGTGGCTTAAGCACAGGTGACCTCTCTTCTGACCTGGCTGATAGAAATACAAAATTTCTGCCCTACCTGCTTTAATGCTTATATTGATCTCCGCACTTGTGGCCTTTATTTGGGGAAAAAGTATCAGATGCACGATGGCAGTTAACTAACAACAGCATATTCAGCGTGGGGTTTTGTACGCTCACCATCAGACCAGTCCCCACGTGCCTGAAATTGGCCCCACAAACCTCTTGCAGGTTTTCCCCCCAGTTTCAGCAAAACCAAGCCCTGCTCCGTGACCTGACCATGCGTTTCCACCAGTGCATCTGCTTGGGTGCCAGGTTGTTCTCCCCATTTTGGCCACGTTTCCCCGGGGGTTTGGTTAATGCCACTACAGCTGCTGCCTGCTCCATCCCCCTGGGGCTGGGCCACGGGGGGGACCGGGGAGCAGTGGGGGGCACAGGGACAGGGACCCACCACACAGGAGCCAGGGTGCTCCAGAGCAAGGAGCAGGAGCCCGACCTGGCAGGCAGGACAGCATCGCCTCGCCAAGAGTAAGAGGGACGCCCAGGCCACCAGTGCTGCCACGGGGCGGGCGGACACCCCTCCACAGCCACAGCATCCCCGGGAAGGCTCCAGGGTCCCCTCCACGACCACAAACACATCTTCGCCTCAACTACCCGCTGTAAGCTCTCCCTAAGCAAAACGGATGCTCTAAATTAAAGGCACTTTTATAAGACAAAAACACAGAATTTCTTGTCTTTTCCCTTCTGTTCTACCCGCAGCATCCCTCTCCCCAAAGCAGTATTTTCATTAGGAAAGTGCCCAGGATGCGGAACGAAACAGAACCATAAACCCTGCAGTGGATCTGAGGAGCGCTGGTAATACCCAACCCCAACAGACTGTGCTCATTTCCACTCCCAGCCTGACAAACTCTGCCCAGTGCAAGGGGACCAGCATGGCAGACAGCTCTGTCGTTCATTTTCCGTCTCTTTGTGCATGGGGACACCTCTCCGACATTTTACATTTTAGGTGGCCACAGAGTCAACACAATGGTGATTCTGCCCCTTTCCACCAGCTGGAGGGAAATGTTCCCAGTTGGGAGGAGGGTCTGGTTAAAATCTGTGACACATCCCCGGTGCTTTCTGAAACACCCAGACGAGTCCCTGCTCCTCAAATCGGTTCCACCTCTGGCCACGGGGTCACGCTGAAGGCGACAAGGTGGCAAGGTCCTGCCGAAACGGCGCCAAACCCCACCACGGCGATGCCGACGGGGGCCGTCCACGGCTGTGCCACGCGACATACACACGTCTGCCCCATCCCCGTCCCACCCTCCCAGCCGTGCATCGGCCCACCCCCCTCCACAAAACACCTCCCGCTACCTTCGTCCCGCTTGCGCTTGTTGCTCTCGGTGCCAGGGGAGGCGATGCCCAGGATCCCGCTGATGGAGTAGGACGAGCCGGCGGAGTCGGTGCTGACGGAGGACACCTGGGTCACAGACCCCGTGGAGGCTGCAAGGCAAGGCCAGGCGGTCAGCGGGCACAACAGCACGAGCGCCAGCCCCCCCAAAAGCCACCGGGCCAGGGAAGACCCCAGACTTGTCCAGGGGGTGGGACACGTGGCTGAAAGGCCCCGAGGCTCCCCAAAATATGAATTAAATCCACTTTGCTTTAACGGAGTCCCCCGAGCTCTAACAGAGATGGCTGCGCCCAGACGAGGGGGGGTCATTCACCGCAGCCCACCAGAGCCTGGGGATGTCGGCAGATGCTCTGTCTAAGTGACACTGCGAGTCCGAGGCAGCACTGCTGCCACCTCCGACCGCCCAGAGGCCGAGCCCGTGCGGGCAGGTCCCTGCGTCCCAAAAGCACCGGCAGGCCCCCAGCACCCCGGGGTTGTGCAGGGCCATAGCGCGACCCCCAGTGACCCCTGCCTCCGTCACCCCCAAGCCCTGACACAAGAGATTTCTCGTTCCCCTCAAGGAGAGGCAACCCTTAGGCCACGGTAGCGAAGTGAGGGACGTTTTTTCTCCCCTGGGATTGTTCTGGCGTTTCCCCGAGAGAAAGGCTCAGGACACGGGGCTGCGACATAATTTCTCAGACCAGCCCCAGAGTCGATGCAACTCTGCACCCAGGCTCTGCGCCCCGTCCGTGCCAAGGGTGGGGGCAGAAACCATTTCCCCATTCCACCGGGAACGGTACAAAGGCAGAGAGGAACCGGGACCCCCATCCCACCTCCCTCCCGCCTACACGGCAAGGGCTTACCCGTGCCCCAGCAGCCTTCACAGAACAAGAACAAAAAGAGAGCAGCCCCTGAGCCCTGATGGAGCCCCCCGAGCAGCCCCCCCGGAATGAGGCCGTCACCCTCGCGAAGGGCTGAGGACACCCCAGCAGCCAGGCCGACCCCCCAGGGACGCCCCGCACCGGCACGGCCCGCCTTGGGGCACAGCGCTGCCGAGCTGCGGCTGGATTAAAGTTTAGAAAAGTTTTGCTACCTCTTCACTCAAGACTGCAAGTGCACAAAGAATTATGGAAGGGATGGTTGATAGATGAAAAAAACACATTCAAAACTACTTACTGACTAATGATGCAGAAAATGTTATGAATAAGTATCCCTTTCTTGATTTATTACTTTAATTATCTGACATTCTATAGACCCCCATTAGTGGGGGTTTTTTGGTTTAGATTTCAATTTTCTGTCTCATGGTGAAAGCTATTTATCATAATAATCAGTAAAATTCAAAACCTTTTAGCAGTATTTATAAAATTCATTTACTATGTTCAGCCCTTGGAGAATGACAAAGAAGGCGCATTAGCACGTGTGCTGAAGTGTTTTATGCAGAATTATCTGTCCATAAGAATGATTAAAAGTTCTTTAGAATATTTGTAATCCATTATGCTTTTTTTTTTTATATTAAGGGGGGAAAAAAAAAGTTTTTCTTACCTATGCTGTGACTGGAGGCTGGGACCTGCTGATTGGGTGGCTGCTGCACCTTCGTCCGTATGATTCTGTGTGTGGTTGAAAAGAAACGGCTGCTTAGCATCAAGCCTGCAATGGCAGGGGGCATCAGACACTGTTTTTTCCGTTCAGGTCACCTACATCAATACAGAAAGGCCTTTCTGCCTTTACCCCATCATCCACTGAAACACCAAAGTCTGGCAGGCAGACCCAGGACCGTGTTTTTGCCTCCAGCCCATTGTGTGACCGACTCCTGCGCCGTCCTCGGGACGTGCAGCGTTCAGTGCCGTTGAGGGCCTCGCCCTCACCCCCCAGGAACCAAACATCCGTCGCTATTTGGGCGCCCATCAGGCGCAGCACCCCCTCCTCAGGGAGCTGGGCACTTCCCGGCCCAGACGTCCCCGCAGGCTGTGACCTGCACCCCCGGGTGCGGGGACACGTTTGCCAGGTTGTCCCCTGGGTACTCACACAGCTGAACAACCCAGATGCCTCAGAAAAGGACCTGCTTAGCCAAATTAACATCAAAACAAAAATGTGACGAATTAAATGTTGATCTTAAAAGTTGTGTAACTACAATGTCATCGCTAGGGACGGCCTCTGCTGTGATTTATAACGATGTCAATCAGGAGAAATTCAGAGATGTAGAAAACCTAGAAGGCCTGTGTAATGTCGCAGGATGCAGGGCAGTGGCTAGGGAGTGCTGGGGAGGTTCCCTAGCAAGTGCTCACCTGCCGAGGCAGCGCGAAGAAATAAAAGACGTGGTCTGAGATGCCTCCCGAGGTACCACGGCCCTGCCACCGGCCGCAGTGGAATCGGACCGGGCTGGCAGGAGGCAGGCTGCCTGCCCCCCGCACACCTCCCTGCCCAAGGCAAAGCACTTCCCCTCCCGTGACCTAACGACTCTTCTCCCGTTTCTGCCTGCCGTGAATCTGGGAGAGGAGGGGAGGCGTGAGACAGAGCTGGCGTGGGGATGCACCCACGGGAACAAACAGCTTGATGAGCTGTACAGGAACCGCCACCCAGCCCCGAGCCAGGAGAGGACACGGTGCTGTCCCCACCGGTCCCTCCGCGGCTGGCACGGACTCAGTCTGTTGGTCCGTCGGCTTTCGGCTGCCAGCCCAGTTGGGTGTCGGACACCTCCAGTGGCAGCAAACCACCTGCCAGGGGCCGGAGGAGCCAGCCCAGCGCCGGGGCAAAGGGAGCTTCAGCGGGGCCCCGTGCAAAGACCTGGGACCCTGCATGGGCAGGAGTGGAGACCACCCCCGGCACAACACCTCCGCGCCACCGCGGCGAGGGAAGGGTGCCCGGGGCCTTCTGACACATCGACGTCTTCATCTCGGGGGGACGGGGGCTGCAGCGCTTTGAAGCAGCTGGGCAGCTCTCGGATTATTTGAGCAAAACGAATCACAATGATTAATTAAGGTTTAATCACACGAAGTTGCTCCTGCTGCAGAAGAGTGGCCTATTATTAATATTAATTAAAGTTATTAATTAATAATAATAGTATTATTCACTCATACAGGGGGGCAGCAGCTCAGATTTGTCTGCTGCAAGGCACCCTCTGCAGCGGGGATGCGCTGAGCGCAGCCGGCCCCAGAGCAGCGAGGGCTCCCCTGACAGGAGCGGCTCGGCCCCGGGGACCCCCCTCTGCCCATCAGGGTCAGGGGCGCAGTGTGGCAGCTCCGTCCTCCCCACCGTGGGAACATCGACTGCTCAGCCTTGCCCTCCCTGCAGCAGGACGGGAACCCGACCACATGATTCTCCAAGGGGTTCAGGTCTGCAGCGACCGGGCAACCCCCCGTCCGTGCATCAGCGGTGAGCAGGACCCGGGGCTTGTAACGGCCCCGCCAGCTAAGCCCGGACGTGTGCAGACACCTGCACTTAATTGTAAATTGAAGGATAAATCCCACGGACCACAACATGGGGCTGGGAGGATTTAGGGCTAAAGACGAGTATTTTTGACGTGAATTCCAGGTTTCTCCTCATGACGGTTTGGTCTGAGTTCTCAGGACGTTCTCCGAGGCTGGCAACAACAATCCTCCGGGTAAACAGACTGACTCAAAAAGATCGCGTGCGTTTTCAAAAAGGGGTTTCACACCTTTAAGAAAAGGAAAAGACCTTGGCCACAGTGGCACGCAGATGAGAAAGAACGAGATTTCCAGCTAAATAACTTGGTGGCAGATGATGAAACGGGCGCCTGATGCACGGGCCGTGCATGCGTGGACGCTGTCAGTGTGGGAACACATGGGGATGCAGTGGGAGGTAGAATATGGACACTGGCTGAAAACATGGCTGGAAGCTACTTAATCCCTCTTTTTCACAGAGCTCTGAGTGCCTTTTTCATAGTTTTTTTGGAGGACGCTGGAAGCCCTGCTACACAAACACGAGGCTGCTGGTGGCAGCGATGCTTCTCACGTGGCGGGGCTCGAGCTGACTTTCATGGAAGAAGAGTTTGCCCTTGGTAACTTGAGGTCAGCCAGCGTGACATCATCCTTCAGTTTTCCTGGTGTCTATATTATTTCTCAGATCCTTATAAAAACTGAAAATGCCTCGTCCGTGTTACTGAACACCGCTCCGGAGCCTCGGCGAGTCGGGAGCTCCCAGGCAGCAGCACGGGCTGCGCGGGAACTGACCCACTTTTGCCCTTAAAACCCAGGAACGCGTGACTCAACGTTCCGTTCGGCGAGGCAGACACCTCTCCCCGCCAGCGCTGGGGAAGCCACTCGGCTACTCAAGCGGCAACTCCATGAATGCAAATCAGGTTGGGATAGCCAATAAAAGAATATTGCATCAATTTATTTCACGTCCATGGACACAGATGGGACTTTATAGCTAGATGCATTCAAAGAATTTGCATGCAATTGCACAAGTGAAAACCATCTTGCCAGCACGGTGAGGCCAAAGCCTGGCGCCGGGCACACCCCGTGTGAAAACGAAAGGGCTCTGCTTGCCAGGGCTGCGGGTGTGCATGAGGCTGCCCCAGCACTCTGCCTGCCCGTCATTACTCCCTCATTATCGGCCTGGCAGGGCTGGAGACAACAGAGTATTTCCCTGGGTTTTTTCAACACTGGCTTTAGCCATCCTACGACAGAGGGAGGCTGGCGAGCAGGGGAGGCGTCACTGAGGTGGCAGTAGGTGAGTGTAAGCTCCAGACCCCTCTGCGAGCCCAGCCCTGCCCAGCAAGGCCAGGGCAAAGCTCCCGAACATGGGACTGCGGCTCCAAATGAGATTCTCCTGCATTTTTACTCAAGGCCACTTAAATGCATCCACGTAACAAGCGGATGGCTGAGGCGCCTGAAGGCTCCTGACCGAACTGCCCTGGTGACAGCCACGCAGGCTCAGCCCTGGGCCAAGTTCAACAAGACCAAGCCGGCGTCAGGGGGACAGAAGCGGTACCTAGACCTGTGCCTGGAGTGCCCTCCTCCAGGCACCCAGACCCCACCTTTTCCCAGATGGCTGCCGCCCCGCACAACATCCCGCTGGACGCCCGCCCCGTCGAGCAGAGCAGCGGCCTCGCTCGGAGCAAACGGGCGGGATCGTTGCCAGCGAGCAGTGAAACTCCCAGGCTGGGGAAAGGATGGCAGGGGAGGAAGGGCAGTGGCAGAACCTGCCACGGGGGCGAGCCCACAGCTCTTCCCCAGCCCCGAACACGTCAGGGAAGCACAACCAAGCTGCATTTCTTGCAAACAGCACAAAAGGCCCAGCCCGACCGGCCGAGGGGGATTCAGCGGCCGCGCGTCAAGGAGCGTCCCTCCCCAGGACCAGGCAGACCTTTACCTGTTAATTGAACTGACGCTGGGCACGGTGTCGTTGTCACACACTCGCTCAGCAAGGAGTCTATCCCTGATCTCCCAGGCAAACATGGTGGGATTTTGGCGTTTGTACTCTGCAATTTTTTCGACGACTTTGGGTGTGGCGACCTTTGGTTTTGATCCTCCAATCACTCCAGGCTTAATACTCCCGGTTTCGTAATACCTGGGACAACATCCAAAACAAAGCTTTAGTTATCACAAATGGACAGAGAACATGCTCTGAGATTTATAGAGAACATAATTTCAAGGTAACCAAACCCCAGCAAATCCTGAGATACATCTTCACTTTCCCATACACATTTTCTGCCTATGTAGTGCTTTATCACCTAATAGATTAACTTATAGTAATTGGAATCAGGCCTCGGGATACAATATATATTTTTCTGTAATAGCAAGACAAAAGAAACAACGCAAGATTAAAGGGCATGCCGGGATCCAAAATTAACTGAAAATGTGTGTTATTAATCAGTGGTGCTGGCAATAATAGAAACAAATCACACCAAAGAACACTTTTTGCTGTGGACTCTTTCGCAGCAAATTACTCTTTCTACGGAAATTCTGTGTCATTAATATCTACGGCTTGTTATCATTTCATAGTGAAATGAAGGCTGGGTATTGTGTTTTATTTGCACCTCCAGAATAAATACACTGTCATACCTTTTTCCCATTTTATGGTTTTTATATGTGTATTATGGTTTTAATAGTTAATATTTTTCAAAATGGAATTTTTCTAACACCAGGTTTTTAGAGGTTCCAATCATGAATTTCAAGGCAAAGGGAGCTGCCCTTGCTCTGGAGGGGCCCAGCTGATGTGGGGGTCGGTTTCTGTGACCAGTCCTGCGGCCCTCCCGCAGGCACCGCTCCTCTCCGCACACCAGCCACTCTGCTGAGGCCGCGCCGGGGAAACTGGAGGAACCAACCGAAATCTGACAGATTCCCTCACGAGTAAATCACACAAGAGCAATTGCTTCTGTCGCAGATGAGGTCCCTGGCCCCACGAGTCTCCCCTTTCAATAAATGGAGCCTTGAGCACGCTGCTAAGAGCAGAAGTCACCTCTTACCCACCGAGGGTGGGAACGGAGACCAAGACAGAGACGGTGCTCCTCGGTGCCGCGCTCTCGGGAGCGCACTGCATGAGGCACGCTCCCAGCCACGCGCTGCCTTGTGTCTGGTGAATTTTCTCGTGCCCGGATGGGAAGAAAACCCTGTGCCCACCTGCAACAGTCACCCCAGGCTGTCACGTCCTTTCTGTGCAGAGCAAGACCTCGATCTCAGGAGCCTTTCAACCCGGCGCCCACCGAGCTGCTAAACGCGTCCGCTCAGAGGTCCATGCCCTCAGTAACAGCAGGGAGCTCAGAGAAGACTCCCAAGTAAGAGCATAAGACTGCTTATTAATATATTTTCTCTGCAGCTACTTGACATACCCATTATACAGGAAAAAAAAAAAAATTAATTCCCCAATCTTTCCCGTGTGAGCACAACACAAACAGGCTGCGCAGCAGAAGTCTCTCTCACTGTAACACACAACCATGTTCATCAAATTTCTGCCCGGCCACGGGTTTTCAATCTGTCTGGGAGAGCTCTGTGCACAGGGACTAAAATTCCTTTAAAGAGACTGTCATCGTGTTGTTTGTACCTGTTCTCAGATATTCTGGATGCAGGTGTGGACTCTGTCTCCATCAGCCTTTTAAGCAATATTAGTAACGGAAAGTGTCAGGTGTCAGAGAGGGATTAACCCCCCCCGTGTCCCTAAGCGTGGCCTAGTAGCCAGCTTTAGGGCAGAGGGGGTAAAATTCAGCTCTTCCCATGTTTCCTGAGGACATGACAAAACGGTGGCAAATGTGGACCATAAACCTGCTAAAACCTTGCTGCCTGGCCTCAAAACTTTCACCGCTGGCACCTCTCCTGTGCAGAAGGAAGCCACAAAATACCATGAACGCTACCCGACAGAACGTCCCAATTCCCTTCCTTCCAGCCAAATCGGCAGATTTTGCAAACATTCCTTTGTGCTTTCCTCCAAGAGCGCCGCGCTGCACCGCGACACGGTGCCTGCCAGCACCCCGCCAGCCCGCGAAGCCGTGGCTGCACCGATGAGGCGGTTTCCCACGGTAGGTAAGACACGACGGCAAAGGCCCTTCCACTGTGACACCGTGGTTGTGGAGAGCTCGCTGGGGGACGAAGCCCCTCTGGACAGCAAGACCCCCACTCCCAAATCCTCTAAGCACTGCCCACCCTCAGCACCACACCGGCATGCATCGATGGGAAGAGGCAGGTCGCCCCCAGGGTGCAGGATTGGGCCCAGACCCTCGTTCTCGGGCAGTGAGGCCGCTGACACCCCCCTCCCCTTCACCCTGGCACAAAACCTGGGCGCAGGGAAGGGGCTGCGCGGCACCAGCATCTCTGGCTCCCATCTCCATTTTAAAGGCCGGGAGGGCTGCGGGCGGCTTCATTTTACGCACATCGTGTCCGGGCCTCCTGCCTGCAGCAAGTTGCCGCTGCAGGTGAAGAGTGGGTACCCCTGCGGTACCCCCCTCGCAGGGGTGAGGTTCGCTGGTGCTGCATCTGCCACTTCCCTGCCTCTGGATGATTTCTCAGGCTGTATCGAGGACTGAAAAATACTGGCCGTAAAATTCTAAATGTAAGGGTTTATCATAAGGACTCCAGTTTTTCACCCACACACGTGAAAAAACACACATGCACGGAGAGCTGCAATTACAGTGACATTTTACCCACTGTAATTATTAGTCATGAAAATAATGAGCTATGAAATTCCAATTTATTGTTGACAACTTTAATGACAAAGCTCTAGAGCCTCGTTCTTTGCTCTACAGTGCAAATATATCTAATGGTAAATCTATTCCAAAGTATGAGAAGTAAAACCATCGGATCTTTGCCTGGTAGGTGAATAAATTGCCCGTTTCCCAGCTGCGTGTTGGTCCTGGTGGGAAGTGGTGGTGGTTCTGCGGCAACGCAGAATGTGACTGGCCGAACCCACCAACCAGGCCGGGAGCAGGGGCTGCGCCGGCAGTGGACGCAGAGATAACCGAGAGGAACAGCCCGTGAGGGGCCGGCAGGTCTCGGATAAAGCCCACGGGAAGTTCTCCTCTCTAAGGGAGCGAAGGCACCAGCATCCTCAAACCTAAACCCGAGGGAGCGCACGCAGCTCGCAGGGGAACGCATCCCCCCGCCTTGAGGGCACAGGAGAAAAATCAAGAGCTGGTGAGCTCGTGCGGGGCCGCAGAGATGCTCCTCACCACGTAAAGCCAGTACGGGGAGGAGGGGGCTGCGGGGAAAGGAGTGCCAGGAGCTGCAAACCAGGGGCCTGTGGCCGTGCCAAGTCAGCCCGAAACTGAACACAGAGAGAGCGTAAATGCTGCTAAGCCAAGCAGATCCCCTGCATATACTGGGGGAAAAAAAAAAAAAAAGCAAGCCTTAACAGTCTTTGCAGCTGTGCTACATCCAGAAAACCAACTTGGTTAAAAATTGGAAAAGAAAAAGGCAGTGAAAATAGAAACAGCAAAATTCTATACCATAAAGTTAACTGTGAAAGTTTAGTCCATAGCCCAGGCATTAACTTTTCCAGATGATCAAGAAAAACATATTCTAACAAAAAAAAAAGTGTTTTCCTCAATACAAGTTGCTCAAATACCTCAGAATACCTCGGAATACTTGGGGTCCAAAAGCATTTTAACACTATACGTCACAGAGATGATGTTCAGATTTGTTCACAAGATACACAGAAGTGAGGATGGTATTTTTGGCCTGAATCTTTGTCAAACTGAAAAACGAAACCAGGTAGGAATTCGGAGTTTAATTTCCTGCTGTCATAGTGGTTCAAGCAGCTCCGGCCTGAGCAGAGGGCTACTCCCAAAACAGCCAAAATTAAGATGGTTAATAGTTACTCATGGTATCCTGTGCTCTAATTAAGAACGTGTGACAGCACAAGCCGTTGAATTAAACAGTGGAACGGAACAGCCCGTGTGAAGGAACACACGGCAACGCTGATGCAATACGTGATGATATTATTGCTAAAAGAGCCTCGTCTCCAGAAAGCAAAAGGAGTAACTTCCACAACTTCCTTTTTTTTTTTTCTTTTTTCTTTTTTTTTTTTGACATTTTACTGAAGATGACCCCTGTTCAGAAGAGGCAGGGGCAGGACACACGCCCTACAACACCCAATGCACCCCACGCGGCATTTCGCACTGGGTGTTGGAGTTACCCACAAGAGACCGAGATGGGGCAAACCAGACATCGTAGGAGCGGCAGCTTTTACCCGCCTCAGGCATATAAACCCAGGAGTGGTCAGGAGGCCCCTGTGCTCGCTGGGCTGATTCCCTGAGGTTTCTGCCATTCCCCATGCACTTGCAGCCTTCAGTTCAGGGACCGGCACTGACACTTTTTTGATGGACGCAGAAGGATTCGTCGTCCCCCCCCTCCCTTTTACCTGCCAAGTATTTTGCTGACGCAGCCATGGCTGACGCGGAGCTGCCGGGAGATGTCACAGGGCCGGACCCCTTGGTGGGCGAGCTCCACGATCCTTTGGCGAACCACATCTGGGAGGGGGCGGCCGTTCACAAAAACACCCCCCAGCTGATTCACGCCTCCATGTCCTGAAACACACACACACACACACAGGGGAGGGGGAGAAGGGCAGGACAAGAAGAGCTGTGTCAGAGTTTGGGACATTTCTGCAGGGCAGACCCCCCCAGCCCAGCGCTGCCCGCTGCTGGGCATCCCCCTCCCCACCGTCGGTCGAGCCTCCGGCTGCTTTTCCCCGGAGCACGGAGGCGATCACGGCCACGCTGCCACACTGACACTGCCCGGAGGGGAGAATCCTCCTGCCTGAAGGCAGATCGTGGGGGGAAATGGCCATGGGGAAGCCACGCAGCGATGCCCGGCTCCCGCGATGTGGCTACGCTCCCTCGGGCGCCAGCGGCCGCGTTCGCCCAAGTGTGAACTCCCAGGGCAGGCCCGGCGCTGCCCCGGGAGCAGAGGCTGCCGCAAGGCTCTGGCCACGCAGCCAGCGGGAAGCAAGGCTGGGCGATGGCTCAGCCCACACGCTGTTCATGTCTAAGCACAGAAGGGGATAACTCAAATGAAATACGTGGGTTTGGGTTTGGGTTTGGTTCTTTCCAGATGCCTTGATTTAATCAAGAGGGAAAAAAAAAAAAAAAAAAAAAAAAAAAAAA
>NW_020799146.1:302096-307933 GCF_003259725.1 Athene cunicularia
GCCCCAGGGTGCCGAGGGGGTCGGGTGTGAGAAGCCTGTGCTCCACGGACACCCAGGAAAAGCCCCCCCTTGTGTCACGGGGCTGCCGGTGAGACCTCGCTGCCTCCCAGGAACCATCCCTAAAAATAAAACGCAAGAAAACCCCCCACGGCCCCAGGAGCAGCTTCCCTGGGGACACGAGGTCACAGCGTGGCTGAACCCCCCGGGAACGGGACGCCGGGGAGCCAGACCCCGCCAGGCCGGGACGCGTTGTGGGGTGCTGCTGCGCTTTCCGCACACAGCAAGAGGCACCGACGAGATGAGATGGTGGCGCCGAGAAAATCTGTTGTTTTGGGGTTTTCCAAATCGTTGCCTGCCTTACGGGAAATCCGTAAACTTGGCCTAACCTTTTGTCTGGCCATCTCTGACGCGTAAGGTTGGGATGCGAAAAGGTAACCCCCACCCCAGAGGCTCACGCTGCGACCCCCGGCACCGCTCAAGGTCCGGTCTGACAGATCCCAGACAAAACATCTGGGGCCACAAGAATAAAGTATTTGTACGCCCCTACCGCCCCAGGCATCGGCCTGCTGGGCTCCCTGGGCAGCCTCCCTGTCCCGAGGCGTGGTTAGTCATGATTTTGTGGCAGAGGGTTGTGCAGAGCATCCAAACCCCTGCGTACCCCCTTGGCAGATGTTTGCGTTTTGTCACATTTCTGTGAACCGCACCGATACCGAGTGTGGAGGAGGGGGAGCGCTGCTGCGAGCGACGACCTGCCCCTCGGCCTCGGCGGGGCCGGCATGGGGGGTGTTACTGGTTTAGACATGGCCACCGCTTCTCTGCAGCACCAGAGTCTATTCTTCTTTCTCTGACGTCTGTCATTTTAAATTCAAAATGTGGGAGATCCGTTTGTGATCGTGGCCCAGCATGTCCCCAGAGATACAAGTGGGTGGGTGTGCTAATTAAATCATTTAAAAGGTGTTCGATGGGCAGTCCCGTGAGGCTGAGAGCGTTAGGGCAGCGCCGTCCAGTACCCTCAGTGATCTCCAGGCACAGGATGCCGTCAGGAAGCGAGGCCAGAGAGGTGCGAGCGTGGAGAATAGGAACCCCGCCAGCAGCTGGGGTGGTCCACGTGGAAGAGGCGTTTTGACCCCAAAATGGAGATCTGGCTGGAGGTGAATGGTGGCGAGATGGTCACAGCCCCATCAGCGCTCCTTTTGCCCTGGGCAGAGCCGGGGTGGCGCAGCTGACAAAACCAGCGGGTTTTATTTTCGAGAGCGTGAGAGGAGGGCAGGAAATTCTGAGAGACTTCTCTTTTTTTGGTCAATACGCATTATTACTTTTGCTGTCCCCTCACCTACCCCTGGCAGGTGTCTCAGACGTGCTGCCGGCTGTGGCAGGGTGTGCAGCGCACCGGGGGTCCTGTCGGGGCATTTGGCAGAGAAAGTCTTGCAGCAGGGAGAACCCCAGTGGGGTCAAATGCTTTTCTGAGCCACTGGTGCTGCACCCTGAGGGCTGCTCCTCACCACACCCCTTTCTGCACCCCCAGGACATTTTTTATCCAGTCCACAGTGATACAGTGACCAGGAAATGAATTTTCCGGGATAAATTTGTGTCAAGGCAGGAGATGGACCTCGCTGCCCAAAGTGATGAGCAGCCTCAACCCGCTCTCTCCGTCCAGTGTTGAAGGGCTCAGGACCAGGGCGAACGCTTCAGTCCCCTCCCTGGGACACTTTCACTGATCTCGAGTGTGGTTATTCTGATAGTTAAAAAGACATGGTTTTAAAAGTCAACTTTGCAGAACTCTCTGCTGGGCGACACGCTTACGTGCACAGCCGAAAACGAGCCAGCACCCGCAGCCGCCGAGCCGCACCAGATGCTGGCTTCTACCTCTTCCTGAGAGCTCTGTCAGAAACCCCGCCGTGTCTTCTGAGATTGCTGCGGTGAGCGGGGCCCTGGATGTGCAGGCGGCTGGACGGCAGAGCTCGGGCTTCCCCACAGCTCCTCATCCCAACCCAGCAGAGGGGCGAGACACCAGGCACCGTCGGGAGCGGAGCCGGAGCCCCCCAGCCCATGGGCCATCCCGGCAGGCTCCTCGGGAAGAAAAAGGGCTTTTTTTTCAGATGCTGTGGTGTCCGGGGGCGCGCAGCAGCTCCTGCCTTGCCCGAGAGCTGCAGCCGGGCCAGGGGACAGCGGGAGAAGGGGCAGGTCGCCGAGCCCTTTGTCAAAGGGAGGATGTGGGGAGGTGAAGGGGGAGGCCTGGGCAGAGCAACGGGCAGGAACCAGGTGGTGGCAGCTGTAGGTCAGGGGCCTCGAGACAAAGCACCATCCAAGTCCACCCTTGGTCACTGAGCCCGGACTTTAACCATGGCCCTGGGCACCCGTCACATGACGTTGTGGCAGGATGGAGGAGCCTGCTGCGGTGCATGAAGGAACATCTTGCTCAGTGATAAGCCCTGCTTCCCTCTCTCCAAACACATCCTCCCCTGGATACTTTGAAAAGAGAGGCCTGATTTGGCTGTGCTGTGAAGAAACCAAGAATGAGGGTTTCTTTATGGGAGCTCTGGCTGGAGAGAAATCAGCTCCACCACACAATGCTTGCCTTTCCAGGCTCTCTCGAGAAAGCCAAGAACAAAAATTTCAACCCAAGTTCATCCTGTGCTGTAACTTTTGTGTTTGTTGCTATTAAAACTTTGAAAAGGGTCAAATTGATTCCTTTGCTCTGAGAATTGCTGGGAGAAGAGGTAGATTGGAAGATAGGAGGTTAAATCACTCAACAGTCTGCTCCCAACAATTGCCAGCAGAGAGGAAAATACAGTCAAGTGAGCCCTTTGCTAGACATAAAAGTGCCCAGAAAATGCAAGCAGAAGAGAGGAGGCTAAGAAATAAGAGGCTTTCTCGGGGTTCAAAAGGAGACAAACCCAGGGTATCAACTGTTACCTTTCCTAGATTAGGTTTCATGTTAATAACCCAATTCTCCCTGTTGACTGAAAGAAAGGGTGGTGGGTCACAGCCTGCAAGCACGTCATTAACTCTAATCAAATAAATGGCCAAGATCAGAAACTGGGCAGCATTCAGAGTCCAGCCCTCCCCGGAATCTGTCTAGATCAGGTATTTAAAACCTACGGGAACGTGGTACAACATTCTCCTGTTCCTCCTCGGGTAACTGGTTCATTGTTAAGTAAATACATATTTAGGTTGACACGCTGCCACGTACGTGAAGAGATGCTGCTGTAAATCCCAGCTGCCAAAGGATTCCTCATTGTACTGGGTCTGGCTGAACTGGAATTGGTTTCCCCTACAGCAGCCCTCACGGTGCTGTGTTTTATGTTGGCATCTGGCAGAGTGTTGGCAGCACCCCGGTGTGGTGCCTACTGCTGAGCAGTGCTCACACAGCACCAAGGCTCTTTCTGACATTTCCCCCGGTGGGACGGGCTGGGCAAGATCTCGGGAGGGGACACAGCCAGGACAGCTGACCCGAACCGACCCAAGGGATATTCCAGACCATATGACGTTTGCTCAGTATAAAGCTGGGAGAAAGGAGGAAGGGGCTGGGGTCACCCTTGGTCCTCCGAGGCAACCACTACGCGTATTGGAGCCCTGATCCTGAGAAGGCCCGACATCGCCTGTCCATGGGAAGCAGAGACTAAATCTGTTTGCTTTTGCTTCCGCGCGCGGACTTTTGCTTCGCTTTGCTTATATTAGAACTGCTTTTGTTTACCCACAAGGGTTAGTTTATCTCCTTTCCCCTCTTTACCCTCTTGAGAAAACAAGGGGAAAAGGGGGGGGGGGAAGTGATAGAGCGACTTGGTGGATACCTGGCATTTAGCCAGAGTCAAACCATCACAGTCTATTTTGGCGCCCAACGTGGGGCAAACAACGGCAGTTTTACATTAAATGTGCTGTAGCTATAGTAGTTATTAAGCAGCAAGCTCTTGTGCTGGTCACGGGCTTGTTTATTGCGCTGCTTATCTTTATTTTGTTAAGCTCGGGAACATGCTGCAAGGAATAGGGAACATCATGAGTGGCTTTATTTTGCAGGCTCCCGAGGTACTCAGCCATCCTTACATTAGCTCGTTGATACTCTTTATTAATGCTGTTCGCCTGTTGTGCGTTGTGTGGAGCTCGGTGTGCTTTTGGTGTAAGAGAAGGCAAATTTTGAGTGAAACGATACCAAAATGTGCTCTGAGGCGGCCTGTGCCTGGGTGGCAGGGGGAGTGGAAGGAATTGGGCAGATTCCTAGGACGGTTTTCACCTCCTGTAGCCTGGGATCTCACCCCTGAACAGGCAAGCAACCCCACAAAATTGACACATCACCTGATAGAGGGGTGTCTTGCCTATCCCAGTGAGAACCAGCAACTTCTAGCACTGTACTGGGGCCTGGCCTGTGCTTACCGAGCTGCAGTTCAGCACTCTCAAAGGACTGTGGTTGACATGGGAACTCAAACAATAACAGCAACAGAGATTGCCCCAGTAGTAAACAAGAAACAGTGGACAAGGAGAACAACAGGCCCATACCCTCGATTAATAAGGGAGGAGAAAGAAGAGGAAGAAGCTGGTCCTTCAGCAAAGGGATCAGAAGAGGGAATAACAGAGCTGAAACAGGAGGCAGAAACTACCCGGTCCCTGACGTCATCAGAACTGCGAGATCTGCGGAAAGACTATTGCCGCCAGCCGGGTGAGCAGATCGCGCCTGGCTGCTGCGATGCTGGGATAATGGGGCAGATACTCAGCAGCTGGAAGGTAAGGAAGCCCAACAGCTGGGTTCCCTTGCTAGAAATCGAGGAATTGAAAGGGGAATTGGAAAAGACAGAAATCTGCAGTCTGTGGAGACGGCTCCTTTCAAGTGTTAGAGCAAGGTATCCCTTCAAGGAAGATCTTATGGACAACTCCCCCGGGAAGTGGACTACTGCAGATGAAGGTGTCCAGTACCTGAGAGAATTAGCAGTGATGGAAGTCATCTATGGTAATCCAGATAATGATGAAGCCCCTCAAAATCCAGAGGATGTCCCATGCACACGGGCCATGTGGAGGAAGGTGATTAAAGGTGCGCCATCCTCGTGTTCTGCCGACTTGGCCGCGATGTACTACCCAGAAATGGATGCGGGAGAAGGACTAAGATGTATGCCAGCTGTGGAGGCAGTCTCTTCCTGGCTTCAGAACTTTGAAGAGAGTCTTGGTACCTCCTCATCTCTACAGGTGAGTGCCCTGGATGTTAGGAGCTCCCCAAGAAATCATTTCTCTTCTGTCCCAGTCAGGGGGAAAGGGAAGCCAAGGCGCATGACACGTGGCGAACTCTGGTTCTTCCTGCGTGACCAGGGGGAGGACATGAGGAAGTGGGGTGGTCAACCCACCTTTAAGTTGGAAGCACGTGTACATGAATTGCGAGGAGAAACCCCTGCCAAGAAGACGACATCCAAGAAGGTTGTTAATGTAGCTGGTGTAAAACCACAAGAAAGTAACCAGCGATCTCCCAGATACAGGAAGACTGAGATCACCTCCCCTGACCCTGAAGAAGGAACCTCCGGCCTGGCACGGCAAGGGTCAGACAGTGAATACTCCGACCAAGAACAGGAATAGAGGGCCCCTGCCTCCAGCCAGGAGGAGGAAAGGGATGATCGGGTGTATTGGACAGTGTGGATTCGATGGCCTGGCACATCAAATCCACAGGAGTACCAGGCTTTAATTGACACCGGGGCACAGTGTACACTAATGCCATCAAGTTATAGAGGAGCAGAACCTATCTGGATCTCAGGAGTGACAGGGGGCTGTCAAGAACTATCAGTATTGGAGGCCGAGCTTAGCTTGACTGGGGACAAGTGGGAAAAACATCCCATTGTAACTGGCCCAGAAGCCCCTTG
>NW_020799146.1:309906-335888 GCF_003259725.1 Athene cunicularia
TGTACTGGGTCTGGCTGAACTGGAATTGGTTTCCCCTACAGCAGCCCTCACGGTGCTGTGTTTTATGTTGGCATCTGGCAGAGTGTTGGCAGCACCCCGGTGTGGTGCCTACTGCTGAGCAGTGCTCACACAGCACCAAGGCTCTTTCTGACATTTCCCCCGGTGGGACGGGCTGGGCAAGATCTCGGGAGGGGACACAGCCAGGACAGCTGACCCGAACCGACCCAAGGGATATTCCAGACCATATGACGTTTGCTCAGTATAAAGCTGGGAGAAAGGAGGAAGGGGCTGGGGTCACCCTTGGTCCTCCGAGGCAACCACTACGCGTATTGGAGCCCTGATCCTGAGAAGGCCCGACATCGCCTGTCCATGGGAAGCAGAGACTAAATCTGTTTGCTTTTGCTTCCGCGCGCGGACTTTTGCTTCGCTTTGCTTATATTAGAACTGCTTTTGTTTCACTCACAAGGGTTAGTTTATCTCCTTTCCCCTCTTTGCCCTGTTGAGAAAACAAGGGGAAAAGGGGGGGGGGGAAGTGATAGAGCGACTTGGTGGATACCTGGCATTTAGCCAGAGTCAAACCATCACACTCATCTTCACGTATTTTGCTTGTGAAGAGATTTCAGATTTTCCCTGGAATATTAGATATGTGGTAGCATGTGCTTTAGGTGGGTGTGCTAAGCACCAGCCTTCAGTGTTTTGCAGAAAGGTTTCCTTCCATACTTTGAGGAGCCACACCAGTACATGCAAGAACACTGTAATACACATTTTATGGTGTGAATCGCCGGAGCCCTCATGCAGCAGGGGCTACATATTCACAGCAGGTATTCAAAGGAGCACTGCACGAGCACGGATTAAAATTTTTGTTCATTTTCAAGCCCCAGGCCACAGTGGTACAGCCCAGGAAGTTCTGCTTTCACAGCAGCCCTGGGTAAAATCCTGGTTAGGCTGGTGGGCTGGGGCAGGTTTGGGCAGGGTAAGGTAGGACACGGGTCCCAGGGTGCTGGTCTCGTCTCTTAACTGGGCGCCGTGACTGGGAGCTGAGGGGAGCAAAGGACTTGCCCACAACAACTTGCCAGATTTTCATACCTGCAGAGGATCAACTCTGGATCCACACCAGGATCAACTCTGACATCCCCCCCATTACGAGCAGTTGTCTTTTTGGCAGGAGAGGCTGAAGCCCTCAAGCTGGGTTTTGTTTCAATCTCTTTTCGTCGGTGCACCCAGAACCACCTCCCGGGGTCCCTGAGTAAGCAGGTCTGCCGTTCAGGCGGCACAGTTCCATGCCATGGCCACGCGGCCAAGCCTGCACCCTGCTCTCCCCCCTGTCTCTGCCCTACGGCCGCCTCCGAGGAGCTGAGCTCTCCGAGGACAAATTGTTTATAACCATCCCAGAGCGTCTGTCCCCAGCAAGAGCTCCCTGAACTGGCCCACACTGCGCGGCGCCAGCACAAGGATCGCCGGAAGGGGGATCGCGGAGGCTCGTGGCTGGGGAAGGGGCTGGTGGTGCTGGGTGCTGGCAGCAACCCGTGGCACAGGGAGCAGCCGGGGCTGCCCCAGGCAGAACCTGCAGCTGGGGGCTCGCTGGACGCCAGGAAGGAGCAAATGACATCAGCTGGGCCCGCGTGGAGCTCGAATGCCCGGGCCTTCGTGCTTGAAAAGGTCATTCGGTGTCTTGCCAGCTCTGCTCTCCTGTGGTTTCGCTGCTGAGGGTTCCCACCGCCGCGTCCTCCCCACGCCCAGTCTCTCACACCGTGGAAACGCCGGTACCGCGGCGGCGGGTGGCGGCGAATCGCACCCTCCTCGAGGCGACCCCACCGTGGTTGGCCAACGCGCGGCTCGGCCCCCCAAGCGCCACCCTGCCCGTCCCTGCATCCCTCCCGCTGCCCAGCACGGGCGGGTTTCTCCAGCGACCATTTCTTTTGTTTTTCCATCTGACGGGATGCACAGGGACTGGGACGGCCTCACCCTCCTCCCCTCTCGGCCCTCCCAGCCCTGCCGAGGCTGCAGCCGCTCACCCCCGGGGCTGCACGTGAGGACAAAAATCCGTTGCCCAAAAAAGGAAAGTTTTGCCACACTTGCTGTCCGCACTTTAACTTAGTTTACTTAAAATAAAAAGGTTTATTGCCCTTTCATTTCAAGAATCAGCCCCTCCCCTTTTGCTCTCACTGCGTTCCTTTTACCTGCACCCAAGCCATGAGCCTCGTAGTCACTTATACACTGGTGTGAAATGAAACAAAGCCTTTTCTCCCACCTGGAAACGCTCCTGGGCAGCGTTTCAAACGGCCAGGCTTTGGAAAATGCTCGGAGAGGCTGAAGCCGCCTCCAGCCCCGGGTCCTGCGCAGGGACGGGCGCCCGTGCGGGTGCTTGCGCTGTTCAGCCACCTGCGGCCGCAGGCCAGGGGCGTTCTCAGCCCTCGCGTTCCTTTGAGAATAATTACCACACGAGATTCGTTTTTTCCCCCTCCTTAGGTATTTTTGGCGTAATTTCTTTTTTCTTTATTTGCATTCACTCTAATTCTGCAGGGCAGGGGCTGTGTTTAGCGCAGATGACAAAGAGCTCTGCCCTTTACCATCGCACGGTGAGTTGTAGCTGACTGGAGACTTTAAGAACAATACAGAAATCTATTTCATTAACTGCAGATACTGCTCACCTCCAATTATACAGCTGTATGGAAATTACTAAGTGTGAAATATAGAAAGGTTGTCTTGTAATTGAAACCTTTTTTTAGTTAAATTTTGAAATCAATAAGAAGAAAATTAAAAAAGAGCGGTTTGATAACACCCTGTTTGCTCAATATACAGCTATAACCACCATGAAAAGCCATTTACCTTCTGGTACATTCTGCAGGAAGGAAAACTGAAGGCTTTCCTAGTTTGCTTGGTTTAAAATACAGTATTTCAGCTGAGCACAAGGTGAGGCAACACATCTGAGCAGAAACACAGGGTGCATCACCAAAAGGCCAAAACTCTGGCGATGGCCGTCGGCGGGCAGGGCTCCTCCACCCTCCCTCTCTCAAAAACCACCGTGCCAAAAGGCTTTGCCCACACCCTCGGGCACCAAATCCCCGCTGCCAGCCTGGCGATGCCCTGACGTGCGCTGGGGGACAAGCTCCAGCCCTATGGGGAAGGGGCTGCGGGGCCTGGCCGTGGGCTGGCACCCTCGGGTGATGCCACATGATGCTCCCTGGGGAGCGCTGCAGAATTGCCCGCTCGGCCGCTCAAACAGGAAGAAAAGGCTCATTTTCCCCTAAATCTTCTGTCTTTCCTTGGGCGGGAGATCCTAGCGGGTTGTTTGGTGGGGCTGTGGCTCCGGGAGGGTGAAACGGTACCCAATGGCTGAGCCCCGGCCTGTGGGTTGGGGGCAGCCCCTGGGGGGCGCGGGGTGTGCTCCGGTCACCACGGCTCCCGGCACCTCCCACACCGCCCGGACTGAGGAGACGAGCCCTGAACCCTCGTATCTGGCTTCGCTAAAGCGGAACAAAACATGCTTTAGGGGAATTTCCTCGCTCTGCTCTGATATTTACTTTGCTCATTAACGCTGCTATTTTAGTTTCGTCTCTATTTCTTGCCCTGTAGGACCTGCGTTATTTTGAATATAGCAACGTTTTTTGGGGGGAGTTTTTCTGAAGTTTTGCAGCGAGGCACAGGGGACGTTGTTAACCCCTTGTTTCCTGAGGGCACGGTGCCAGGCTCACAGCCCAGAGACCTCTCTGGAAACACGAGGTGTGACAAAGACCTCGCTCTTTGACAGAGTTGCCTTCCTCTGCTCCCCCCCCTTGGCTTTCAGAGCCCAAGAAACCGTCCTGGCCTGTAGTCCAACCTCACCCCCAGCCTGGGACTGGTGGAGCTTGGCACCTTGTGAAGGAGATGCCACCAGCTCCTTGGCTGGACGGGGGGGCTGTGAACCCGGCTGGGCTCGTGCTGTGCAGCTTGGCCGGGGTATCAGCGTGTGGTTCCCCATCGCTCTGGGTCGTGCTCAGGGAGGACAACGCCTGGGCACGGGGGGCAGCGTTCATACCTGTCCTAGGATCTGCCAGACCCACATGATCAGGGCAAAAAGACCTCAAGGTGATGAGTAACACAAAGATCTGTGGAAACTCTCCACTGCTGGTTTTTCATGCTTTTGTTTCAGATTTTGAGGTACTTTTTGCTAAAAGCTCCGCCACGTGAGTTCGTGTGAAGCGCATCAGCTCTCCTTGGAGAAAGCGACAGGTTTAGCATCTGCGAGACGGCAGAGGGGAAGCTGCGAGAGGCAGCTCCTGAGCGTGCAGAGATAACAGCAGGTAACAAGGCTCCATCTTAAAAGAAAAAACATATTATTTTGGTCACAACGCTACAGTTCTGTGGCTGTTGATCTGGCAGGTTTGGCTGCTGAGGACTGTCTGTACCAGCTCACCCACAGGAGCGGCACTGACGCGGACGCTTCCATGAGCACCACGACCGGAGGCCTGGGGAGGGAGCAGGGCATCGCAGCATGGGCACTCGGAGCGTCTGCGCCACGGGGCCAAGCGGTGGCACTCCCAGCACCATCAGGAGAAGACGTGTCACCCCCCAGCCATCCTCACTGCCCCGCGGTGAGGAAACTGCATGCTCCAGACAGAGAGAATATCAGCAGGGCAGCTTTCCCTGCGCCCCAAACCTGCGCTCACTAACCAGCAAAGATTATCACCTCCGCAGCGGTTACAGGTCTCAGCCACAGTCTGGCTGCCCAGCATGGCAGCCTCTATGCAAGCTCCACCTTTTCCAGCTCCTAGTAGTTTGTTCTTTTTTAAAGAACACCACTAGTGGTCTTCCTCCCCCACATGCACATTTTTTAAGCTGTCATGGTGAGATAGCAGATCCGAAATGTAGACCCTTGTCCTGCCTAGGTAAGCCACCCGGATCCCATAGTAGTTAATTTTACCAGCATAGCAAATCCTACCTTGCAGCTGGTTGAAATTCAGTCTAACAACTTCATTTGGTCTGGTTCAGTACTGGCATTTTAAAATATAAAAGTATAAATGCAAACTACCGTCTTTAATCCAGCCTTCAGAATGTGGGCCTGAAATTTTAAAACCACACAGAAGAAGGGTTTTTCTATTTGCTATCTGAATATTGCAAATGATTTTAAAAACAGAGTTGTACATGTATATCAGATATCATTTGAAGTAATGAGTGTATTTTTCTAATCTTCCCAATGCCAACCTAACAACCCATTTCCAATATCATGCATAATAATTAATTTGTTTTCTGTATAGTAATAAGATTAACAACTTCACATTTACACGGGGTACTGAGTTATGTTCAAATAAAATAAGTTCTAATGAGAAAAATTGGAAGTGGCAGCAAATCAATGTTCCACTCAGCAATCCAGGTTTATATGTGTTTGTCTATCTTTTCTGCATGTATTTTTGTCAAGATTCCACTGTAAACAAGATAATTTCTTTCATGTTGGGTTAGCCTGGGTAAATATGTTTAATGAACAACAAATACATTGTAAACATTGAAATAAATCTAAATACCTCAGAGAACATCCTGGAAACTATAGGGTGCTTCAGCAGACGTACAGTGCACTAAATACGAGGCAACACTGCATGAACTCGCCGCACAGAGCTGACACCAGCACGGCTCGATTTCAGCATAATTCCTAAGTGCTTTGTTTTAAAAGATCCACCCGCTATTTCTAAGGAGCTTCTTTTTGTCAACAGGGCTGGAGAATTTGCCTTTTTAAAGTAAAATATTGAAACACTGGCAGAAATCAGTGAATTCTAACTAAGCAAGACAAAGATTAGAGAGATTTCTAGTTCTTTCTAGAAATCAATATTCACAGAGGAGCCAGTGCTAAAACACACCGCAGTGACTGAACCTAAACGTCCAGGATTTATCCTAAAAAACTCCAGGATTTACCCTAACACTCCTTTTCCTGGGACTCCCACTGAAGCCCATGCCTCTCAGACAGCAACCAGGTGACGCGCGCATTTCTGCAAAACAAGTGAATGAGCCATTTTACTTCAGCATTTCTGTACTGGCACTTCAGGCATCCCTCTGCCTTCCCACTAACAGGGAACGTGACCCCGGAGGAGCAGCATGTCTCCACCACGGTTTATAGCCGAGGCAGCTCTGCGCTGCCTGTTGCGACACCTGTGAATCCTTCGCTCGGAGGCCAGCAAAGTCCCCTCTGTTACCAGCAAAGCCCCTACATCTTCCTGGGGCAGGATGCTCGCAGAGGGTGAGGGCACTCTCCACGCCACCAGCACAGAGGTAATTCCTGGCGTCTCCTCGTCCCAGGCAGGAGCTGCTCAGCAAGGGAGCCGGGGGGTCCTGGCCAGGACGCTTCTCGGGTCATATCTCCACCAAACCCCAGCAGAAGGTATTTTCCCAGCCAGTGGGAGGGATTTTGTCCCTTATCCTTTGGATCCTGCGTGACTGGGTATCAGTCAGCGGGGCGTGAGCAGCCACATTGTGCATTACCTAATTGTATTTTCTATTATTGTTATTGTTTTATTTCAATTACGAAACAGTTTTCATCTCAACCTACAAGTCTCCCTTCACCTCTCCATTTGAATCCCCCATCCCCTGGGGCAGGAGGAGGGCTGTGTGGTGTTGGGCTGCTGACGGGCTTTAAAACACGATGGTCATCTACAAACACCCCCCTCTCTGCTCTCTGAGAGAAGAGTCCCTGCCCAGAGGCAGACCGCCGCCGCCCTGCGTGGCTGCAGGTGACACAGTGGGAGGAGAAGCAGAGGAACTCGTGTGCCACCCAGCAATCAAGAGCTGAACCCCTGGGCCCTGTAAATGGGACAGGTCCTGCGCAGGAGGGACTCTGCCACTGTGTGCTCCATCAGCACCAAAAATTGCATTTTCTGCCTCCCCAGGAACATCCCTGCGGGGCTGCGCTGGTCCCCATCCCTGACGGTGGCCTCGAGCTCCCCACACTGCAGACATTTTTCCTTTCCTTCTATTATTCCCAGAGCCATGTTGATATTTGATGAACACGTTTTTGTCAAAGGTCCCCACACACAACACCGTGGGCTGGATCTAGTCAAGGGGGTGGGCAGGAGGTCCCGCAAACGACCCCAGAGCCAGGGAGGTCTCTGCGGTGGGCAGCAGAGGTGGGAGCTCCCTCTCCGTTCCAGAGCCGGCACATTCAGCTCTCAGCAGCGCCGGCAGCTGCACGGGTGCTCTGGGGAATCTGCAAGGAGCATCAGAGTGAAGCCGACCAAAGTCACTCACTACCAGAAATGTCTCCTGGCCTTGCTGCACGTGTGAGCAGGGTAACAGGATCCAATTTCCAGAAGAAGCCTTTTCCAGCACACCGTCCTGCCTTGGACACAGCCTTGGGCTGTAGGGTGAGCCAAGAATGAAGGGACGTGTCACCGAGGAAAAGAACTGGGTTACCACCTGCATGTCCCCTTCGGATGTCTGCTTTACCATGGGAGAAGGGACTCAGAGTCCCGGTGTCTGCTTCATGGAATCCCAGAATCATCTCGGCTGGCAAAGCCCTTGCAGCTCCTCCAGCCCGACCATGACCCTCACCCTGACCCTTCCCAACTCCCCCAGACCCCTCAGCGCTGGCTCAGCCCGACTCTTCAACCCCCCCAGGGATCCCGGGGACTCCCCCCTGCCCTGGGCAGCCCATCCCAACGCCCAACAGCCCCTTCTGCACAGAAATCCTTCCTCAGAGCCAGCCTGACCCTGCCCTGGGCAGCTTGAGGCCATTCCCTCGGGGCCTGGCGCTGGGGCCTTGGCTCCAGAGACTCATCCCCCCTCTCTGCCCCCTCCTGGCAGGGAGTTGCCGAGGGCCAGGAGGTCTCCCCTCAGCCTCCTCTGCTCCAGACTGAACCTCCCTTCTGCTTCCCTTCCGCCCCCCGTGGAAAGCCTCTGTTGGGTTTCCCAAGAAATGCCGCTCGGCTGCGGGACCTGCAGAGGCCAAAGGGCCGGACGCCGTGCGGGCATGGTGGGGCAGGGCCCAGGGGCGGCCGTGCCTCGCCGTGGGGACCAGCCCAGCGTCACCAACAAGGCTCCGAGACTGGTCCGGCCCTAACTGCTGGCTGGAGGACAGTGCAGATGAAGGTGATATTAATAGCTTGTTTGTATAGTTTCCGGTACACACACATGTTTCCTTGCCTAATTATGGGTGGTTCAAGCTTCACTGACTAACTGAGCCGTCACTTCCCATGAGATCTTCACTTGCTTACACCTTCACCAGAATTGAAGAGTTTGGGCCAAAATTTTCCACGCCATGTATGTGACTCAGACTATGGTTTGGTTTTCAGGGGGGTATATTGTTTGTTGTATGTTAACTTTCTGAAAAACCTTGGATAAAATGGTTTCTCAAAACCACAACAATCATTGCTGTATTCCTACCACAACTCTTTTTGCAGAATTATTTGCATTGGAGCGCTGCTTTGACCAGTTTTCACCATGAGAACATCACACTTCTGCGTCAGGGGACTCCTCAGGGTCACACACCTACTTTTCCCCGCGGAAGGACGTACGTGTTTGAGGACACTGTAAACTGACCGTTCGTACAGGGTCAGCAGAGATCAGGCAACTGGCTGCTCAAACACCCAAATTTCCATCCACGTTGAGCAACATCTCCCTCCTGCTTCCTTCCTCTCCCTGTCCCAGCCACGTGCTGATTTCATAAGATCAATGAGTGTTCCAGTGTGGTCTGAACAGGGTCCTGGGAAGGCTCTCCCCTTCGGCCTTGCCTTTGGCCTCCCGAGGGAAGAGGGGACATTCAGCAGGTCACCAGAGTTTGGCTCCTTTGCTAAACACCAGTACTGGACATCAGGACCGACAGTTCCGTACACACAGCATAGCCCATCTGCCCACCGGGAGCAGCCCCTCTGTCTCTCCAGCACACGGAAGACGTGTCTAAGAGGTGTTCTGAGATATTTCTTGTCTACCAAATGCAGGAGATTCAACTAAACAGGCCCACTGGTTCCTTCCTCCAGCTGCTCCTAGAGTCATAGAATCGTTTAGGTTGGAAAAGACCTTTTAAGGTCATCGAGCAGGGACACCTCCTCTCCATCACCTTGCTCCATTGCTGCCTTACGACACCCTTCCACTTGTGCTATTCTGGACCACCCTGCTCCTAGTGACGTGGAATACCTGGGCAGGGTTGGTCGCCCTGAAGAGATCAGCAATTTTAGCTAATTCCATTGCAGAAATAAGTAGCAGGTCAACAGGATGCTCAGCAGGATGTTGAGCTGGGTATCTACCACTTATTTCAGCAATGGAATTAGCTAAAATTGCAGTGTTTAAAATAGTTCTACATACATCATCACGGCCGTGATGTTCTTGTGCTGGCAGATGTTTTTTACCACCCCTCTTCCCATCAGCTCGGGGCGGGGCCGCTGGCCTGTGGCTCCCAACACCTCCCGCCGTCGCAGCAGCCGTCGCAGCCTGGCGTCCCCTTGCCTTGGCGAGGACCAGAGAGCTTTGCCTCCCCAGTCACATGCTGCCCTGTGCAACTACCTGCTTTGCCTAGGCTTAGTAAGTCCCATTTGCCTTCAGAGCAGACATGGTGTTCTGCTCGCGGCGTCCCTGGGGATGTGCCTCTGTGGTCTCCACAACAGAGACCAAACACCCCGAGGCACCCACAACTGGACACGGCACAGAGCTGCTCTCCCACAGACACTTCATCACCACAGAAGTGACTCCACGCCCAGCAAACACGCTTGCACGCTGGCTTTCCACATTTGTGATGTGAAAAAGAGAATCCAGAAGCCTTCGGTCGCGAGCACCAAAGTGCTGGAGCCTGGAAATGCCGCCACGGGCCATCCCTGCAGCCTGCACGTCTCCTGGAAGGCAGGAGGGCTGCAGCAGGGCTGGGGCTGACTGGACGCTGTTAATGACACCATTCCTGCTCCATTTGTCCTCCTGAAAGGAAGAGCAAAGGGAGAGGCAGGGGCTGTGAGGTGGCCTCGTGTCTAGAACTGCAGCGTCCGGCTGTTGGCTCCGGCAGCACGTCGCCTGCCGCCTTTGTCTGCTCAGGCTACTCTGGGCTTGTTTTGCCTCCGCAGTGGCCGTACTGGCGGTGTTACCCCTATTTGCCATACACCCCGGTGTAAGACACCTGGGGCTGGCCCCGTCAGCAGCCAGCGGCTGCCGAGCACCATCCAAACCAAACTTCGCCTCGCAAACGCCCCGGGGAGCGGTGGCTGAGCTCTGCGGGTGCTGCGGGGCCGGGCACCTCTCGGCGCAGGTCCCTCCTCTGTCTGCAGGCCCTGCGGCTGGGGAGAGCAGGGCCGCAGGGCTGCGAACGCTCAACCTGGCAACGCTGACCGCGGAAGGTCCCGACAGTCGGGGTAGCGCTGCTCTGCAGCCCAGAGACCAGAGAGCGCGGCCCCAGCGCTTCCCCCGGGTCCTGGTGCATCCACGCGGCGGCGGCTGGCGAGCTGTGCTCCAGTCTTGTCCAGATGGTTTGCCTGGGGGGTTCTGCGCTAGGTGCTGCTCTGCCGTAACTCCCCGGGGTGTTAAAAATTGAACGTCTGCAGGAACGGGCTTGGGAGTGAGGAAAAGCTGAGAGGGAGCTCTGCCTTCCCTGACTCCCTGCATCATCGCTCCTGGCCTGCCCACCCTCGGGGTGAGATGAGGGGGATCTTCTGGTGGGAACTTGTTCCCATGAGCAAGATCCACGAAGGCCACCAAGAAGAACCATGGTGCTAGAGTCGCATGGAGTGGGACGTGTGCCTTACTCCTCCAGCCTGATGTGGGTGTCTTTCCCCCGCCCGGGTGCTGCCTGATGAGGTCTGGCTGCTTTGGGGGCCTGTCACGTCCCGCTCTGACGAGGGGACAAGTGACTCAGACTCCCAAATCCCCAATTGGAGCGGACAACAAGTCTCCAAGTTCAAGCATTTATTAACTACCCACAATGTACTAATTGAACACATGATAATTGGCTAAGTACAGAGCAAGCTGTGGCGAGCTTTGCATTTCTTAATGGAAAAAGGAAAAGAGGGAGACAGAGGGAATGGGGGAATACAGATCACTGGTCTGGGTTCCTGCGCTGATCCTGCCAGCGAGGGTTCCAGGAGGCGGCCATCTTCTTCGCTTCACTGCTCTCTCCAGACGGCCGGGGGGGACAGGGAGAGGGGCAGAGAGAGAGAGAGAGCCCTTTCTTCTCCCCTTTGATTTATACCCACTTCCCTTGGGTCCATCCCCTAGGTCCACCCACAGTCCTACGTATCCCATGTACAGGGAGGGGTAAGGTGTTTCATGGGATGATGTCACTAGCATGACCATGACAGCCCTCGTTAGCATATTGAGGGGTGTCAACTTTAATATGCATTTCGTGGATAATGAAGCAAAGTTCATTCACCGGACACATGGCCCTTGAAACTTGCTCAGGTGACCCAGGGCAGAGCTGTCCTGTCTCCACAGGGCTCTCTCCCCCAGCTACATGGACAGTGTTATCAGCTTCGGCCTCCACAGAAAGCACCCTATGACTCATGGTTTTGTCTTGGAGTGTATGAGGCAAATCTTCTATCAGCCTCAACTGTTGCTTTCCCAGGCTGTTTGTCTTAGTTTCTCACACGCCCGTTTTCTCGGCTCTCCCAGGGCCCCTGACTCTGTGACCCCCTCCCTCTCTGCAGCCGGCTCCGCGCAGAGCCTGCGGTCGCCCCGGAGGGGTGGCAGGGCCGGACAGGGCTTCTCTTCCACAGCCGCACCTCCTGGCTCAGCCGGGGCCCAGCGCCGAGGCGGGGGCCAGTGTGGGATACGGAAAAGAGAAAAGGGGGTCACCTTGACACAGATGGGGAAAGCTGGAAAACTCACTGGGTTTAACTGGAAATCCTGGTGTGCGGGACGAGGGTGAGCTGGAACACAAGAGGCAAAGCTGCCTCTGCCTGGGGCATGTGCAAGAGGATGGCTCCTCTCAGGGACTCGTTCATGTGGGCAGATTGATGGATTTTCTCTCTGTTTTCTGACAGAACAGGTAAAATCACTGCTGACGCTGTGCCCAGAGTGGGGGCGAGGTCAGCAGTCATGGATCTCTGGTAGAGAGGAAGAGAGGTGCCCTGGTAAAGAGGGGAGGATCGGGGGGTCCCGTGGTGACGCCGCGCTGGCGTGTAGGGTGCTGCGGGGCCGCCAGCCAGGACGGTCCCATCCTGCCCTTCCCGGCCCAGCAGCCAGGGACGGGGTGCAGAGAGGAGCCACACAAGGTGAAAGGGCTCAAACCTGGTGGGGCCCGGATGCGTGGGCTGTTCCGGCCATCACGGAGATAGCGAGCGCTGTCTCTAAGTGCCTTCTCAGGAAGAACAAATTTGTCAGCGGGGCCTGTTGGGTGCAGCAGACGAGCTTAGAGCCTGACCCGGCATCTGGAGCAGACGCCTGATGAACCCAGGCTGAGAGTAAGGCATATGGTTTCAAACTGTGAGGGTAATTCACTGCAGGGGTGATTTACTGAGCACTGCTGGAAAGCTTTAAAGGAATATTGATTTTGTTGCATGGTACATTTTTCCCCGAATGGGGAGTTTTCATCAATTGTTATGGGACCTACCAGGAAATTGTTTAGGGGAGCTGCGTGCTCTGTGTTGTCTGGGTCACACCTCCCCCTCATGAGGATTCTTCCCACATTTTTAAGTACCCAAATGTCTATAACGATTCCCCAGAAACAGAAGGTGGCATCTGAGGTCAATGCTAAGTCAGCCAGGAACATAAATCTGTTCTGTGGGGCAGCACCCAGGAGCAGCCGGCGCCCCTGCTGAGGGCTGCGATCCCGGTGCCTCCTGGGTTTTCTGTGCTCGCCTCCCCTCGTCTCACCGCGGGGAGGAACACTTCAGAGAGCTCCCAGAAATTTTGTTCCTGCAAGCATTAAAATTTTCATCAGCCCAGACAGAACAACTCATGGGAAAAGCAATGTTACATGAGACCAAAATCTCGGTGGTAGAATAACCAGCCAGGAATATTACATTACTTTGCGAACGAGGGTATTCACCAGCCTACCTGCCCGAGCTAAAGTCACTGCTCCTGACCGCCGCTCCCTCAAACCACCCTGGTAAAGGGAGAGACACGGCACAGACTGACTACTCCAGATCTGTGCTAAGACCCCTGTTTAAACGTATGGTCTGACACACACTTAATGCTAACAAGTAAATAAAAGCTCGCAGTTCGATGTACTATGCAATGACACTTGCAAAATCAGAAGGAAAAATAAGCTTGCATTAAGCATTGATACGCACATTTTTTTCAAGCACAAGTGACATGTGACAATGCGGATTTGCCCTCTGAGATGTCAGAGTTTAATGAAGTAGGAGAAATCCTGCAGAGAGTAGCATAGGACTTAGATTTCTCCTTATGAGGATTAACTTCATACCCCTGTTTGGGAAAACAAACATTTTCTTCGGTAAATGGAAGCTGCCCAGTAGCTCGGGATTGCCTTTTACAGCCACCACACAGATTATTTTCTCCTCTGCTGGCCTGCTCCTGATGATAAAGCACGTATTCGTCTCTGAATGCACAACGCCATTGGTAACAAGGCCCTGAGGTCCCTGCAATGATAGCCCGCTTCACGCAGAAGGTCCAGCCTGTCTTTCTCAGGCAAAACCATGCGTGCTCACATTTACATCATTTTCTGGACCCAGTGAAGATCTGCAGCCTCGGGGAGTGCACTGGAGGGGAACCTGTGGTTATAGAGTAGATCGCTGTAGCTCGCACTTGCAGTGAGCGGCGGCCTTGCCTGTCGCTTCCTGGACCAAACGTGCAAGACAATGATTTTGCCGCAGCCTCGGAGCGTTGCTTAAGCATTGCCGAAACTACTTGGCTTTGCTTCATTTCCCAGAAGAGACTCATTCAGATATTTCACATTAGACAGGGTGGTTGTGCCCACGGACTATTCCCCTCTGCCCCCAACCCCTCCGACAGCAGGTACCACGAGGCATCTGCTTGGTGGGCTCGGTGGCCAGGTGCAGAGGGGTGTCCCCCGTGGACCCCTTCTCTGGCCGAATTCCCATTTCCCACATTTCCCAGTCAGACTGGCGCTCAGGCAGGGAGCAGAGCAGAGCGGGTAGGAAGAGAAACACATTCCCTCTGGGGCGGGGGGGAAGTGGCTTTCACAGAATCCCAGAACCATTCAGGCTGGAAAAGCCCCTCGGGTTCACTGAGTCCAACCCTCAGCCCGACTCTACACAGTTTTCCCCTACCCCACATCCCCCCCAGCTCATCCCAACGGCCCTGAAACCCCCCCCAGGGATGGGGACTCCCCCCTCCCCGGGCAGCCTGTTCCACTCTCGGACCTCTCTTGCTGGGAAACATTTTCTCCTCCTGCCCAGCCTGACCCTCCCCTGGGGCAGTTTCCATCCATCCCCTCTTGTCCTGTCCCTGATCCCCTGGGAGCAGAGCCCAGCCCCGGCCTCTCTGCAATGTCCTGTCAGGAGCTGCAGAGAGGGATGAGGGCTCCCCTCAGCCTCCTCCTCCTCACACTGAAGAGTTTCCTGGGGCAACTCCTTTTTAGTCTTCCATGAGACTTCCCTTGGAAGTCCCCGCTCAACCCTTAACTTCAGAATCTTCTACAGAAAGAGGAAAATGGCCCATCACCTTCCCAATGAAGTGCAGCAGGTGGCACACACGGGGGACATTGCGGGCTAAAGGTGTTTGTCGTCTGCACTAAAGACAACGTCCGACCTTCTGCTGGCCGCGGCAGGTTTTGCGTGAGAGCCTCAGACCCACGAGCCAGGGCTGCTGTGCTGACCCCGAGGCAGCCGCTGCACACCCTGTCATCTGCCGTTTGGTTGGAAAGGTGGGGATTTAAGAGCACAGTAAATGTCTACTGCATAAAGCAGTCCCAAAAAGTCTTCCAGCATTGCTGTGGCTTGAATTGCTCTTCCCAAATTTGCTCCTGAAGTGTGTCCAGGAGTAAGCTCTGTGCTGACAACCAAGCCCACGTGCCACCATATTTATGCATTCTGGTGAATTTTTAGTAAGAATGTCATCAAGTAGCAGTTTCTCTGATAAGTAATAGGACTAACACAGTCTAAAACTTTCTTCCTTGTATCCCTACGTGCCTCATTCACCCCAGTAAACACAGTTTCCTTCACCACATCTCCTCTGGCTTTCTGCACAACCTCCTCTTCCTCTCCACTCCTGTGTCCCCAGCATTTACCATTTCACATCTCCTATTTCCCCAGTGTCCCTCTCAACCCATCCTCACACCCTCTAATCAGCACTGAGCAAGAGGCAGCCTGTGCTCTGGCTGGTCCTGGACCATGGCCAGGCCAGGAGACCACACAGAGCCTTGCTGAGCCCATTCTGGAGCCCTGTGACCAGTGAGGACACCAGTCTCTTCTCCCTTCTCCACATAGATGTTGTTTTTCAAGACCAGCCTGTGAGGTCAACTCCTTTCGAGTTCCTCGCTGCTCTGGTGTGTCTGACCAGAGCTGGTGGCCTGTACAAGCGCAAGGTTCTGGGAGGGTGGAGAGCAGGACAGAGAGGAGGAGTGAATAATGACTGATGATACAGTTGCCTAACTCATTTTTTACGGAAATCCAGCTACAAAATAGTCCACAGGCTGTTTACTGATGTACATGGAAGGAACTCGGGCCTTTGGCCCCTCTCCTGATTTCCCCGTAAAGTGGAATCCTGGCTGAGCATCTGTGGATGCTCATGACTCCCGACATATGCCGAGGCAGCTCCAGGGCACAGCTCCACACAACCATAAGAGCTCTTTGGACAAAGGCTCAGAGGGACTCCAGCAGGGAGACTTGCCACGCAAGAGCTGAACATTCTCTTGCTCTCACCTTCTGCCTACTAGAGAGGAGGGTCCCTCGAGCAGACCAACACTCCCACCCAGCTGGGTGTCATCTGCAAACTGACCGAGGGTGCCCTCGATCCCCTCGTCCAGATCATCAATAAAGATGTTAACCAGGAGCGGCCCCAGCACCCAGCCCTGGGGGACACCACTCCTGACCAGCCACCGACTGGACTTAACTGCCCGTGCTGGTCTCGGAAGCCCCAGCGACGGGACTGCGCAGCCTCTCTCATCACGGCGCACCGCTGTGGGCTTCTGTTCCAGCACAGGTCCTTGGGGCCAGGGCTGGAGCACCTGATCTGCCCCCCAGCAAGTGAGTTCCAAGAGCTCCTCTTCTTTAACTATTTGGGGTCAAACAAACCAAATCAAGCAATCTGGAGTCCTAGGTGGATCCTGAGTCATGCCCTCCCTCCTCTTTCTGCATGTACATTTTGTTGAAGCGTATTAATGCTCCCACAAGGGTCTGCCATTCTTACATGGTAATTAACGTAGAATAACAAACTTGTAAACTCTGAGCAGATTTGATTTGGAACATGTTGATATATTTGGCACCAGAAACTGGGTCACTGATTATATTCCTGCTATGCATCTGGTACTTGTTGTTCACTTTCTGCTACCATGCCAGGAGCACAGGTGCTAAAAATTGAACACTATTGAGCTGGATTTATGAGTCTACATTGCATTCAGTGCACAATGTCTTAAACTTAGCTTTTGCCTTTTGATAGTGCTATTAAGGAGAATTATTACTTTCTAAGGTTGTGTGTTTTCCCTGTAACCCCCCAAAAGGGAAAGGAATCTTCCAAACAGATCCATGCAGAGGCCAAGAATAAAACAGAATTTAATCATAATGCTCATGCGTGGCTTTCAGACTGACATCTGTACATTAAGAATATGTAAAAATACCAATTTCATGCTCTGACAACTTATTCTGCATTGATGGGGGATAATGGGGATAATGCCATGGGAATGCCAAATGTCAAAGCATTACATAATGCAAAGCATTCACACGCTGTCTCCCGGGCCATCACCAGTGGTTCCTTAAGGGAAATTTTCTAGAAAAAGGAGGGGAACAGGGACTGAGAGCTGCCAAAAGAAAATGGAAATCATGAAGTCGGAGTTAAAAACTATTGGCAGTGCAGCATCAAGTCTTTGAGCGCAGAGTCTTTTCTGGCTCTGAATTGTCCTTTCACTTCTGTCAAAAGAGGAAATCTGCGTGTGTTCATTTCAGAAGCTGTAGATAAGCCCAAAATGATTTTCTACAGAGGACCTGCACATCCTTCTCTCCACCACACTCTTAAATAGCCGATTTTTGAAAACAGTGGATGTCCAGAAGGGCAACCTCTTCCCTCAAGCCCTGGGCACTCAGAGCACAGGGGCAGCAGCAGCATCGCTGCTCTCCGGCAGCGCTGCCCCAGGGGCGAGGGGAGCACACGGGCAGCTTTGTCCCCGCTTCTCCGTCCGTGTGCCCGGGGTCCCTGGCCAGGCGCTGGTGTTGGGCCGCTCCACTCTTGAGCAGGCTGGGGCCCTGCATGCATCCCTCAGAGAGCTTCAGCTCTTCATCAGAGGAGGGATGTTGGGGGTTTTGCCCTGAAAATGCTGAGGATTCATGCTTGCTGGAGTTGGGAGAGATGCAGAACACTGCTGCAATTATTTTGCTCATTGAGTGAGAAAATTAGGATGATTGAGGAAAGGAAATACTTTCTCTGACAAGGGTCAAAACGTTGTGAAAGCCAGCCTGTCCTCCACAAACCGATCCTGCCGCAGCTGCACCGCAGGACAGTCCCTGGCAGCGTTTGGACTGGAGCCCGGGCGGTGACCTGCTCTGCCGGAGGAGGCAGGCAGGACACAGCGCGCAGCCTCCCTCCGTGCCTCACCTGCCTTCCCGTCTCTCTCACAGACAAACCACGCTGCTGCCCCCAGCAGCTCTGTCTTTTCCCGCCTCTTCCCTCTCCCTGATGCTCTTACCCAGC
Source organism: Athene cunicularia (assembly GCF_003259725.1). Taxonomy (NCBI): domain Eukaryota; kingdom Metazoa; phylum Chordata; class Aves; order Strigiformes; family Strigidae; genus Athene; species Athene cunicularia. Next base: position 327,610 of record NW_020799146.1, read on the forward strand.
TGCCAGCACCCCTGTCCCTCCACCCCATTTCACTCTGGCTTGTGGCTTCCTCCCACTTCACCACGTCCCTCGCCTCCCTCGACCCATGCCCCCCACTCCCCACATGCTCTCCTGGCCCTCCACTGACAAGCACAGCTGAAACTGTAATTAACAAGCTATGAAGCACTGTAGATCTAGCTCTAAGGAGCTGAATAATTACACTCCCTCCCCTCTCCCGCTGCTCGGTTTGAAGCAGCAAAGTGGAGCACTGGGGAGAGGAGGAGTGGATCAGGTGGGGGGGAGTGGGAATTTAATTAACTTCTGAAGTGCTCCTGTCCCTGCTGCACTCAGCTGAGGATGATGATGGGCTGCAGCTCCACAGGTCAGACACAACGTGGTGGTAAGCGTCCCTGTGCTCTGCGCCCAGGTCCCTGGCACTGGAGTTGTGTGTAGCTTCTGCACTTAGGAAGGGCTCCAAGGAGAGACCCACCGGGGCAGGTCACCGAGTCACCTGAGCTCTGCCAGAGTTCCTCACCTGAAATTGTCATGCTGTTTCCATGCAAAGTCTTCTGAAAATGCCATTCCTGTGGCCTGGGCAAGGCAGCTTTCTGACACTGGAATGGGAGGCAAGATGGGAAAATGGCAACTGCAGTTGCAGTCTGCCACCTCTTCCTTGTGCTGGCTCAGCTGTTCTTCTTCAACCTCTCATTTCAAAAAAAAAAGGAGCTCTGGGGACACAAATGACCACCTACCAAATGGATTTAACTCCGCTCACCACAACTCTTTGGGTCTGGCTATCCAAGCTGGCTAAAAACATGGTACTCAGTACTGATGAGGTCGCCCCTTGGTTCCTGGGTTCAGTTTTGGGCCCCTCACCCCAAAAAGGCCATTGAATGACTCGAGCGTGGCCAGAGAAGGGCAACGGAGCTGGGGCAGGGTCTGGAGCACAGGTCTGCTGGGGAGCGGCTGGGGGAACTGGGGGGGTTCAGTCTGGAGCAGAGGAGGCTGAGGGGAGACCTCCTGGCCCTCGGCAACTCCCTGCCAGGAGGGGGCAGAGAGGGGGGATGAGTCTCTGGAGCCAAGGCCCCAGCGCCAGGCCCCGAGGGAATGGCCTCAAGCTGCCCAGGGCAGGGTCAGGCTGGCTCTGAGGAAGGATTTCTGTGCAGAAGGGGCTGTTGGGCAATGGAATGGGCTGCCCAGGGCAGGGGGGAGTCCCCGGGATCCCTGGAGGGGTTGAAGAGTCGGGCTGAGCCAGCGCTGAGGGGTCTGGGGGAGCTGGGAAGGGTCAGGGGGAGGGTCATGGTGGGGCTGGAGGAGCTGCAGGGGCTTTTCCAACCTGCGTGATTCTGTGATTCCATGATTCCTTCCTCTCCCTCTGCCTCCTTGCATTTCCTTAACCATCTCGGCCCTCCTGCAGCTGCAGCCCACAGCACGGTTGCAGGCAGCGCTGCCTGCTCCTGCCTGGCACAGTGGGGCAGGTCGACCTTTGATCTTCAAGGAGGAGGAGTGGTTCATCACCTCCAGGTTTATGTTTTTTGCTGCATCAGAACAACTGAAACCGGTGTTCGCAGGCCCAGACACCCAACACAAAAAATACCACCGGTTGCAGCTGCTGGACGAAGAGTGTGATTATCAGGAAACAGCCTGCGGTGGGTCAGAGATCACTTCACTGAGCGCTGGTAACCAGGGACGCGTACAACCCATCTCACTCAATGAGTCCGGGGGAAAACAGCATTCGACAAGATTGCAATATTAAGCTCTTAAAAACAAGATGATTGCCTGTGTGCTTTTAATCAACTTGCATTCTTCAGTCACCTTCTCACCTTGTTCCAGACTGGAAGGAACATCACACAAAGTTCTCAGCATGGCCAAGACTCCTGTGACTTTCTTTAGCGACACTCTTGGACCATGCAGCTCCTTCCAGCTGCAAATTCTCAGAGGAACACCGGGGGAAGCCGTTTCACCTCTCAGGACTGACATCTTGGAAAGTAACAAGCAACAGAAACCAGCTCCCTGTCGTGGACACCTTATTAACGAGTAACACTGCTGAGACGAATTCTCGATTCCTTCGTGATGTTTCCTACAACGCTCAGAAACACACTTTGAAAAGAAGCAAAGGGAAATCGGCATCTCTCTTGCCCAGGGCCCTCCCGAGCAGCAGAGCCCTCCAGGCTTCCCCGGTGCTCCGGGGAGAGCAGAGGCAGAAGACATCTCTGGTGAGCCAGTGGCCAGGCTTGCACAAAGGCTGGGAACAATGCTGCACATTCTTGGGTGCCACCTACTGGCATTTGCACCATACATTGCCAGTTTACACATATGAAAAAAACTCCCTCTTTCTTCCTTGTTCTTTTTTAAGCACACCAAGGTTGTGGTGGAGGAATGATGGCCTCCACCTGCGATCTGAAAGACTCAGGGGGACCCAGACTCTCTCCGTGCGGCAAATCTCCCTCTCTGCAGCCCGCACGGATTTCCCCGCAGACTCTGTCGTGCCTCTTTCTCCTTGCAGGGTTTGTGCAGCCATTTGCCCGCTCACCAGCGGGCAGCCAAGTGGGGAGGGGAAGGGCACTGCAGGGGTGCGGACAGCACCTCAGTGTGGGAGAAAGGACACTCGGACAGTGACCTCTGGGGGGTTTGGGCAAATCACAGTGGGAAGGTGGTGTCTGCGGCACAGGCAGTGTCAGGCAGGAAGGAGACAGGGTTGGTCCCAATCCTGCAGCTCCCTGTGGCTGTGGAGCCCAGTTCTGGGCTGCAGAAAGATCCCTCCTTGATCCCTGAGCACCTCGGAAAGCTGTGGAAGAAGAGGGGACTTTCCCCAGGCAGGGAGTGCAGCCCTCCAAGCCAAGTGAATGGCAGCTTGGAGCTCACAGACCAGCAACAGGGTGGACGAGGGGAGCCAGGCCCTCGTCCCCGGGCCACATCTGAGCGTCAGGACTCTGCTGAGGCCCTCTCCTCTCGTGAGTCCCTGGCACACCGACGGTGGGCTGTTCAGGGAGGAGTGAGCAGTCGGGGCCAGGTTCAGGTGTGCGGCAGGTGCAGTTTGTCACTCCACAAAGCAGGCAGCAGCAGAGGCAGCAGCAGGGCTCGGTTTGCCTGGGAGAGGAAGGGTGCGAGGGTGAGAACGGCGGTTCACGCGTAAGTGCCGCTGCAGGGAATGCTGTCGGCCTCTCTGGAGCAGCAAACCACCCCGCGGCACGTCCGAAACGGAGCCGAGCCAATTCCCCACCTGGACAAGATGAAGTAAAAGTTCTGACAAGGGCTGTGTCTTCCGGGAGAGACAAACCAGATGAAGGCAGACGTGGCCTTGCTCCTCCTGTGCCGCGCGGCGTTCAGAAATCCTTTGCCGCGCCTGAACCCCTGTGCTGCAGCGCTGTCCCGAAGCGGTGGCAGCTGCCAGGCCGAGCTCGGCAGAAGCCTCTCTGGGTCCTGACGACCTCCCCTGCGCGCAGAACTCCTGGGCTAGAGAGGCGGCACGGGGAGCCCTGGAGGAGACACCAGCCCGCTGGGTGAGGCTCGCGGTGAGCGCTGCTGTCGTGAGTTGGGTGGGAGGGTTTGTGCTGGTTTGTGTTCCCGTCCATGCTGATGCCAACCGGAGCAGCACAAACCACACCAAGACCCACCGTCAGGCCTCCGTCACGAGGCAGCCCCACAGATAGACCAATGGCCCAGACTGGGCTCGAGGACTGGCGGCACGGGGGGAACTGGTCAGGGGGGCTGCAGGGGCTGCTGCCCGCTCCTGCTGCGTCCCCAGAGCAGCGGTGGCCCCGGGGGCACGAGTCTGCGGGGACAGGCCATTGGCCCACGGCACCACACATGAAACTTCCTCTCAAGGTCAAATTTGGCAAGAATGGGTTTGTGTGAGCATAAAATGCCACTGTAGTCAGCACCAAACCCAAATCCTCTCATCTTTCTGATGCTTATTCTAGAAATACAGAATTTTGTTTCCTGGAAGCACTCTGAGGAAAGGCACCGGACCTGAGGTCTTTCTCCAAACATGTGTTTTACACTGTTCCAGTAGCTGCCCCGGTGCCCAGTGCCCACCTCCCCACCCAGCCAGGAGTGGGATAGCTGGGGGGCACTGGGACAGCCCCAGCCCGGGGCACTGGACACCTCCACGGGGACAGGGACAGGCCAAGGCCCAGCCGGGACATCGGCCTGCAGGTAACAGTCAGGATCAGGCCCGGTGAGAGGCGATGGGGTCAGACACAGCCGGGGTTAGTGGAGTCCATTGGTGTCCTCGGGGAAAAAAATGAAATAGTTTTCAATTCAAGCTCATCCCTTAATCATATTAACAGCACGTTCTGCAACAGTTACTTATCTGATGCTTTTGTGAAGGTATTGTAGAATCCAGCAGCAGCAAACACATTTTTGTTTTGAAAGCTGTTTACGGTGAGGTCAGAGAAAAGTACCAGTTACCAGTACTGTGTGCCAGGGCTGAGTTTCTGACTCTTGCCAGGGCCTGCTTGCCCTCTGCTAGAAGATAAAACTTTCATACACACTGGTCGGTTTTTGTTCACTTCTGTCTCGACTCAAAGCCTTGAAGACCAGAGAATCAGATCATTTTGCCCTTCAAGGGGCACTTTTGCAGCCACCACGTACGTGCCTGCACTGACGTTCCCAGAGGCAAAACGCAGGTTGTAATTACACACCGGGAATGTTGAAAACAGAGTCCTAGCAAGTGCATTAAGGAAGCCCCCGAATTCAGAAGGACCTGAAAAAAAATGAAATAAAAAGGGAAAGCTGTGGGCTCAGCGGACGCCACGTGTCTCTGCGCCGGCGAGCCCGTCCCGGGGCAGGACGGTGGAGGAGCTGCTCCGCCAGCTCTCCCACAGCCGGATGAAATTTCCCCGGCCCCCTGCAGCCGCCCGCTCCTGCTCCCCTCTCCCACCACTCGGGTGCCCGCTGTGACTCCCGGTGCTGCCCGCCGCGGGCCCATGACACTTGTGAGAGCGGAGTCACACTCTGCAGGCTCTGACATGAGCTCGTGATGTCAAACGGCAATGTGAAACGCAGTGCCCAATGGTTTTCCTGGGTCAGGGGCTCTGTCCGCCTGTGTGGGGGTCGGGGGGGCTGCATGCCGGGGGGCAGCGCCCGGAGAGATGCAGTGCCTGGGCACATGCCAGCGAGGGCCGTCGCCACCCGACCAACGTAAAGCTGTGCTGGCCAGCAAGGAGGACAGGGTGGCTTGTGAGCCCAGCCTCAGAGAGGAGGGTACCGGGGAGACTGGAGGGTCCGAGCGCTCGCTAGTGAGAGGCGCCGAGGCCGGACTTGCTCGGTGCACGTGTCTGCGTGCGGCAGCTGCAGGCACCACGCTCGGCCCCACTCCAGCTGGCCCTGGGGACACCACGCGTTCAGAAAAACGATAAACTGCGCCCATCTGAACCTCAGACCAAGGCTGATGTTTGTCAGCAGCCCGCGCTCATTAACACCAGCCCTGACACCTGCAGCTGGCATTGGAGGGAGGCAGAGCCCCACAGCCCGGTCCCCTCTCTGCCGCGAGCACAGGAGGCAGCGGGGATGGTTCTGGTGCTCGGCGCTGCTGCCACGGTGCTCACTGGGCCTGGTCACAGAGGCAGAGGGAGCAGGGTCTACCCAGAGCCCTGCCTGGGGCCAAGCTGGGTGTCTTCCCCCTCCCAGCAGCGTGGGACCATGTCACAGAATCCCAGAATCATCTCGGCTGGCAAAGCCCTTGCAGCTCCTCCAGCCCGACCATGACCCTCCCTCTGACCCTTCCCAACTCCCCCAGACCCCTCAGCACTGGCTCAGCCCGACTCTTCAACCCCTCCAGGGATCCCGGGGACTCCCCCCTGCCCTGGGCAGCCCATTCCAACGCCCAACAGCCCCTTCTGCACTTCTGCCAACAGCCCCTTCTGCAGAAATCCTTCCTCAGAGCCAGCCTGACCCTGCCCTGGGCAGCTTGAGGCCATTCCCTCGGGGCCTGGCGCTGGGGCCTTGGCTCCAGAGACTCATCCCCCCTCTCTGCGCCCTCCTGGCAGGGAGTTGCCGAGGGCCAGGAGGTCTCCCCTCAGCCTCCTCTTCTCCAGACTGAACCCCCCCAGTTCCCCCAGCCGCTCCCCAGCAGACCTGTGCTCCAGACCCTGCCCCAGCTCCGTTGCCCTTCTCTGGCCACACTCGAGTCATTCAATGGCCTTTTTGGGGTGAGGGGCCCAAAACTGAACCCAGGAATCAAGGGGCGGCCTCCCCAGTGCCGAGCCCAGGGCTCAGATCCCTTCCCTGTCCCTGCTGGGCCCTGGCCACCGCCAGCAATGGGCGATGCTGCTGCTGCTGGGCCGCTGAGCAAAACCGAACCCCCTCCAGCACCGCAGCGAGTGAGGAGGAGCCGTTCTTGCTAAACCTGCTGAGAATTCCATGGAAGTAATTCAACCAAAAGCTGTAAGCAGTGAATTGCTCATCATCGTGACAGAATATGTGAAAACTAAATTTGCGCTTTTCTACAGAGGTTTGCTTTCAAGAGAACAAAGGGGACAGATAGTTAGTTGAAAGTCTGTGGTGCGTTGAAGAATTAGCTGTTAAGAGGAAACTGCTTGTTCTTCCTATCCATTATATCTGAACAAGAAATCAAAACACAATAAAAAGAAATCATGTTAAACTTTCCAGCACGTTCCAGGTGAATGCCAGGGCGACACTGAGAATTTCTACCAATCATGTCGATTATGTTTCTGAAACATGCTTTTACATGGAGAGAACTTTTACCTCGGATGTTGACTTTAGCTCCCTTAAAAGCTTTTATTTACATTCATTTTTATTCCTCTTTAGTAAGCTGCATAGGAAAATATTTCAGTTGCCATCAGCAGAGCAGCAGGTAAAGCAGCCCGGTGCAGAAATTCAGCTGGCAGAATGTTTATTTTTATGGAGCTCTGATATCCAAAACCATTTATAGATGGAAAACATGAAGTGGCGCCCAACGGGGCATTCCAGTTTCCGGCAAATTCTCATACAATTCTGTATTCTTGGAGATCCGCAGTGCTTGTGCCCCTCCAGGGTGGAAGAAGTCTGTCCTGAAATGAAAAGTCAGCAAAGTAAAGACACGTGAGCACTGATTCGCCTTCCCAGAGCAGAGTAACGAGGAAAACTCCTGTAGCAGCACGTCAGGGAGGGGGCAGCTGCTTTGCACCGGGAGGTGCTGGTTCACAATGATCCCAGTGAGAAGGGCACTGAGTCCCTAAAGCATCACTGAAAATGCTGATACTCGGAGCTAACACCATAAGGAGAGGGTGGCACAGACAGTCTTGGGTCCCTTTAGACGCCGGGACCCGCAGGCCGTGCACCCTGACCAGGCTTCCAGCCGTGCCCCGCCAGCCCCGTGGCAGACAGGGTACCCCGCTTCGGCCATTGGCACTCTCACAGGATTTTCCTAGAGAAAAACCAACCCTATTCATCATCTATACTGTCAGGAAGGGGCTTTGCATGCAGGCTCCTTGCTGCTTGTGGGTAAAGGCCAGCCCAGGCAGGGGGTGCAGCTGCCGGGGCCCAACGCCGCGGGGATTCGACAGCTCTGACCCAGCACGTCCCTTCTCCTCCCAACCACCCCAAGACCCTCTGCCTCCTCCAAAACATCCGCTTGGGATGGACAGAACAGGTTAAACTATTTAAACCTGGCAGGCAGTCCAGGCAGGAGGCCCAGATTTTCCATGGCACCCACCAGACCCCGCAGCCGGGCTGTTCCCGGCCTCAGCCCCGTCCCCAGCGACCCTCAGCGCATTCCGCTGGGTCATGGCTGCCTCCAGGTCCTGCCCCGTGCACAGTCAGCCCGGAGCTGGCGGCAAAGGCTCTGCGCACCCACACGACCACGTCCCTGCCAGCTGCCCCGGCACCCTGCGGGGCACAGCCCCCTCCCTCCTGGTGTGCGGACACCCTGCACGATCCGCATCTGCTCTGCCGGGAGTGTCTGCCATGGCACCGGCACACGATGGCACCAAGGGCTTTGCTCTTGCTCGTTGTTGGAGAACGGCTTGCAGAGAGCAAGGCCATAGCTCCCTGCAGGAGCTGGTCGGCCATAGCTCCCTGCAGAAGTCGGTCACAGCCACCTGAGGTAAACAGAGGAAAAAACCCAGGGTACAGTTATACTAATAAGGAAGGAGATTCAGGGCTCAGCAGTGCTAGCAGAGACTGTTGTGAGAACAAGGAGATAAGTTGGGGCGCATTATGACCTTGGGGGTGAGAGTAAAACAGTCCTGAGAGGGAAACAGGTTCACATCAAGAAAGATGTTTATGCGTACCAGAAATGCCACAAGGGGCTGGGGTATTGTGTGACCTTTTAGATGTACCCAGTGGCTGAGATA
>NW_020799146.1:335938-339444 GCF_003259725.1 Athene cunicularia
GGCCGCCTGCGGCTGAGCCCGGCACTGCGCCCTCGGCACCCCCACACACACACACCCCCACACCCCCCGCCAAAAGCGGCAGGGTCAGGCAGCACAGGCCTTATGTGTTCTTAACAGAGTTTTCGTATTGGTAATATTTGTCATTTTATATTGTGAGTAATAACTGTCAGGAGCTCCTTTGTGTAGTTGTGTGATTGTGTGTGTGTGAGACGCGGCCGCTGCAGCTGCGGAGTTCTCCGGCCAGGGGAGCGGCCGGCGAGGAACTACAGAGTCCTAGTGCCCGCCCGCTGGGCCATCGGTGCGGCGGTTGGTTTGGGCTCAGGGTTATAACTGTTACAGGTAAAATACCTCCTCTAACGGGAGGCGGTAATTCTGTGTTGATTGTTGTTTGAATTTAGGTGCATACTCTGCGGGGAGAGGGCACCTCTGAACCATCTGCCTAATGGAAATATTGTTTAAAAGAAAAAAAAATAGAAAAAAGAAAAAAAAATCTTCAACCTTATGGGGTTGTTTGTTTTACCAGGGGTTGTAGATGCTGATTATGCAGAGAAAAAACAAAATTATGGTCTGTACCCCTGTGTTCAGTAACAAAAGGATCAAAAAATTATTCAGCTTGTTAATTTTACTGCGGCTTTCTTTAATGTTATGCCAAGAAGCCGCAATTACTCAGGATTTGGTTCAGCAGGTACCCCTTAAATACTTTTGGACTTAAACGTGACACAAGGTTAACTTCTGGTAAAATGTACTCTCGTTAAAGCTAAAAAATCTGCTGAGCTGACAGGCATTTTAGATACTGGTGCAGATGTGACCAGAATATCTGTGAGCAGATTGGCTCTTAGCTCCGGTACCTCAGATGCTTTTCAGGGTTGGTGTCATGCTGTAACAATTTAAAGCGAGGATTTCATTCATGTAACAGGCCCAGAAAAACTGGGTAACAAATATTCATCCATTTATATTGGAAAGCCTCTATTGCATTTTGGGGTTGTAACTGATGGGGAACTCAAATTGGATCAAATTTGTCTTGATCACCGCTGCAGCATAACCCACCCTGAAACCCACCCTGACACTTGTAAACCGAATCACCTGTGTGTGTTGTCCTGCAACAACTTAAAACTGTTATTAACACTTTAAAAGATTTACAGACACTGTTAGGAACCATAAATTAGATACAGCTGTCGTGGGCCTAACTCATGATGATCTGCATAGCTTGTTTGGTGTTTTGTGAAAAGATCCTTCACTGACATCACCCAAAGTACTTGCAGAGAAAGCAAAACAAGATCTTCACCGTATCGCTAACAAGCATCGGCAGTATACTGCATTCCCCACGGGACAAGCTATCATAGAAAGAACACGCTAAACCTTGAAAGTGCTTTTGCAAAAACAAAAGGGGGGAGAGATCTTGGCTCCAGGTCAGCCATTCGCTCTGCTGTAAAACGCATGCATTTTTTTCCACCAGAATGCCAGGGCAATACAAAACCAGGTTTCTTTATCAAGGCATCCAGCTAAAGACATCACTGCAACTCGCCCTGAATACCAGACAGACTCCATCTCTTCAGCAGGGAAGTGGTGTCAACTCTTGGGGACTCATCTCCTCAGAATTATAGCAATCTGTTGTCACTCACTTAGCTGCATTTCACATATTAAAATATGTACATGTGTCTGTTAATACCTTTTCTGTAGCACTGTTTGCATCCTGTCATGCAGTGGGGAGTCAAGCATCTAACCTGCATTCCCCATTCACCGGCCGGTCAGGCCACTGTGCAGCATACATCTAGCAAGCTAAAGCGTCTATTACAACAACAACAACAACAACAAAGGGGCAAGATGCAAGATATCAATCTACACCTCACAAAAGGCTAAATAAGGCATTACATGTCATGAACATTTTAAACATTTCCCCTGTCTCACAGATGCCACCAGTATTGTGTCATTTTTCATCATAGATACCAGATCAGCAAGAAGTCCAAAGTAAAGCTCAAGTGTTAACAAAAACTTAAAAAGGGGTAACCGGGAAGGACTATTTCTTTAATAACCTGGGGAAGAGATTATGCTTGTGTCTCCACAGGTCTCAGTCTCCAATGGTCACCAGCAAAGGTGTGTGCAACCACACCTGAGGCGTGAGAGGCAGCCAGCACTCAGGATCCAGCTGTGGGTGCTGTGGGTGCCCCTGTGCTGACAGTTTGTGATCTCTTAGACTGATCGTTCAAGCAGAATGTCTGAGTGATGTTTGCTACTGCAACAGAATAAACCACACTACAGTTGCCAATTCTTTTAAGAGAAAATGCGGACAGTAATTGTAACTTCTTAATGAAATATATAAGCTTACTAGTCACTTACGCAATATGTCTTTAGATAAAATATAGTTATTAATAAGGATAAGATGCTGTAAGAATGTGTGTATTCAACTTTGTTTAGTAATATTAAGAATTAAGAGCTCAAGTATTTAACCTCATTTAGAAACTCCCTTGGTTTTCCCCCTGGAGTACTGGCCAGGCTCCAGGTGGAACCCAACAGGAGGATGAAATCAGATGTTTCCGCTCAAAGAAAGTTGCCAGTTATTTTGGCCTGTTGCTTTAAGGGCTGGACCTGGTTGCAGCGACGTTGGATGCCTCACCTACGGATGGACGCGTCACGTAGGGTTTCCAGTTTGTGAGGAAGGGCACTCTGAATTCTCGCTGTATCCAGGGTTCCCTAGCAATTGCGGATCTGAATGTTAGTACTTCTATTAATTGTGTGCTATTCCATATTTTCCTCACTGTTTATTTTGTAGTATTTACTCATATCCTTTGAATATAGGTAATATGGGATGCTTTGTACTTAATAGGGTACCTTTAAGAGTTTATTGCGGTGATTTGGAATAGTATTATTGATTATAGTAAGTATTACAATAGCATATAGTTGTATAATGAGAAATATTAGTGAATTTGTGCTTGTGCAGCCTGCGCAAAAAGAAAAAGGGGGAATTGTTGGAGAACGGCTTGCAGAGAGCAAGGCCATAGCTCCCTGCAGGAGCTGGTCGGCCATAGCTCCCTGCAGAAGTCGGTCACAGCCACCTGAGGTAAACAGAGGAAAAAACCCAGGGTACAGTTATACTAATAAGGATGGAGATTCAGGGCTCAGCAGTGCTAGCAGAGACTGTTGTGAGAACAAGGAGATAAGTTGGGGCGCATTATGACCTTGGGGGTGAGAGGAAGGCAGCCCTGAGAGGGAAGCAGGTTCACATCAAGAAAGATGTTTATGCGTACCAGAAATGCCACAAGGGGCTGGGGTATTGTGTGACCTTTTAGATGCACCCAGTGGCTGAGATATTATAGTGTAGCTTTTTTAATGTGTCCAATAGAGTTGCGAGTAGAGTATTGTAGAGTGCTTATCTAAGGTGTGATGTCTTTCCATAAAGTTGAAGCTTGCTCTATCACTCACACCGAACCGGCTGGCTGCTTCCGCAGCTCGTGATGGAGCTGCCGGGCCTGGGCCCTCCCCTCCCCTCCCCTTAGCCCCGCCCCCGG
>NW_020799146.1:339494-353304 GCF_003259725.1 Athene cunicularia
GGCATTAAACAGATGTGCGAGTCACCGCAGTCGTGTCCGTGTCTGTCTCCGGCCGCGGCGGGTCCCGGCCCTTACACCAACTCCAGGAACGAAACTCCAGCCCCGGGGGCGCCCCCGGCTCGTCGCGGGGAGGGGCTGCCCGCAGGGGCACCCCGGGGTCTCCCCGAGAGCCGCCGGGCCGTCAGGGCCTGCCTGCGAACCGGCGGCTCGTTTTCTCCCGTTCGCTGCTCCCGACTCTCGGGATCTGTGTGTTTCACAGCTGCGGGCAGGTCACCAGGCCCCGTCCAGTCTCGATCTGAGGAAAAGGAAATTATTAATTTGGGGATGTTTGAGCAGTTAAACACCATTCTGAGAACTGCTAAGGGGAAAAAACCTTCCAAAAGGCTTGAAGTAAACTTCGAATATTTTGTTATTTTTCAGGGTTTGGGTGTGGAAGATATTTTCCTGTGATCTCCTGAAGGTATAGCTTGTCACTAGAAAAACATTCCCTTCTTACCCAAAGCTTCTCTTCTCTCCTCTACACCTACTTGCACTGTATCTAAAGAAAGTACAGATGAGAAACATTTTCTCAAACACACAGCAAATCGACACGAGTTTTATATCTCAGCATTGAGCAGCACAAGTTGTCCTTGCACAGAGCGAGTGAGTTTAGCCCAAAATGGCAGGAAATGCCACCATTATGTCAGCTTCGTGGTGCTGTCTGCCTTTTTCTTGGCTGCTTGAACCTGAGGTGATAGGTGCAGTATCATTGTCAGGGTTTGCTCTGTGAAATCCGGGGTTGACTGCCCTGGGACCTACCTCGGGACGTTTTTAAACGTTTCTCTGTGAGGATGTTTCTGCTCTGTGCGCACATGGGTGTGGGGAGCGGCGCAGGGTGTCTGATGGCCGCACATCTCACCTCGCCTGGCAGATGAAAACTCTTTCCTTCTCACCTGCTTTGAGTGCAGCTGGGTTATCCCCGGCAGCCAAGATGCAATCTGTGCTGTGTTTGGTACAGAAACGCAGTACAGGTGAGGGGAAAAACTGTCCCTGACATTCACCTCTGATCATAAACGTGTATTGCTGTGGGTTTTTTTAAAAATACATTCAGGCTTGACATCTGCATACACTTCATAGGGTAGCAAGAAGTACAAATACGGTTTTTTTTTGTTTTGGAGCTCTGCTTCATTACAATTTTTATTGCTTATCTCTCCCAGTAACTTCTGATGGAGGGTAGAAGGGCAGGTACAGCTGCTGAAGTGAGAGATTTCAATTAACTGCGTTTGACCATTTGAGTTCTTTATCAATTTCATATTGGTTGTACCTTGGCAGTGCCTTAAAGAGTCTAAAGTTCTAGACGGATCATGTATCACAGTGAACAGAAAAACTGAGAAAAGGTCTGTTCTGCACACGACTGTAATGGCTGTTGATGTCTCCTACTACTCTGATGTCTGAACCTCTGTTTTCATAGATACTTGGGGTTTTAGGAAGTTTCTAGTAATTTCCTCAAAAGACCAACCTTTTCCATTTCATTGCTGTTCCTGCCTGTGACAGAGTCTGACCGTAGGGTTATGTCTTGTCTTCACCTCCTAAGACAGCAAAAAATATCTTTGTTGTATTTTCAGTGCAGCCTTTGTCATAAAGTGTTAGATTTAACATTACTGCAAAGATCAAGCAGACAGCAAGAATAAGGAAATCTTTGAATTCACTGATGATTTGTGGTGCAAACAGTACACTTGTCTCAAAAGTCATATTGGCAAAGGATGAAAAAGTAATGGGTTTTGCACTTTGATTTTTGTTTGAGAGTTTTTTGATTTAAGAAATCTTAATATTTGAAGTTAAGCCAAATGCATATAATGGCAAGAGGAAAAGAGGAGAAGTTTAATGTGTGAGCTCTGACAGGTTTTGGGAGTTGAGAAAGTAAGAGCAGCAGAAGTAACACAGAGGAAAGGAGTTGTCAGGGAGAAAAAGGGTGTGAGGCAGGAATGTCATGGGAAGGACTGGCCTGGGCATCTTGACGGCCCTTGTGCAGAGCCCCTCCTGGACTTACCTTACAGCTGAGTGTCCCAAACTGCTCTGGAATTTTGGCCGAGAAGTGGCTTTGGTTGTGCTGCTGCCAACTTTTGTTACTTTATCAAGTGGGGGACGCTGTTTCTTTAACGGACAGATGAAGAGTGCTGGCAGGCAGCCCTTGTAAATGGCCTGGGAGAATGATCTGCCATTTCTAACTACAGCCATCTGCAGTTTTGTTTGGAAATGGTTAAAAGAAATTGAGGTAGCTGTGATTTTTCAGATATTAACATCAGGAGCCCTTTGCCTGCACTGTTCTTAGGTGGTGCCTACCAGAGAGGCAGCTGTGAGGACAGCTGTGCTCAGGGTTGAGGTGGGCCTGGCATTCCTCCAGGTGAAGGGACGGGGTTCTCCTGTGGCCTAGGGTTTGAAGTTTTGGGGTTTTTTTTACAAATAAGGCAGGCCAGTTCCAAAGGATGGTGTGTTCGTGTGTGGTGCTCTCTGCAGCCTGTATTACCTGTCAAATCAGCTAGTCTGTGCATGGCTGTTCTTTTTACTGTGGTTCTCGCACTCAGACACGAGGAATGTCTTTGTCATACTCTAGCTGGTGGCAGACAGGACAGTGGCCCATGGTCTAAACCTCTCACTGCTGAAAGGAAATTAAATTGCAGAAGACTGGCACTCAGACAGGTCTTTCTCCCTCTGTCAGTAGGAATACAGCGAGAGGTACCGTCACTTTGGCGGTCTGAAAACCAACCAAACTTTTTCTGTCGAGCTCCTCTTCCCTTTTGGGCAGGCAGTGCTTTCACCCTCCAAGAGCTGTTTCTCCCTCTGCCGAAGAGGCAGGGCAGAACTATTCCCTGCGCATGACGACGGTGAACACTGGGACCAGGTACCTGCAGACTGCGCTGCGACGCTGATGTGTGATGTTTCTTCTTTCCCAGTGGCCTGCCATATGTGCTGAGCGAGGGGAAGAGCCCTTTGTCATTCCAGTCCTGTGTGCACCTGGGAGGAGGAGGAGGAGGAGGAGCTGCTGCTAGACCTGAGCTGCTGGCGAGGGTTGATCAAGGTAAGCGTTGCCTCTTCTTACCCCCGTCCGTGTGACGCCGTGTCCATGGGTCAGCTCCTGGGGCTCTCTGACACCTGTGAGCTATCGCTCTGCTTTAGCTGCCTGGTTTCAGCCGTGGTCACGTCCTTACTTTGTGTAACTTTACCCAGTGGCTGACAGAACGGGAAGAAAAGAGTGCTTGAACTGAGTTGGCTTTTCAAGTGTCACTAAAATTGTGTCATGCTTCCAGGGGATTCTTTCATTTCCTACAGTACCGAAGGTCTGTTTTCTCACATCCCCCAACCACAGATTAATACTGTAAATGTGCTTAATTGGAGCCAGTGCTCCTTTTCTTGTTTGAGAGGTTTTTCTTTTAAGAAGTCTTAATACTTGAAGTTAATCCAAATGCATATTTCAGATGGCAAGAGAAAGAGAGGAAAAGGTTAATGTCTTACCCCATGGATGGGAAAAGGCTAAGGCCTGTCTGAAGGGGTGACCCCATGTAAAGTTGAGACAAATGTTGAAGTCTGGGTCCTTCATTTGCTCTATCAGATGCTCTTTTGTCTTACTTTTTACTACCTATAACTGTTCAGTGACCAGCATTTTACTTTGTCCTGGTTTCAGTGGGGATGGAGTGGATTTTCCTTCCTTGTAGCTAGAACAGCGCTGTGTTTTGGATTCATCATGGCACTTGGCAGGAGAAGGATGCTGGTAACACACTGATGGTGTCAGGTGTGGCTGAGAAATCCACGACTTTCCAGCTCCCTGTGTCCTGCCCATGTGCGGGTGCACACGAAGCTGGGGGGCCACAGCCAGAGCAGCGGGCCTGGATTGGCTGAGGGAATGTTCCAGATCACACAATGTCACCATCAGTGTGTAGAGGAGGGTGGGCTGGGAACGGGAAATTCTCTCTTGTTTCCAGGATTGTGGTTTCAGGATCTTGGTATTTTGGGATCGCTGGCTGGGAACAGGCTGGGTGCTGAGCAGTCACATTGTGCATTACCCATTTGTACTCTCTATTATGGCTTTTGTTTTATTTCATCACAATTACTAAACTTTTTATCTCAAACTACAAGTCTCCCTTCACCCCCCAGTTCTCTCTCCATCCTCAGTCGGGGGAGGGTGAGTGAGCGGGCGCGATGTTGGGCTGCCGGCTGGGTTCAAACCACGCTGTGGGTCTGTCCCCGTGGGTTAGAACCCGGGCTGGGTGTGTCAGAGGCGCTGGAGCTGAGCGCGGGTGTGGATGAGTGGGCCCCAGATGCGACCTCAGCGGGCACTGCCTGCAGTGATTTCTGTAGCTGTGCAGGAGGATTGAACGGTGGGTGCTGCGCTGCGGAGAGCCTGGGGAGTACAGGGTATGGATTCTCAGGAAGCATTGCATCTTCCTGCATGTGCGTTCATGTTTCATGTGTTTTTGCTTTGTTTGTTTTTCATGGGAAAAGTGTTTTCCTCTTTAGGTTGACTTCAGGTATAACAGGAATAGAAATGGGGTGAAATCAGTCGTAATCGAGGAGGGACTCCTGCAGGGTGTGCACAGAGAGCTGGCATAATGAGAGACTTAGGGTTCTTTAAATGCCATCATGGCAGAAATTAATTCTGTACAAAGCTCCAAAATCTAAATTTTTGTCCTTATGCATCAGCATGTGAATTTAAGCAATATCACTCAACTTCCTTCCACAGCTAACAACCCGAGCTCAATCTCAGACAGTTCTCATGTCTGAAAAGGCTTATTGGCTTCCCTCGGAGTAACACAGAACTAAAGAGACTTTTCAGAGAAAGTATTCTCTTTCCCCTCCTCCATGCATAGTGTGGTCATACCAATGAAATAAGGTGTCCTGTGGAGTAGGCAAAGTAACTTTCTGGATTTCCTGTCCAGAGGTGGCTAGTGAACGCCAGAGACACTGTCCAGGGGCTGGGCTCTGGGGACAGCTGAGGTGGGGAGGAACCTCTGGCAATCATCTCATGCAGCACCCTTGGCTCAGAGCAGGGTGACCTGGAGCACTGTGCTCAGGGCCGTGTCCAGCTGGGTTCTGAACACCTCCAGGGATGGAGGCTCCATGGTGTTTCTGGGCAACAGAGGAAAAAGGGTTTTTTTCTCATGCTGAAGTGGAATTTCCTGTTTGGTTTTTTTTTTTTTTTTTTGTCTGTTGCCCCTCGTCATGTTGCTGGACATGACTCTGAAGCGCTTGTCTCTGTGTGGCTCACTGCCCCCATCAGGTATTCATGCATACTGATCTCCTCCTCTCGAGGAAGAGCTGTCCCAACTCTCTCAGCCTGGCCTCACGGGACAGACGGGGCCAATCCCTGGATGGTTTTGGTGGCCCTTTGCCACCACCACTCCCGTTTGTCCATTGTTTCTGGTGCTGGGGAGCCCAGAGCTGTACGCACCGCTCCAGATGTGGTCCCGTGGGCACTGGCCAGGACAGAAGGATGAACCTCCCTCTGGCTGCTGGCGATGTTCTTCAGGAGTCCGGGATGCTTTTTGTCCCAGAAATGGTCAACTTGACCCGCTTATGCTCAACCTGTCCCGCCCCCAGGCCCTTTTCTGCAAACCTGCTCTCCAGGCAGTGGGCCCCCAGCCCCTCTCCCTCCCCAGTGCAGGACTTGGCAGTTACCTTTGTTGTCCTTCCTGAGGGTCCTCTCTGCCCACTCCCCCAGCCCGGGGGTGCCCCCCAACAGCACCACAACCACTCCACCCACCAACCGCTGCTCCCAGCCCTGGTCCTCTGCAGACGCGCCGAGGGTGCGTTTGTCCCATCAGCCAGCTCTCAGAGCGTCTGTTTAAAAACCACTATCACCAAGTCTGCGAGAAGGGAAATGGGGGCATTAGTCCTAGCTCCACCAAAAAGACTGCTAAAGGTTGTCGATAACGATGGCTGAACGGGTGGCAGTACAGGGCAGTTGTAGCTGAGGTTGAGCTGGGCAGACACAGCTTGCAGGAGTATCCTCCTCGCATCTGGGAGCGCTCTGGCTGTGTTTCCAGGGCATTGAGACTCAGTGTGTAAGCCCTGGTGGGCTGGTTTGTATGAAGGCTGCAGATTTGGTATGCTACCTTTACTGTTCTTTGTTTTTTAATGCCACTTCCAGACCTGAGCTTGTGCAGAACTGGGTATTGTAGCCCTAGCACTTCTGCTCTTAGGTTTCATTCTGAAGTGCCAGTTCAGGTGGCTGCAGCCCAGGTGTAGACAGGTTCCTGGTTACTTCTCTCAAATATCGCTGAATGTTCCTTTCCTGCTCTTTCAGTTATGTACATAAGATGTTACTTAGCAAGACAAGTTGCAAAGTACCCAGAACTAGTACTAGTCGGCAGAACAATCAAACCTGGATTGAGACACTCATTTGGCTGTGACCAGTGCAAGTACCCTGGTCTTGAGCCCAGATGGAGGGGAGCTGTGGAAGCTGAGAGCACATTAAGTGCAATTTTCAGAAGCTGGAGTACTTGAGGTTAAAGTAGTAGTTAGAATTAAACCAGATTCACCCTTAAGTCGCTTCTACTCTTACAGATTTGAGCGCCAATTACTGTAGCTGTTAAGTCTGCTCAGTTTTAGCTTCTGTACACAGAGCTCTGTGACTAACCTCAGCAGTTTCAGAAAGGCCAAAGGTATCATTTGAAAGATGGTTTGGGACATGCATACACGACCGGTCTGAGACAACCCTTTGTTTTTTTGTAGATACAGACTGTTTGGTTTCCAGAATGTTTGCTGAGTATGAAGACAGGGAGGATACTGAAATGTATGAAGATGAACTTTATCGTGAGGAGTCATCCAGTGAGCAGAGTGTTGACACTGAGGTGGAGTTTCATCTCTACAGCCAGATCCACTATTCCCAAAACCTTGGAGAAATCAGCAACCTGGAAACGGGTGAAGCATCTGATGTAGCAGGAGTCACGGGCCATCGTTCAGCTCTAACTGAGAAACAGCCTGAAGACAAGACCATCACTGAAATCATTGATTGTGATGCTCAGCTCTCCGATGATGACCCTGAGGTCATCGTCCTGTCCGACACACCGGATGAAGACAGTGTTTACAAAAGCAAAGCCAAGAAGTCAGCAAAGTCCTTAGCACAAGGGGACACACGCAGCCGTCCAGGATCTTCCACCCCAGATTATGCCAGGGCTGCTGGAGGTAACGCCCTGTACCCTGCTGGGCTGGGCATGGACATTTCGAGGCCGAGGAAGAGCACTGCTGGGAAGGTGGACCCGGCAAGTTCTGCCAGAGCTCATGGCATCCAAGATGTGTTGGTGATAAACGACAGCTCGGAGGAGGACAGCGTGGTATCCGAAAGTGATAATGTCGAGAGCTGGATGATTTTGGGAACCAGTGCTGATGACAGAGATGAAGATATAATTTTGAACCTTGAAGGCTGTGCAACCCCTGTCAGTGAAGGTTAGTACTTTTTTTATGGCTTGTTTATTCATCCACATGTGGGAGGATTTGTCTGCAACGATACTGATGTCAATGCTTGAAAAGAAAGATAAGCAGAAAGCAAATTGGAAGGCGTAATGATGGGTGCGAAACTATGATGAAGGAAATAGCCATTTATTTATACCATTTCAATACCATTATTTCAGGAGTGCCACATATGGAAAGACAGCATTTTTGCTGGTAGACATTCAGAAGTGATGTCAGAGTGATTCATACTGTGAACTTGCCAACTTTCCTGTATATTATGTATTCCTAAGAGCATATAAGAAGTTGCAGGGGAAAGGAGGTGAACTAAAGAGGGAATACAGCGGTTTCTTATGTAAACAAAGTAGAAAAAAGAAATTTTGAGGACTAAAGACATAAAAATCAGAGGTGGGAACTGCGTAACAGTAAAATTTTGCCGAAGAGTGCTGCAGGGCAGGAGAGTTATGGGTGTCACTCCTCTTTGGGCTGGTGAGGTGCCTGACCCCCTGCCCTCTCTGCCCCGCTGCGGTGGCACCGCCAGGGCCGGGCACAGCTCGGGAGAGGGATGAACTGCAGCAGGAGAGGGCGAGGGAGGAGAGAGGGGAGACCTGAGCCCGGGCTTCCTCCCACAAGTAGATGCTGTAACCTCTAACATTTTGCTTATTTTGCAAAATATTCTTCCACATTACCGTGCAGAAAGTTAGTAGGTGGGAGTTAGTGCAGCAGATTTTAGATACGTGTTTGTCATAATCATGTGCTACACGTATTAAAACCTTGTCACCAGCAACTCAGGCTGTTAAGACAGTCAGCTGTGCTTTCTTCGTGCCTGCCGGTTTCCCGAAGCACAAAGATAATTTCCAGAAACAGCGTCCCCTGCCAGACTGAGAGGAAACGCTGCCTGAGGAAAGGAGCAGTTGCAGCACTGGCAACCTTTGCAAAACCTTTTTTTTTAAAATTTTTAAAACAGAAAGTATACTGTAGTTTGAGTTGGTGCAGATGTGAATGAGGTGGGTTTGGGTGCAGGGAACTGAAACGTTCTGCGGCGCTGCTCTGCAGGCTGGCACAGTCACAGTGTAAACAGTGCTGCTGTCGACACGCTGCTGCTGAGCTCTCCGAGAGGGGAAAGCTGAGAAATGGTCTTTGCCGCCTTTTCTGGTAAAACACCTGTTTCTTGCCCATGAGCGCCCACTCAGTTTTTGCACGGGGTTGTTCCTGTGTGTGTTTTTGCCCAGCTGCCATGGTCCGTCGCTGCACAGGCCATGGTGTGTGCTCGCACTGCCATGGGTGACCAGATGCCAGCGTGCTTGCCCAAGCCTCGGAGAGTTTAGAAGGGCTTTCTCTTCCCACTGCAGTGCCAGGAGAGTGGCAGACCATGCACTGGCCATGCCAGCACCCCAGCCAGCCACATTATATCTGAATTTATATAATTTTTTCTCCCTATAAATCCTTTAAAGTGCAGTTTCTAAGAATTAACTCGAAGTTGATACATTTCATTAATATATTTATGTTTGTATTTCCATATCCCGCCCTCTTTGAAACTAGGGCTAATTTGGTGGTCTTATTAAATTACTCTGCCTTTGGGGAGAAAAAGCTTGATGCTGTGTGGTGACTGCTGTAACAGCGATGTAGTTGGTGCACAGAACAGTTAATACAATTTCTGGGTTGCATCTATTTTTTCTCATGACTGCTGGGCAGGCAAATGACCTGGAATGGGGTTCCTTTTGTTCAGTTTACTCTGTGTATCTCCTTGGATTTATGTACCAAAATCGCTTGTAGTAGCTCTAAAGATTACTCAGAAAAACCCAGAAGATGGAAAATGTTTAAACAGTGCTTGAGACTTTAAGCATATTTCAAAATGATGTATACGCATTGTGGTAAACAGTCTGTGATTAGTTTATTGGAGCGATTATGCTGACTGGGTGTAACTGGGGATGGCAGTTGATGTCTTTGGGCCGTTCTAACGGAGTGTGCCACTGCGAACTGGGAGTGGCTTTTAAAAGTCAGTGCTGGAGGTTAATGTCAGGAGGCAGTTTTGCTAACTTACGCTATGCTTTTGTAACAAATGTGGTAATGTTTGCTGTCCATCTATATATTCCATGAAGTTGGCAACAAGCAAGCCACGTCCAGGGCAGGTGACGGGAGCAGAATTTCTGTGTGCTGTATAAACTTGTCAGGCTGTTCAGAACGAAAATCATTTCACTAATGTGGGCTCTGCAAACATTTTTTGAGGTGCTGGAATGGGAAGTCAAAGATAGCCACACCAGAGGCTCATAACTATAACTGTCCTTCTCCGGCTCTGGTTTTTATTCTCAGAGCTCGGTCAGCAGCCCCGCACACCCCCGTCGCGGGTGCGTTACCTCCTCCTGGTGGCTGTTCCCCTCCTCCGTGGGTACGACCTTGCAGAAGGCCCGAACCGTGGGCGCTCCCCCGACTGCGACCGGGTTGACAGAGCACCCACGTGTCCCTGCTGTGGGCAAGGGGCAGGGCAGGGCCCCTGTCCCTCAGGGGGGGTGGGCGCCCCTCAAACCCCTGGTCCCAGGTTCCGGTGCCTGTGAAATTTGGCAGCTCCAGCGTGCAGTGGTTTGTTTCAGCTGCTCTGTTTCTGGTACAGATGGGAATGGGGATGCAAGGACACAGGCCTAAAATAAATTGGTGTTGTATGTCTGTATGTAAGGAGAAGCTAAAACAGCAACAAAATAGTTTTAGGGAACAAAAGCCATAAATCTTCCTAGTGTGAAGTAACCATAATTTGTTCATTGAGCTTACGCGTCATTGTATTTCCAGTTCTATCAAGGACTCCTTTGTGGACCAAAACATAACAACTTTAAATGCAAAGGCAGAAATGCATTTAAAAAATTACAGTTTTAAACTAATTATCCTCCCAGAGATACTCTCTGCTAATTCATTTAAATTATTTTGAGACAGGCACAGTTCTGTTTTCAGGGTTTCTAAAGAACGAGATCAAGTATTCAGGTAACTAAGTATGTAAATTTCTAAGTATGTAAATGGTAAATGCAAATATATTGTAACTAACTATGTAAATTATTGGTTTAGGGCCTGTAGATCAGTAGGGATGGACGTAGAGTGTAGTGGCTGCCAAAGCCTTGCCTTTTGCCTTTTTCCCCCAAAACTGCCTGCGACGTGGGACAGACGCCCCTGACAGCGTCACGGTGTGCCTGGTGTCCAGTTTGCTTCGCCCGAAAAAGGGAACAGAAACATCAACAATTCAATGGCTACAAGAGTAGCCGCTGGTGTCGGCCGTTGGATGAGTCTGTTTTCATATCTGAGTCCCTGAAATAGAGATTGTGAGGTTCCACTGGAGTCAGATCTGACTCCCCAAGGCAAAGAATTAGGTGTATCTCCCTATTCTCCTGACTCCTCTACATCTTACTTGCCTGCCCTGCTCTTGTCCAACAGCCTTATTATTTTTAATATTCCCTGTAAACAAATAACGCTTTCTTGATGTCTCCAGCGCAGAGTCTCCTCCCACACAGCCTCTCTCTTCGGTCACACTGTCCGCTGTGACACACAGGGATGTCCCTTTGCCTTGGGCAGAGCTCCGGTTCCGGACGGCAAATCCAGATTCACCTTCAGCCGACATGTTGAGGGTTATGGCTGGTCCACAAACCTCCAGTACGCAGCTGAAAACCTTTCCTCCCTTTTTAGCCCTTTTCCCAAATGGCTTTAGATGCCTTTCACTTTTTATTTTTGCTTGTCTTAATACTCCTGTGTTTGCAAAACATATTTGTGCCTGCATTTCTGTAAAACACAGCCCTGCGTCATGCAGCTGCTGGTTTCTTGCAAAGAGGGTCCTACCCCCTTCACAATCTGTTTTAAAAATGGGTAATTCAGCAAATGTAGGTCTCTGGTATGATTTACTCGATTTTTAAAAACGCTTAGAGTCCAGAAGAAAGTGTGCAAAGAGAACTGTTACAAACTGTACCATGTTCTAAATGTGGTGAATTAATTTTTAGTGTCGGAGAGTTTCCAGGTCTTTGAAGGAGGGTTCTCCCCTCCCGCCCCTTCCCTTCACTTTGCAAAAAGAGTATATATGATAAGAAGGTTAATCTCCTGTAGTTGGAAGTCTTTCATCCATTCCTTCATTAAAAGCTTCCTTTTGACATATTTTTTCTCCCATGTATAGCTGCAATCCTAATCTCTGCATTTTATTTTTTTTTTCTTCACGGCTTTTGGAAAGACAGCTTTTAAAGCTGCAGCATTGATGTCCGGCCACTAAGGGGTACAAAAAACAATTTATCTTCTCCCTGTTTTGTCCTTTGCCCACCCAATACTTTCCCTGGAAACACGGGCCCATGTGGTCCCTCAGGGCTTGGCGGGTTTGCGGAGCGTGGTGGGTTTGGTTGGTTTTGAGTCCAGAGTTTCTGTAGAGCAGCACATACGTGCTCTGCTGGGCTCTCAGAGGGGCAGCGGTGGTTTCCTTTGCTCTGATTTTTTTTCCCTATTAACACAGTAGCCAGGCTGTTACAGGAGAATCGCGAGACAGCGCTTCTGGCACAAGAATTGGCTCCTAACAGCATCAGCCGTCGGGTGCAGCTCTGCCCGAGCTGGGGCGTCGCGTTCAGGTGCACGTGGTGGCCCCGCTGAGCCCCGTGGCCAGCGCTATGGCCAGCGCCAGGACCAGCGCCATGGCCAGCCCCGGGACCAGCCCCAGGGCTGCCTCCTTCGCAGCTCTGGCCGCCTTTTCACGGTGTCTGCAGGCAGAGAGACGGCCAGTGGCCGCAGCAGCGATTCCCATGTGTGCTGCTCCTGCAGCTGCTGTGCCCGGGTCCCTTCCTCCTCCTCTTCCTCCTCCTCAGCCCCCAGGGCAGGGTCCGGCTCAGCATCTCTTGGGCACAGTGCCCTGGGCACAGCCGAGGCCGACGCTGTGTTTTATGGAATCACCTTGTTCCGAGAAGCTGTGCTCGTGCAGCTTTGGCTCTGGTGGTAACCTCGGACAGACGGAGAGCAGAAAGCATAAAGCTCAGCGGAGGCTTCTGGGGTGTTACGAGGTGGTTTAAAATCTGTTTATTACATGACCTTCTAGCTGTCCAAGTAGATGAAGTAGTCTGTGCGTTTCCTAACAGAGTGACTTCTGGAATTTGGTAAAATGACAAGAATTTTGAATCTCCTCTGTTGAAGGTAGTTACAAAAGGAAGCCAGCATCCAAGGGGCAAATCAATTCACTCGGGGCCTGGGGGTTTGTGTCAACTTTTGCTCTTACTGTCCTGTGAAACTGCCCTATACGAAAAGACACAGCAAACATAAAACCGTGCAAGCTGGTATTTCCAAAGTAGTTTTTTCAGCTTTCCATTTTGGCATCCGTTCCATATTGTATTCCAGATTTAGAGGTCTTGCTATGCACTGATGTTTATCCTTGGTAATCAAGTCACACATTTATTCAAAGAAACCGTAATAAAAATAGATCTGTAAAATAAATTTTTAAAAAGGGGGATTTGAACATTGAGTAATGAAACCATAAAAAAAAATACATGCCTAAAATGAAAAAAAGGAATCTGAAAGGATTTGATATTTGCATCTTCCCTACAAAATAGTGTGGGAAGGTGATTTCTATTTAGCAGCAGTAGCTACAGCTTATGGAATGAAAATAGAAATAGCAGTGTCTGATAAATTTAGTTTATTGTTTTATCTCTGTCAGCCATGCTCAGAAAGGAAACACCCTTTCTTAACTACCGGTATTTAAATGGCTGCTTCTAGATGTATGATTTAATTTTCTCTTAACTCTGTGGTACTACAGAAACTGTTCAAAAATCTGACCACATCTGTATTTTTTTTCTCTCTGTGCTGTTATTCAAATCCCTCAGTGTATTTTTAAACAGTGGAAAGGTGTGAGCTTATTTTAAAATGACAAAAAAGTACAGTAAGTTGCGCTTTTCTCCCTTAATTTACCCTTCCCCTTGGCAGCTAGTTTTGAACACGGCCTTTGCAAGATGTAGTGGGTTTTTGTTCTAGAGTCTTGGTGCTTGTGGCAAGAACTTTTTCCACAAAAATATCTACTAGAAATCTTTCACTTAGACCACAGAAGAACTACTTCAAGATCTGCACTTCTCTGTGCTGTTTGGATGCCCAAACTGCGGAATCGCTGAACTCGATTTCGGCGGAAGGCGCTTCCAGGAGGGACGGAGTGATTTCTTGGTGGGAATCGGTTGTGTTTGTATTCTTAGGACCTGACTGCCTCTCGTAACCGCGGCGAGTCTTCCTGGTGTGGCCCACGGCAATCCAGTGCAGAGGGCAGAGCGCCCGACGGGGCTGTGTCTGTCTGGGCTGCCGGGCAGTGCCCGCCGAGGGGTGACGGCCGCCCTGGCCTGGCCCCCGGGCAGCGGGAGAGGGGCCTGGCACAGCCCGACGGTGTGCGGGGGCCGGGCAC
>NW_020799146.1:355492-358225 GCF_003259725.1 Athene cunicularia
CGATGCGGGATGCGCTGTCGGGTGGTCGCCCCGCACCGCGCCCGCCTCAGCGCTCGGGCTCCTCCGCTCCTCTGGGGGGTTTGCCTCTTGCTTGTGTCTGCTGGAACCTGCACGTTACTTAAATGTAGTAGGAGTGTTTTGTGCTTGAGTTACTGCAGCAGAATGCACCCCGGAGCGGTAATAAGCAGTGGGAATCCACCTACCGCTTGGAAGATACAGCACATGCATATGGATATTTTGATTAAAGAAAAAAACTTAATCTTCTTTACCGTGTAATGTGGATACACTCGAATCTCTTGATTATTTAAGAAAAAAATTAATAAAACTAATAAAGTTCCTTTGCAAATCTGAAGAGATCTAGACGAAGTGTACCTGCAACCTGAGCAGGCCCTTTATCTGTGCAGATTTCTCTGCTATTGTGGACCTTCTCTCTAATTTAAATTTCCCATGGCTTTGGATTGCTGACTAGGTTTTCTGCAAGAGTGCCCATGC
This sequence comes from Athene cunicularia, assembly GCF_003259725.1. NCBI lineage: Eukaryota > Metazoa > Chordata > Aves > Strigiformes > Strigidae > Athene > Athene cunicularia. Next base: position 355,985 of record NW_020799146.1, read on the forward strand.
TTACATGGTCCTATATTCTGGGTGACTTTTTAGCTTTTTTCTCTATTTTTTTGCTGTTTTCTTGATTGTTATAAGGGGATTTTTTTTCCATTTCTGCCATCAGTTTGATCTTTCTTCCCTGTCCCCGTTTCTTTGGGTTTCTCACAGGTGGGGAAAAACTCATCTTGCAACTGAGTTTTTGAACAGTGACGGGAAACTGATTTAATCCCTCTGAAGGAGAAATACAAGTTTTTTAAGTCATTAAAAAATGCAACAGAGAATATACTGAAGACAAAGGACTTAAGGGTTTAAAAAAGGAAAAACTAAAGCTTGAGTAGGGCTACAAAGGGACGTAAATTGCAGCGATACGTGAGTAGAATAAGCACAGGAAAGAGGGAGTTTATATTAATGAATTTTAAACCAGCATAGAAGTCTAGAGAAGGACTGATAGGAGTAGTAAAATGGCTTGGTGTTAATGCTTTACTGTGTGACCTCCTGTTTATAGTAGCACCTAGTGGAAGTGGTTTTGTGCTTCAAAGCTCAGGGCAACATGGACATTCAGGGCAATGCAGAGGGAGGGCACATACTTCATTTTGTGAGGCCTTGAGTTATAATTGACACGCTTCAAGAGAAACTGGGGCCTTTTGGCTGCGGAGAGCTCGCTCAGTTTCCTTCTGGCACGGACAGGATTTGCTGTGGAGGTCTGAACTGTGAGTCGAACCGCTGTCTTGTCAAAGCGGGCGCGTGTGCAGCGCGTTAGGAAATCCGTGGGTTCCTTACTGAGGAGCACGGGAAGCTTGCGCTGTGATACCATCACAGTGACCATTAATCTTGTGACAGCTGGTGTTCGGTGGCTCTCCTCTGTTTTAATCCGGAGGGGATACAGAAGCAGATCCTGGACTATTGCAGTCTCTGTGCGTACGCAGGTATAGACACCCAACATCTGTAACACGAGCTAACCAGCCCTGGGATCAACATCTGGGTTGTCTTTATACCCTGTTAATGTACATCACTGATATTTCCAGTATTCTTGCTGGTAAGTATTATATGCCTTTCGTGACTGTACGTCACACGTCACCACCTCCCCCAGCAGCTCTTGCCAGGTGAGGGTCGCGGGGTACGTGTGGGTGTGCGCCCCAGCCCGGAGCCGCTCTCCGCTGTGTTCGGGCCTGAGCACAGCCCTGCGCTTCCTTGCGCTTCGTTAGCTTCCTGGGCCCCTTCCCCCCTGGTGCTGAGACAGCTTCCAGTCTCCACCTGTAAATCAAAACAGCTCCTCAAATCTCCAGAGAAGGCCCAGGCTGGGGAGGTTTTTGCCACCAGCACCCGTCCCACGGCCCGGTGCTGACCGCAGCTCCCCAGGACGGTCTCAGTCTCTCCCCCTGCAGCCCGTCGCCCTCGGGAGGTGGGAGAGGCGAGGGTGCTGCCGAGGACCTCGCGGGAGGTTGTGTGAGCAGCCCGTCGTCCAGCTCCTCTGCCAAGGGTTTCTGGTTAACAGTGTCATTTCCTACTAATGTGGCAGGTTTTTGTGGAATTTAGCTTTAGCTGTTCCTTTTCCTGGGAAAACTTTTAGCGCCAGGAAGGTTTCCCATCTGCCAGGCTCAACCTCTGCTCACATTCTATGATGGTGGTCGTGGTTATGTTTGTTGGGTTTTCCTCTAATACTCAGCCAATGTCTCTGATTTTACATTCTGTGCAGCAGTGCCAAGTGCTGAGTATGTGCTGGGAGATAATGACATCGTTAGCAGTGAGAAAATAAGAAAATAAAACCTCTGTCTATTCAGCCGGAGTTCTTGTGGTGGGTATGGTGAGGTACGGCTTACGTTACAGGCCAGTAAAGCCATTGCCCGCACGGTGTAGAAATGCACAGAACTGTCTGCCAACATGTATTTTGTCACCAGTTTGGTGCTAATTCTGTGAGTTCCTTTGCTCTCTGTGATATGTGGTGGTGGTTTTTCTTCCATTTGATCACTTTTGAAGCATAGGTGAGGGCAATACTGAGGAGGCCTGTTGGATATAGGAGGTTTTGGCAACAGTCACAAAGCAGTTCTTTGCCGAAAGTGAGTAGATTTATCTCCTCTTTGTTGTCATTGCATCGTGTTGTGTGGGCTGTTGTGCGAGCTTGTCCTTCCTCAGAGTCCTGAAGAGCCAGAAACAGCGAGGTCCCAGCCAGGCATCCTCAGTACTTGATAAATCTTCCTCCATCAACTCCTTTAAAACCCCAACAACCAGAGAGTGAGAGGGGCGGGGGGGGAAAGGAGGAGG
>NW_020799146.1:358275-373004 GCF_003259725.1 Athene cunicularia
TGCGGTGCGGTGCGGTGCGGTGCGGTGCGGTGCGGTGTGCGGTGCGGTGCGGGGCCGCTCCTCCCGCCGGGCTCCCCGTGGGTCCCTTCTCTCCCTGCGGTGTTTTCCACTGTTCGACTGCGGCAGCGGCGGAGCCAGGGGCGACCGTTCCAGGACCCAGCCTGCTTTTGTCTCGCTTTTTTTTTTTTCAGGGGTAGAAGCCATGTGGCTAATGGGCCGTTCCGAACCCAAGTATTTGTGATTTACCACTAAAATTACCTTTTTTTTTAAAAAAAAAAAAAAAAGGTGATAAAGTTACCAACTTCAGAAAACAGTAAAATTGTAAAAATCCCTTTTGTCAAGCTTTATTTAACCTCTTTCCCCGAGGCGAGTGGAAGTTTGCAGGTTAGTTGTGTACCTTAGCCTCCGTGTTCGACGCGCAGTATGTTTTTAAATACAAATGACACTTTTATGACGTATGTCAGTGATGTAATTTTTTTATGGCACACACGTGTGCAATCTCTGAAGGACAAAAGCTGAAAAATACTCTCCCTTCTGCGGAAATAGGCGTTTGGAAATCATTCTCTGATGGTCTCGGTAATTAGCAGGAGCACATGAAAATGTGCCGGGTGCTCGGCGAGGGGGAGAAGCACAGTTCATCCAAAGGGAAAAAAGCAGCTGGAACCGCTGCTCGTCCATGCTGCTGCAGCGCTGGACAGGGAGATAAACGCGGGCTGGTAAACCCTGCCCGCGCTCCGCTCACCCCGGAGGCTGTGTCGCAGGGAGGACACCAGTCAGCGACAGTCCCTGCGACCTGAGGCTGTGCCTACAGCCGGACAGACGGGGCTGCCTCTGGAGTCAGACTGACTCTTCATTAACGGGGTTCTGGGACTGTCACTGGAACTATTTTTAAGCCTGCAAATTACTGATGTGTCAGGTATTTAATTAATTTAAAGCCCTACTCAGTTGTTTGGAGTCCCACATTCATCATCACAGAGGATGCACCCCCAAAGTCATCCTCCCCCCTCCTTTCTATTTATTTTCTCTTTTTTTATTTCATAGCTTGACTAACCTCGAGTTGCTTTGTGAAGCTAAAAATCTGTAGGACTTTGAAGGAGCAAGCAGGCTTTTTGCAAGCTGAATTCTTCTCAAAATTTTTGTAGTCTTTATAGTGTTGAAAAAGAAACATCTTTCTTTTTAATTTGGCAAATATCTGATTATTTTTTTTTAATCAGTAAAACTGAGACCATTTCTCAGTGGATGTTCTTATGTTGCCATTCCTGTTTGTATCTTACAGGAAGGACATCTGCCCATAAAATAATCGTAAATGAAAAACACACAGAAAAATCCTTGTCAGTAGCTCAGAAATGGTACAGCTGCCAAAACTACTTTTAATTTTGATGTAGTTCTCTTTTTCTATAGTTTCCCTGAGATGGCAAATACAGGAAGGCAGCAGAGCAGCTTCCCAGCAGAGGCGGATGAGAGTGTCACAGTGCCCTTGCCAGGCAGCGTGGCTGCTCCGCTGCCCTGCGACCCCACAGCAAAAACCTCGGTGTCCTTCTGCGGAAGCCATAGGTATTCCCTCACAGAACGTCACCGCGCAGCAGCGTGAGCACAGCGCGGGGCCCCAGAACCCGGCGCTCTCCCACTGCCAACAGCGGGAAACTTGCTGCAACAGCGTCAGGGGGGTGTTTTTCAGGTTAACCAACGCCAAGTAAGCCGTTACTTGTAATTCATCTTCTCTTGGGTAACTGTTGGTTTTAACTTGGGGTGTGCCATTGGAAATTAAAGGGGGAAGCAGCAAAGGGTCACTGGCTCCTGGTGTCAGCGGTGGTAGCGTTAAGGGCTGCAGCCACCCTGGTGTGGATCTGCCTCCCGCCATCTCCTTCTGGTGGGACTGACCACCGAGGGCTCGTTTCCAGGATGGATCAGACTGCCAAATAACTGAGACCTGAGTGGCTGTCCTCTTTTTAGAGGAGACGGGTAGCTGTTTAACAGGTCTCGCTGGTCGTTTCATTTTTAAATGGTACACATCATCAATGAGGAAAACAAGAAAATTGCTCTTAATGTCAACCGTTTCAAGGATGAAGAGAAAAATAAAAAAATACTCTTCCAATCTGAATGGGAAATTTAGACAGTCAACAAGTTCTGTTCAGTTTTTTTTTCCAAAATTTAACTTTATTCTTGTAGTTTTGAAGCCTATTAAGAAAATGAAATTCCATCTAGGACACAGGTCTGTATGGAGTGAGTGACAAATCAGAGCCTGTTCAAACAGTCCTTGTCAAGGAAAAGAAAAACCAACAGGAGCAGAAGGGAAGAAAAATCAGAAGGGCATCAATGAATTGGTATCAGACTCACTTCACCTGCTCCCCACACTTAAAATTCTAAGTTTTAATTATTGATCCATGTCACTGTGGTGAAATGAGCAAAAATTAGGGCAAGTGATCTGAGTGTAAATATTACCATGGCTTAGGGTTAAAAACAGCTGACTACTGACTTGGTTAGTCAAGTCAGTATACAACAATGAAAGTGATGAACCTCCATATTCAGCTGCCTAGTACAAGCACCCTAACTCCACATGTGATTCTGGGTATAAAAAACCATGATTTTTCAGTTTTCTGCTCAAAGCAGTGGAATATAGTTGTTTGTGGTAAAGCTACGTTTAGTCCCCTGTTTTCTGGTGTAGGTTGTAAGCAGTGGAACAAGTACAGCAATATAGTACGGTGTTTTCACTGGTATTTTATGTGTTATCACAGTAATTAAAATCACTGCTACTGCCCTTCTGCCAGTGATTCGTGCAGAATCCATTGTGTCCAGGCACCGCACATCACCGAGGGGGGGAAGCGCCGTGCGAGGTGGTCCGGGGCAGAAAGTGTGAAACCATCAGTGGTTTAAGAATGTGTTTTTAATTCGGAAGTTAAGGTTATTTTCCCCTTCCAAAACTGAGAGGGGAAGTGGTCTGAAAGAGACATCAGGAAAAAGGGGCGAATGGCTCATTTTACATCCCACCAGAAAAGCATGGTGCTTGCTCATTTACATTTCAGCACTGAGTTTTCTAAAGATCTTCCCCCCCAAACACAGAGTTAACAGAGCAAGTTCTGTAATTTTTATAAAACCTGTGGTATAAACATAGAGCTTCAAAATAAACTTGTGTCTTTCTAGTTATGCTGCCTGTATGCATTTCAGCTGTGTACACACAAATTTTATTTAACAGAACTCATCCCTGTATTTTTATTTTCAGCAAGATCCTTAAATTTATATATGTAGTATCTCTAATTACAAAAATGTTAAGTAAACCAACATTTTTGGGTGGAGTATCTGTGAAGAGATGATAAATATTAGTTATCTCTGTAATTGAAATGTACAGCAGCTAATAGCAACCACAATAAGCTGCAAAACCTACAGTTGTCCTAAGTTGTTAATGCCAGAGACTGCTAATAAAATATTAGCACCAGTAAGTTCAGCTGTGTTCTGAGCTGGACCCCCATGTCAGTGGCTGAAATGCGCCATAAAACCAGATGAAATGAATTTGCAGAATAATAATCTTCCTGCATTTAAATAATCTTCTTAAACCAGCAAAAATGGAGAAATAAGATTTCCAATTTTATTTCATTCTCATTTTCTGAGGCAGAAATAGGGGCTTACATAGGAAACATTGTTCCAGGACGTGTATGGGAATGGAGCTGTGGGTAGGGGGGCATTCACAGCAGGAATAGCCCTGGTTTGGATATTTTCACCCTTACACTTGTCTGTCAAAAGCTGCTCCTTCAGAGGTAGTTCTGACACTGCACGAGATAGTTACCTTGTGAAGGCGTTAAAGAAATCACAGTGTGACTGCATGGCAACTGCTAAGGCATAACTTTTAAAGTGACGTTTGATGTTTCTTCTTTTTGAGAGAGTGAGCAAGAGATTCCTTAAAATATATGATGATCTTTTAAAAACTGTAAATAATTCGTCAGAAGGAAACAGAAAAAATCCTTGTTTGACTGCAAGTTGTAAAAAACACAGTAACAGTGACTTCTGTCTTTAACAGAAAACACTCACTTTCCCCCTTTTTTTTTTTTTTTTTTTTTTTGGTAACAAGTAATAAATTAATGAATAATTCACACTGATTTTGGCACAAGTTATTCTGAAAGCTGAAAAATGACTGAATTTTTAATGTATCTACCCTATATTGGAGAAATTTAATTTTTCAGTCTTCAGTGCAATAACAAGATTTACCTTTGGAAAGATGTTTTAGCGTTAACATGCGGTATCAGGAAAACTGTTTTCTTCATTTGGATACTACAGTGCTTTACCCTTGTGTTTGAAGATAAATCAACAATCCGAGGGAAGGAGAGTAACGGAAGTTGTTGCTGGGCTCTGTAAGCGGCTTACTTTTTCTTGACAGTTTCTGTGCCTGGCACTGAACAGTAGCGGGATGTACCCAACCCAAATGTTTAAGGCCCAGTGCCGCTGCCAGACGAGAGGCTGTAAGGCAGGGGCGTGTTTAAGGGATGGAGAGGGATTTGCTGGAGGTACCAGACAAACACAGGCTGGCTTTCGGGGGCAGCCCTGTACAGGTTCGCTCCCGTCCCTCGCACACAGGGTTTGTCAGCGCGCCGTCCCCTTGGACTGAATCCTGCCACGGTTCCCCTTCTCATTTGTAATTTATTGAACACTGCAAAGTGCTCAGTCCTCTCTGAGTCTTCCTTTAAAGCGAGATTACTGTTGCTTTGATGCGTTTCATAAGGGTGGCATTTTAAGCAGTTTGTTGGTTGAATTCTCACTGTGTCAGTCACTGATCATCATCTTCCCTGCCAGAAGCCCAGGCTGCTTCAGACGGAACTCAGGGTGAATTTTGTCATGTCTGGCGAAAGGTGCAAAATGGTTATCAAGGTCTCTGACCTCCCTGAAGGTCTGACGTGCGCTTCCTCGCACGGTAAATGTAAATGTGTTGATGACAGGCTTGCTCGGTGCCATTGTTTTCACTGATTCTGTGTGCCAGGGAGGACGGGCACGCTGTGCTGAACCTTGTCCAAACAGCATCCTTCCTCAGGGCGCTCCTCTGCCAGGATCAGGTCCTCTGAACAGCATGCCCTGCGCCTGCCAAAGCTCACTGGGTAAATTCCTCCTGAATACTGCTTTCCGGCAAATACTTGGTACAGCTGTCCTATTTTAATTGTATTTCTCTAGACATGAGTCTTAGATTGAACTGTCTGATTGTAACAAGATGCGCCTGTTTCATCATGTGCTAGAGCTTGGCCAAAGAGAAACCGCAGCAAGGGCGCAGGGATTGCTGTCTGACAGGACACGGGCAGTCTTCTTGCCCCATCCCAAACGTGGAGTGCTTATTTTTGATCCTAAAAGGGGCAAAACATTACTGACAGTTTCTCTAGTGCTCTCTTTTCTTCCCTCTGCTTTCTCTGATTAAAAATTTATTCACCTCTTCTAAGTTCCACCAGCGAGTTACAGTATCATCCAAAGTACAGAAAATGGCCTCTAGCTGTCTTGCTGAAAGCTCTTCATTTCCATCTTTGGGAGTTCCTATCACTCTCTTGGCCTTTTTGCCTCCTATACCTCCCTGACCCCAGAGTAATCCCTTGACATAATTGCAAATAACGAGGAACTCATCTTTGGAGTTATGCAGATAACATTTCTGATGGCACATGTGATAGTTTGAAAGACGCAGGCAAATTGTTATTTAATTGGAATACTGTCAGTGTAATTTTTTTAAATTATTCATACATCTTGAAAACTATAACGAGGGCTAGAAAGTGACCAGCTGTATAGTGGCCTTAAATTGTATGTTAGCCATCACACCAAAAAAAAGAAGAAAAGTAACCAACTGTTAAACGCCATTTTCCAGGAATAGATTATTTTCCATGGCTTAGGCAAGGGAATTTTCTGAATTGTGTGAATTTATGAGGTGGTACTGAATGTCTTCATGCTGACACTGGTGCTGCGTTTGGTCGTGGTTCTTGATATTTGCTGAGTAGTGTTTCTGTCCAGCCCGTCACCTCAGTCAGCACCAGTAGCTTCTTTATTACACAGGTCTAAGGAGACCCCAAGTTAAGAACACGCTGTTCACGTAATTCTGATTTCTGGTCACCTTTCTGTTGATTTTTTTGACACCCTCCTTCTGGAGGACGAGGTGGGAGCGGATGGTGTTGGAGCAGGAGGCAAAAGCTCAGGTGAAGGTTTTCTGGGTGCTGAGTTCCGTTTGCTTTGCTGCTCTGCCTCTTCCAGCCCCCCGTGTCAACGGGCGGCCAGAGCGGGCGAGGAGCGGGGTGGAAGAATAGAGGCAGCTGCACCGCGAGCAAGGCTGGTCTTCGTCTTCCCAGGAGAGCTGTTCTGCCTGCAGCAGGAATGGGAGGGAGAAGGTCCTGCTGCAGCTGCAGGGCGAGGCGATCACGGTGCTGCGGGCCAGTCCGGAGCCTGAAGGTTTGTCACAGGCAGTGCCTTTCCGACCCATCTGAGCTCAGGATCGCCGGGTGTGATGGCGCTCACCTGTTTTGCATTAGGTATACAATGAGGTAGCCAAGCCAGTAGAAGAGCCTGGTGGTCACACACTGCAAGATTTTTTGGAAGCCAGGTGCCGTCCTGCTGCGTGTGAAACATCACTTCGTCCCTGGAGGATAGACGAGCTCCGGCCGACGTCTGCCGGAGGTGCCGAACCCCGTGGCGTCGGGGCCGCTTGTGTCTCTCCGCACCTTCCTTGGGCCGGCGTGGTCAGCCCCAAGGTGCAGATGGTCAGTGCCCTTGGGCTGGTGGGTGCTGGTGGATACTGTGGCTTGGAGTTGAATCTTGAGGATCTTCAGTGTTAGCAAATGTAGCCTGGGTTTTTTTTGGTGTTTAGGGTGCGTTGTGTGGGGGGGTTGGTAACGCGTCGTGCTTAAGAACCAAAGTGGGATGACTATGGAGGCATCTGAATTTCATACCTTTGTATAATTACAAGTAGGAGATTTTCCTGCCAACAGCCGTTTGGTCAAGTAAATGTAGGCAGTTCGAGAAGGCTCAGATTTTGAACACAAGGGGCCTTCAACGTATTGAGTTTTTTGCATTCATTTATGTCTGGAAAAGCAGAGATCCCAATCAATCACTTCACACGTCTTAAGAAGGAAGAGCGTTTGGCTGGGACCTCTTGCTATTAAATGGAGATGGCCCCACAGTGTGGGGAATCCCTGCAGGGCAGCTGGGATTTTAAGGCTCCAGGATTAGTAATTCAAGGACATTTGGGGATTAAGTTACTTTAGTAATTTAAAATCCCACAGTGTGAAACTTCTTGGTGCGTTTGTGCCGAGCGTGGGGACTCCTGCAGAAGCTGTGGTGGCGTCGAAGACTTGTGGAAAGAAGACATGCACAACCCAGAGGGAGACTTTATAGAAAACTCAGAAGGAAACAGAATGTGTTATTTTATTCCTGTTCTTCCACAGGATGGACTTGGAATACACATTGAGACACTGCATTTTGTCAACAAATCTTACACTGAGTTTGGGGCATTCTCAGGGGCATTTTGGTAGCCATAGATGTGAATTTTTGTTCTCCTTCACAGAGCAGCGTAACCTGTGCAGGGGGTGTGGTGAGGTCAACACATTCACAACACCCCATGCCGTGGATATTAGTAAAATACGTGTCGCCATTTTGTGATTTTTAGGAGACCACAGTCCACAGCCTTATCCTCTACTCTCTTCTCTGTAAGGAATCACTTTATTTAAGGTGGTGCCTCAGCCCTTCCGGCTTGCGCCCTTCTGTATCTCTTTCTGGTAAGAAATCCTGCAGGAATCCTGCCTTGAGTGCACCAAGGCAGTGTGTAATGCACCAAATGGTGTGGCAGAGGAGCAGCGTGAGATCAGCGGGTGGAGTTGGGCAGCTTCTGATTTGTGACTGTGACAGGTCCGTTTTTCACCCCTCGGTGCTGTGGGGGTTCGTGGCAGCACCCAGCCCTCCTGCCCTCCCTCCCCACAGCACAGGGGGCCCTCACCGTCCCCCGAAACGGCTGGTGGGACACGTTCATGCTTCATCCATCCAGTGCATGACTCTGCCCGGTTCTCTGCCGGGAGCAAACTGTTGGGGGCGTAGGGAGAGGAGCGGGGCAGCTCCTCGGGGAGCCCAGGCTGGGGGATGCAGAGTGACACGTGCAGGACACAGAGGCAGGGCCCAGGGACAGGAGATGGAGAGAGCCCAGGTCGGAAAATGAGGAGGTGTCTGTGCGAGCGGGGTGCTGGGGTACGGACAGGATCCCTGCTTCTGGGGAGCGAGGGAGAGAAGGACGGACGGACGGATGGACAGAGGAGTGTGATGCCTGAAGGCTGCATGGGGAGGACCTTGGGCACAGCCTGGGGACATGAGGGGGTGCCTGGGGAGATGAGGGGGTGCCTGGGGAGATGAGGGGGTGCCTGGAGGCCCTGCTGCACGGGGAGCAGCACTGTGCACCGCGGCGAGGGGGGGTGGGTAGGAAGACCCGTGTTTCAGCCACGAGCTGGTGGCCGGATGGCCACGAGGAGAGGTTTGAACATGACCCCTTGCGTTGAGAGAGGAACCAGCAGCACGCCTGGCTGTGAGGTTTCATGTCCGTCCCGAGGCTCTCCTCGCAGCCCAGCCGAACCTCGTGTCCCGCTCCCGAGGCGGCGGGAGGTGTAGTCAATCACAGACTGTCTCTTGGGCACAGGCTGGCCCTGGGGGTCACGGCACGGAGCCCGTGGCACAGAGCTGGCACGTGGGGAGTCCTGGCCGGGCCCCACCAGAGCTGTCCTGCGCCGCTCGGGTGTCGTCCCTGGGGTAAGGTCGTTGTCTGCCTGAAGGGAGTTTCAGTGATTCCTCTGAGCCTTGTCTGATGCTTAAAAAAGTTAATTTGCTTATTTAATAATAAGGTTTCTTTAATTCTAGCAAACATGAATAACACACGGAGCTAAATATACTAGTTCTATTAGTTAGAAACACAGTACTAAACTTCCAAAGTCTAACAGGGAATAGGTCTTCTGTGATAAATTAATGACAGGAATTGCAAAGGCCCAAACTTATTTCTGGTGCTTCGTTGTCCTTTGCAGTGAGTTCACACAACGTCCACGCAATCCTAAGCCCTGCTTGTGGTGCAGTCCTGGTAATATTGTTTGCCGTGTGACCCATCGTGTTGTCTCCATCCCGTCGATTGTGTGTGAAGGCTGAAGGTGGAGCCGGGTGCTCTGGGGGCCACTGCCCACCCCAAACCTTGCCCCTCTGAGCACACCCCGGGTGGGGCACCCACCTTTCCACAGCTAGAGGCGAAAAGAAAACGGTCACCAGCTGCTCGTGGGAGTGGGGGAACAGTTGCAGAATGTAAATTATGAACTGCACCGTTTTTATTGTGTAAATGGGAAATACAATATTTTTATTGCTCACTTACAGTACTTGGTGAATTGTGTGTTCCTCCAGTTAAGCTGTTTGCTCAAGGCACAGTTTGACTTTATAATCTTAAGTGCATTACTGAAAATGCTGAAAACAGATTTGCCCTTGAAATGGTGAAGGTGGTAATCTGAGGAGCGGAGCGGGTTCTCATTGTAACGTTTGAAGCTTCTTTTTGGCAAGAGAAAAATCTAGTGCAGGAGAGAAAATTCAGTGTCTTTTTTCTCTTATATTTGCTGTTATTTCTGAAATCCTGACTACCATGCTTGAAGTGTGACAGTGTAGGTAAGTGACAAATGTGCAATTTTAGAATATAATAGTCTCTTCTGGGAACAGCAGGGACTAATGATGGCATGGACTATTAAAGCAGTGAATTGAGTGAAGTTGTTACTACTTCATTCGGTATTGCAGAGATCCCCTTAAAGCCAGTAAATGCTGTTGCATTTAAGAAGTAAAAGTATTATGCTGCTCTTTACAGAAAGAAGACACCTGTGGAAATAACGGTGGAGCGAGGGAAGGGTGGGAGGGGCTCAGGAGAGGCCCCCGAAGCAGGGGGGTAGGGGTTTTGCTGCACTGCTTCTGTGAAGTGATGTTCTTTCAGCCCCAGCCGTAACTGTGAAGTCAAACAGCCACGCACCACACAAAACTGTCCTCCAAAGTCTTATAAAATAATTTTCCACTGTGTTATGATAATCAAGCACAAATCTAGAAGCTGAAAGTCTTAATCGCAGTGTTTCCTGTCTTTAGCATGGCAGCTTTCCTTTAATTAAACAAGGAATAAGAAAAAGCAGTCAGGATGCGACATGGATCAGCGCTGTGGTGCGCTGGGCTGGCGCCGTTCTGGGCAGGGGGTGTGAGTTGGCTGTGCCGACGTGCCAGGCGCTCGCCCGGGTGTCGCTCCCCGCGTCCCGCGTGCGGGCTGGCACCAGAGCAGAAGCCAGGGGCTGCCCTCGCCCCCCGCCCGCGCCTCACCTTCCTCCTTGTGTGGCGTTCGTCTTTGTGAGTAACCCAGACTGATAGGAGGGAACCGCGGGACAAGAGCGCGTTTTGCATCCACACAGTTTTCAGAGCAAGCGCCGCATTTCCGAGATCGAGGTGTAAGAGTGGAAGCCGTGAGGGCACCGCGTGCCTTCCAGTTCTCCAGAAGCACCAAATCCGTGCTGCGGGTCTGAGCAGGCGGAGGTTTCCACACTGTAACTGAGGTAACTGAGATCTCGCCCCTCCGGTGGCTCTTTGCAGCTCGGGCAGGGTTTCTGAGCTTGAGCATCTCAAAGGCACATTTCCCCGCTCCTCCCCACTTGAAAATAAGCACAAAGTTGTTGTTACTGCTTGGAGATATAAACCAAAGCAGTCGGAGCCGCTCCGGCACAGCGGACTCTGCCAGTGAAACACCCGATTGGAGGAACAATCCCTGTCAGGGGCTCTTCTTTTAAATAAATGGATCTTAACATTTGCTGGCAGCTGCTCCCGTTTAACTTTGATGTTAATTAAAGTTCTGTTCTGTTTCATCATTAATGTGTCACTGTATTAATGCTTTACTGTTATTCTCAAAATTTATTTCCTGATTTGGGGAAAAACCCCAGCTTGTAAGAAACATGAAGTAGAAAAGAAATTAGAATGTGTGTAAAATTCAATTTGTGCAATATTGCAGCACGCACAGATGTATGAAAGATTAGAAATCAATCACTTCTCCTTTGAATGGAATTTCTCATTTTCTTGGATATGTGGGCTTATGTCATCTGAATTTTTAACTCCGTAATATTTAAAGGCTCTGTCAATATTTCTGTCTAACTTTATCTGGAAGTTAAGCAATGCAGTTTTAACATTAAACACTCAGCTTTAATAATCCTTACATTAGTTTTAAATGACATATCACGGTATTTTGTTGAAAGTTGCTCCTAAAACACTTCAAAATAACAGTTATTGCGTAGTGTATCTTGTCTCAGGCTTGGATATTCTCCCAGTTCTAAACGCTACATGGGTAGGAAGGAAACTAACTTGCTGGTGTGAGTCTTTTAACGGCCGAGGCCTGTGATGCTCGGCAGGTGAACACATATGCTGGAATTTGAAGTCAGGGACTAGAAATGAGTCTGAACTCTGCGGGGCTGAACTCTGCAAAGGCCTCGGTGCCTGGTGCTACTTGCTGGCTGCAGCAAGGTCTGCAGGGACCCTTAGCGAGCAGACAGCTCTGGCTTCACACCGTGGAGGAAGAATTCTGGTTTTCTGAATAAGGCTGAGGAAATGTAAATGTTTGTTGGATGAAATTCCAAATTTGGACAATTGCGGACTTTTTATATTAATTTGCAGTGCAACGTGACAGTGCTGTCCAAAGATTTGGTCTCTACTGTGTATGTTTAAAATGCAAACACTTTCGGTCTGTGGTTTATTTCTGACAAATAACTCGACATGAAATCTGATTTACAGACCAGATGTATCAAAGGGCAATTAGAAAAAGGGACTTTTTTTTTTTTTCCATGATCCATCTCCGTATATAGCTTTCTGTAGTTGCTATACAATTTCAACAGGATAGGATTTTTTTAAATGCTGGGAAAAATCACAGAAATAACTAGTGCTAAAGAAAAAAATTGAAGTACTTAGAACAATAAAGCCCAATGTTAAAATTGCCCAGGCATTTAATTAATAATTTGAACAGTGTGCAGTGAATGAGACGGAAATACGCAGGAAGGCTTTGGTTCAGCAAAACACTCAGACATGTGCTTAACATCAAATGCATACTTATGTCCTCTAGATTTAGAATTATTCTGGTTTTATTCTGTTCATTCCACGGGCGTTGGCCAGGGTGTTTCAGCCTCGCTGGCGCTGCCGTGGCCCGGCCTCGGGTTATCGCAGAAACGTTCTGGTTCGTAGTGAGGGTACAGGAGCGAGAGAGCGGCGCGGTCATGGGGCAGTAATTTGTGAGAAAGAGAATCCGTGCTCCATTTGTCACACCCGCCGCGGCCCCGCGCCAGCGCCCGGGCGCTGCCCTGGGCAGCCACGTAACGGGAAATTGCGTTTCCCTGAGCTGCCCACGAGGCGGGCGATGGCCACGTGGGCAGGACGGCGTCTGCGGGGGGCTCAGGTTTTGATGTCCTGCTTCAGTTTCTCACAAAACGTTCATTTAAAGCTCTTGGGGGTGGGGTGGGGTGGGGGGGTGTTCTAGTAAAATATTCTAAACCAAAAGGCCTGCAAAGGTAAAGGTGAGACATTCCAGTTTTGTGAAGCACCAGCTATCAAAACCAGCACAGGACCATGGTCCGGGGAGCTGCTCAGTCAGCATTAAGGTGCTGCACTTCCTTTTTTTTATTTGCTATATGTTAATCGTATTAATAAAATCCAGAACGTAATACCCTCTAGATAATGTTTGTTTTCTTCTCCCTGCTTGTTGTGTTTGATACAGAGTGGTATTGGTGAAATCGGAAGATGTACTGTAATATTTCTCCTTCTTCCCAAACCATTCCTGACTCAGGTGGATGCGTGTGGTTTATCTCCTTAAGACACATAAGCAGAGTTCTTTCAAAATTTGGACAGAACTTTTTCACCCAGTCAGTGAGTAATTACTTTCCTCCCTTAAGAAGTAATTATATTTTTATCAACTTTTCAGCAGCAGCTGAAGGAAATCTAGATACTCTGCTCCTGTGAGTATGTTAGATTGCTGCTGACCATCGTGTGAGGAGAGTCTCTGCTTCCTCACTGCCCTGAAGAAGATTGCACAGGAGATTATGAACTCCTCTGCAGCCCTTGCTGGGTGTCTCCTCTGACATCAGTAAGCTAGGTCACTGGGAGGCAGGTAGAAAATCAGTGGGGGATTCTGGGTCTCTAGAGCGAAGCTGTGCCTCCTGAAGGTCTCGGGGCTGGGGAAGGAGGGAGTGAACTCACACATGTGTTCCCCGCAGATGCCGCCAGTAGTGCCGGTGCTGGCAGCGCCTTCCCTCCGCATGGTCCTGCACAACCCTGCAAGGCTGATGCAGGAGACGGGCGCTCGCCCGCTGAGGTTTGTCAGAAGTGTGCCAGGACTTTGTCAGGAAGCCTGGTCACGTCCCAGCAGGTTGGTGTAGCTGGGGCTGTGCTGAGCCCCATCCGAAGCGGGGCTGAGCTCTCCTGTCCAGGTCAGCGCAGCAATGGTCCGTCGGCTGCAGGGTTGGAGAGCCAGGTTTAACCAGGGGACTTCCAGAATTTATGATGATAGATTTTCACTTGAGCTTAAAGGCCTCAAAGTGAGGGTTTCAGTTTTAAAACTGCTGCAGCATCAGAACTGTTGCAGAGCTTAAAATATGCCAGTGTGAAACGACTGTATTGATTTTTTTAGAAAGAACATTTGCTTTCCTAATCTCAGCTCTAAGCTGCAGGTATAACCCGTGCCCAAATACACTGTGCTAAGCTAACCATTAAACTTTTTGTTGTTGTAAGAACAATTGTTTCACAAATAACATATGAAAACAGCACAGTTTGTTAAATTCCTAGAGGAAGAAAGGGAGAAATGAATCTTAATTCCTATTTTGTGAATAGAAACAGAAGCACAACTGCACCAGCATTCTGCTTTTAAACCTGACTTTGCTGCAGTCTTTCCCATGTAGGCCGTGTTTACCCCACCCCACTGGGGTCCCTGTGCAATTTTTGGGTTTAAAAACCAACGTGTTGTCAAAGAGAGTGGCACCTTCCAGCTGCAGTCTGGGGGAGTACTGGCATCGTGTGGCCAGGGCCGTGGCAGCGTGCTGCTGAGCTGCAGAGGTGCAGATGCAGCCCTGGTACCACACAATGATTACAGATGCTCACAAGGACAAATTAACACGATTATTAGATTTTCTGCCGGGTCTGTTTCGTGCTTCGCGAGCAGGGCTGGCCGCGGAAGGGTCCGGCGCAGGGTTGGAGTGCCAGGGCGGGAGGCAGTCAGGGTTTGCAGCGCTGCTCCTTCCTGCCTCTGCCTCCGCAGCTGCCGCCCGACCAGAGGGGTGGGTGCTTGAAAACTGCGGTAGCTGACAGTCTTCCAGATGTCTGCTGTCTGTTTCTATTCATCCGGACATAAAAAAAAAATCGTAGCTGCACATAATTTATAAATGCCACACATAAGAATATATGAGTCTCATTTTAAAATTAAGATGAAAGATACTAGTTTCTGGCACTTCCTTGTAACAGGTATTTTGGGGTGTTTCCATAGGCAGTAGGCGGCTGGACACTGTATTTCCTCTATTTAGATGAATGCTGCTTCTGCCACAGCAGCACTGACATAAAGAAGTGTTACCGTCGGTGAACCTCTGGTCAGGGAATTAGTACCAGTTTTTGGTAGTCGTGAGCTGAGGCACGGAGAGGCCAGGTGGTGGGACAGAGCTTGCTGATCACAAAAATCACACTGTCTCTTCCATAGGATATTTTGGATTTTTTTTTTTTTT
>NW_020799146.1:373054-381248 GCF_003259725.1 Athene cunicularia
TGTTGGAGAACGGCTTGCAGAGAGCAAGGCCATAGCTCCCTGCAGGAGCTGGTCGGCCATAGCTCCCTGCAGAAGTCGGTCACAGCCACCTGAGGTAAACAGAGGAAAAAACCCAGGGTACAGTTATACTAATAAGGAAGGAGATTCAGGGCTCAGCAGTGCTAGCAGAGACTGTTGTGAGAACAAGGAGATAAGTTGGGGCGCATTATGACCTTGGGGGTGAGAGTAAAACAGTCCTGAGAGGGAAACAGGTTCACATCAAGAAAGATGTTTATGCGTACCAGAAATGCCACAAGGGGCTGGGGTATTGTGTGACCTTTTAGATGTACCCAGTGGCTGAGATATTATAGTGTAGTTTCTTAAATGTATCCAATAGAGTTGCGAGTAGAGTATTGTAGAGTGCTTATCTAAGGTGTGATGTCTTTCCATAAAGTTGAAGCTTGCTCTATCATTCACATTGAATCGGCTGCTTGCTTCCTCTGCCCCCCACACCTGAGGAAAATACTGAAAAATTTTTGACTTCTCTTTAACTGAAACCGAACAGAACGCACCCGGCGGGCCGGTCCGCCAGTACCACCACAGGATGCTGCTTGCAGCTCCTGGTTTTCAACCAATTTGCCATGGTGGGATGCAAAACTGTGGTCAGGCTGTGGGATTTAAAAGTGTGGTCAGCCTGTAGTGGTCTGTCTGCCGCTGGAGGAAATAAATGCAGTGGTCATCTACTCGTTTTCTCCGTGTTCCCTCCTCTTTTTTGTTCAAGGTTCAGGGTAGCTGCCTTAGAAAGCAGTAATGCATTTTTTTCCCACTTGCTTTTAGCAAGGCTGGGTATTCCCAGCACCTCAGCACCCCGTTACCTTGTTCCGCCGCATAAAGCAACGACAGTTCTGCAAAGGCATTGAGCACTGAAATTCTGATGTAAGGTCCGTGTGTGGTGTGCAGCTTCCCTACCCTCACGTTATCTTGTGCCAAAGGCAGCCCCTTGTCCTCCCTCTCCAACAGCACAAACCAAGCGTTATTTGCAGTGTACCTGTGGTGTTATTTTCCTTTTTTCATGTTGACAGAACACCTTGGGAAACTCTAAGTAGAGCCACAAGTTCAGTTCCTTTTCAGCGCCTTTGAAATGTCAGGTATGCATTTATATAAAAATCACACTCTTATTATAAGCTTGACCCTGTGTTGCTGAGATTGGCAGCAAAATTCTTTCTTCCCAGCTGTGGGATCTGCCCCCAGACACATCTCACTTTCTGGCAAAAGTGACCCTAAATTAGGAGAGCAGCTCTTGGCGTTCAGCTTTTTCTTCTGCGTGCTTTCAGGAATTTTTGGTGGACCTAATTGAACATGTGAATTTCTTTATTCTGACACTACTATGTCCTCCTGAAAACTCAGTTTGTTAAAGGGCAGCCCTGGCACTGCTATATGCCTATGCGTTTGTCAGTTTGAGACATGAATGCCTCTTATTTTACAGCACTGTGAAAATGGCAAACCACGTCCAAACGGCTTGGAAAAAAAAACTTTTTTTTTTTTTTTGAATTGCCATTTGTTTTGTATTGTTTTGCCCTCTGTATTGTAAATACAGAAGAGTTCTATGTGCTGGGCATGTAAATAAACTTATTAGGGTTTTTTTTTTTAGTATAGTCTATTTCTCTTTATTATATATGAGTGAAAGGGTTATTGTATTTTTAGATCTAGAAGCTCAAGACTAATCCAGGCTGCGTGGAAAACAAGGGGGTGTACTTCAGAGGATTTGCTGAAGTTCCGCTATTGTTGGTCCGCGAGGTCTCAAAACGCTGTTTCAATAGGCCTAGATGACCTCATCTTTCGCTGCTCGCTAATCCACAACCTCCATTTTCACAATGTCTTAGAAAAGTTTATTTAAGGAGACTTGCACTGGAATAATAGGTGATGCTTTGCATAAGTCATAAAGTCAAAGTTAAACAAGTACATCTATGTTGTACTGTGTATACTTAACACTGAAGAAAAAAATTACAGAATTTGCTGTTTGTCTAAATTTTTATAATAATGTTTTAATTTTATGCAGTGCTGTTAAAACATAAAGCACCCTCTTACAATCCATAATTAGTACTTCAATTTAGTATTTGTCATTCAGTTACTCTTTTCTGAAAAGCTCCTTTTCCAGTCAGTGCTTGGAGAAAACAGTGAAACTGTCTTCTGGGGGGAATCTTATTCCTTGTGTGCTTGCTCTGCTGCTTGGAACCTGTGGGAAGCACCGGCCACGCAACGGGGTGGTGTGTGCTGAGGAGCTCCCGCAGCACCTCGCGGCCAGCCTGGCCCGACAGTGTCTGCCAGCCAGAGGAGGGAAGTCCAGAGAAATCCGAAGGGCCTCGTGCTTCCATGAAAATTTACATTCCTGGGTGCTGTGGTTTAACCCCAGCCAGCGGCCAAGCGCCACGCAGCCGCTCGCTCAGTCCTCCCTGCTCCCAGGGGCATGGGGAGGAGAATCAGAACAAAAACAGACTCGCGGGTGGAGATAAGAACAGTTTAATAACTAAAGTAAAATAATAATAATAATAATAATAATAATAATAATAATAATAATAATAATAATAATAATAATAATAATAATTATAGTAGTAGTAGTAATAGTAGTAATAATAATAATAGCAGCCATGGAAAGAATACAACAAAAAGAGATAAACCCAAGAAGAACCAAGTGGTGCACGATGCAGTTGCTCATCCCACGATGCCTGAGCAGCGATCAGCCCCTCCCGGCCATTTCCCCGCAGTTCGTAGGCTGGGCATGATGTTCTGTGGTATGGAACGGCCCTTTGGCTCGTTGGGGTCAGCTGTCCTGGGCATGCTCCCCCAGCTTCTCGTGCACCTCCTCACTGGCAGAGCACGGGAAACTGAAAAATCTTTAGCTAAGGATGGGCACTACCTAACAACTAAAAGTTCTGTGAGTTAACCACACTAGTCTCAGACTAAATCCAAAACATGGCACTGTACCTGCTACTAGGAAGAGAATTAACTCTGTCACAGCAAACGAGGACACAGGGAGGCAAGCAGAGCCCAGGGGGAGAAGGTAACACCTGTGGTGTGTCCGTCAGGCCTCTATGCTGCCCACGGACCTTCTCTGGCAAGAGGGTGAAACCCCCGCCGTGAGGCGGTGGGTGCCCCCACGTCCCCGCGGCTGCGCTCAGGTCACACCGCGTGCAGGACGAGCTGCCCCGTGTCGGCTCTCTGCGGCGGCGTTGGGAGCCCTCGGCCACCCCTGGGTCTGCTGGTCCCACCAGAGCCCTCCAGACCCTGCCCGCAGCCGGGCGAGGACAGGTCCCGTTCCTGGTGTGGGTCCTGTTCCCGCCCGTCTCCCAGCAGCCCACACCAACGCTTGTGGCGACAGGGGACCAATTCCTCCTCCCTGGGGGAAGGTCTCCCTAGAGAGCTCCTGCCCCGCTCCCCCCACACCTGGGCCTGGCGTCAGTGTTAGGAGCATCAGAAACCTCCTGAGCAGAGAGTGTCCCCGGGGTTGGCTGGCCAGGCTGTTGTTACCGTCCGGCGGAGGAGACGTGGCCTGGGACTCCCCTTCAGCCAGCGCTTTGAGCAGCCTGCCCGTGGCGGGAGGCACGATGACTCCCGCAGACCAGCCCGCGCTGTCGGTGGGTGCTGGGAGCTGCCAACCTTCTCCAGTGGTGTCCGGAGGAACTGTCATTTTACCACCCCGTTTAATTGACATCTTCAGCCTGTTTGTGGCGCAGAGGAGAGAGAATGCTCAGTAGAGGTCCTTGCTTCTAATTTTTTCAAGCAACAGGAATCTAATACATGAAACTGCCAGTAGGAGCTAGTTATAAAAGAGAAAAGAGGCAAATCAGGCCAGCAAAAGTATCTTCATGGTCCTGGCCCAGCACACCGTTAGCCTAGCTGATACGCTCGAGGTGTGTGGCCTGTGCAGCTACTTGACCAGTCACAGAGCCACAAACTAGGACTTGGAGGTTAAAAAGCTGAAGTAAGTGGCACCAAATAAACAAGTGGCATCAAACGTTGATTCCTTTATCTGTCAGTCATGGCACCAACTTCTGTAGCCACTGGGTTGGCAGTTTGGACCATGAAAATCAGTATTTTGATTCTGAGGGATGCTCCTCGGCAGGGAGGTGTGCGTGTGGCTTGGCCCCACACCCGCCTTGGCTCCATCCTGAGCCTCCTACAAAACCCCAGACTGGTGTTCCTGACGGCACCCCCCTCCCTATCCAAGACCTCCCCGGCTTTTTTTATCCCCTTCTCGTCCCTCCTCTGGTTTCAGCCAGGGGATCAGACTGAGCCTGCCAAGGGGATGGTTTTGCAGCGTCGCATGGAGTGGGCAGGCAGGTGAAGGTGATGCCTTAAAATCCTGCGAGGCACGGAGCTCCCGGGGACTCCAGCCTGCCTGGCCGCCGGCAGGGAGGTTGCGGGAGGTGGCGACAGGGGCTGGCAGTCTGTCGGGACACGGCAGTGGCCGTCTGGGCCCGTCTCCCCTGCAACACCCCTGTCCCCAGCTCCAGGGTGGCCGGGCAGGCAGGACCGCAGGGTTGGCCGCTGGCTTATCTCCCAGTTCCCAGAGCCCGGGCACCGGGTTCCCAGTCGGGGAGTGCTGCCTTCTGCCCGCCGGGGCATGAGCCCAGGGTTGGCGGCTGCGGCCTTGCACCTCCCAGAGCCTTGTCCCGGCGTCACTGCCAGGGCACTCGCCGTGTGCCCGCTGTGGGAGGATGGAGAGCGAGAGGCCGCTGCCTGGGGACGAGACATGACAGATGTCTGGCTGCGGCAGAATTGCACTTTCTGTTGAGAAATGCCGAGTTCCATGAACTCTTGGAGGAAAATTAAAAAGCTTCAAATCTGTGTAGTGGAGGAATTCGAGATGAATGTGTTAACTCCCACGTTCAAATCATCTTGTTGCAAGCTCAGGGGGGACAGATCTGTCAAATCTGGTTCTCAGGGTCGTGACGACAGGCATGCCTTATTTTGTAACCCAAGTCACAGTGTGGAGGGCGAGGTAAACCCTCTCAGCAAAACCCACGGCTGCGTAACTCAGTTACGGTAGGTTTTGTTAAAATGCCACTGGTGAAGTGTTTTTTCCATTTGTTTGTTTATGGGGTACTTTTTTTTAGTCTACATGAGTAGTGTTACGGTAAATGTTCATGTAGTTTCAATTTCTTTAGCTGAACATACTTTTCTGAGGGCTGCAGGCTGTCCTACAGCACCGAGCTGTAGGTTGTTGTTCATACCCTTTGGCACTTTGAACCTGGCAAGGGGATGTTTTCCTCCTGCAGTTTTCCTCACATAACTCCCGTTCTCACCAATGTGAGCGCCTTCTGAAGATTGGGAAAGCGATTGCAGGCTTGGCACTTGTTTGAGAGTGATCTCACTTATTTTTTCTAAAAATTTTACTGGTAAAAATAATGTTTCTTGGATTTTACAACCCCTTGCTCCTAAAGCAGCGTGCCACCTCCTGTCTATGCTGTATTCAGAATTGCTGATTTTTGCTGTTTAACGTTTGTCTCCTCAATTGGTGTGAAACTATTCCAGAACTTCATGGGTTTTTGGTAAAGACGATTCTTCAGATGAAATGACATTACTTCTGCTGGTCGGAAAGTTGCAGCTTTACAACGTGATGCCTTAAAAACCCGCCCAGGAGGTACCGGTGGGGCTTTGTGGCTTCACAGATTTACATTAGTTTCCATGTTATTTATAGGGGATCGGGAAAACGCATTCATCCGTTGCAAAAAAATCTGTTTCTGAAACTCCAGCTTCCTCCGTTTTGAGCCACCAGAACAGACAAAGATACTTTTTTCCTTTGCACACAATGGTGCTTTGCAGAGCTCTGGCCCGCGCCGTGCCCTGACGTCCCGCCGGGAAGGGAAGGCCGGTTCTCCCCCGGGGAGGCCGCGGGCGGCCGGGACCCGTCTGCTTGGGCACCCCTGTGCCACAGCCCCTGCGTGGGAGGGACAGGGGTCCCAGCCCTCACTCTGTGTCCATCTGAACGGCCACCTCCTCCTCCTCGCTGCCGAGTGCTGGGCGAGACCCGGGGGAGGAAGAAGGGGTGTGCGGGAAGAAGCCGCCCCGCTCTCAGGGCGGCGCTGGTGGGGGGATTCCCAGGTCAACCTGAATACGTCGCATGTAATAGCTGTGAGAAATGGATTTTCATAAACTTTTTATCCACAGTAACGGAATTCTTCTACGCAGTGTAAATGGTGTTATGATAAATGTAAAGTTCATTAACAAGCTGTGTATTTTTTTATCCACTTGAATGTAATTTAGAGATTATATACTGTAATAGGATTTAAAACATTATACTGTTTAATCTTTATGGTTTTACAAACACGTTAAGTGCAGTTGGCAGAACCTACCGCTTGCCTTCAGTGTGAGGGTGCCCCAACATAAGAAAACAAGCAGCGTGTGCTTATCTACAGAACTTTTGTTTCTTTTATTGTCGTTAATGGAATTAAAGAAATCTGTAAGCAGCATAGGATACACTCAGCATCTTACTTTCAAGGTTAAGGTGCTGGTTTGAGGGCAATTTATATTGGATAGGGAGGGTATTTGTACCTTCATGTCAGCAAGCTGCTGTGCTTGAGGTGCATTTTAAAGAATGACTTAGAAAGTGCCTCGTTAGCTAGGGAAAAGACAGTGTTTCTCTGGAATGAGAGGAATAAACGTTCTTTACCATCTGGCAGTATATGAAGCTCTAAACTGAATGGTTTGGGGAGAAGTAATTCCTCATTTGCCATCTAGAGGTGTAAGCACAGTGAAAGAACAGAAATTTGAGGAAGGCCAGTGGAAGCAGAGGGTGCTGTGACAGGAGCTGTGGTACTGCAGTTTTTAATGAGTATCAAAACGCTGGTCCAAGTCCAGCCACCCCTCCTCAGTACCAAAGAGTTCTAGGCATTCCTTTGTGCTTCTTTGCTTTCTAAAATAATCTTCTTAGTTTGCTTTTTAACCATTGAAATGTCACACAAAGATAAACCTCTGCAGGGCTTCATGTTACCAAGGATTCAGAACCTTGTCTGCCCCTTTCTTGTGGAAAAAAAAAAAAAAAAGCACTTTCCAGTAGATCTGATTTGGGGTACTCCATCTGCCATGGGTTTGGCTGGATGCAGAGCGCTGTGCGCTGCTTTCCTGTGCTCCTGTCCTGAGCAGCTGGTCAGAGGCGGCCAGCACAGACAGATGCTCTTGCCAGGTATTCCTCGTCCTCAGTAACATACTGATGATGTTTACTTCGTGATGAGTTGCAGCCACCGATGGTAATTAAAAGAGACATGGTGATGCTTCATCTGTGGTTGCCGCGTTGGAGTCTGACCCGTCTTCTCTGGGAAGTGGAAAACCTTCCAAACTCTTTCAGGGGTTGTTCTCCTGTTAGAAACTTTGATGAATGTGTTAGAGAGGAGGGGTTTAAGAAACTGCACTGAGCTCAGTGTAACGCACAGGCTTTTATTACCACGCCTGTACCTGAGGACAGTTGTGCGCTGGGCCAAATCGTATTTGTGTGCCAGGTCGTTATTAAACGGTTAGAAATATAGTGGTAGTGTAGAAATACGACTTGTCTTCACGTTCTTTCGTCGCTGTATTTTTGCAACAGTTAATCAAGCCTTACACCCTCGAAGGCTGTAGTTTTACACTGGTTTTTGAGGCACAGTGCTGTTTTTTCCCCCGTTTAAGTCCACACTGAATGGTAATGGAGGTGCTGCTGGCCTGCTGAAACGCAGTCTATTTTTGAGACAGGGATGAGAGGTAATTTCTGTGTAGGTGACAAGGTGTGTCTTGTTACATGTAAAACACGGTTTTGACATTAATGCACTGTAGCTTTTTATAAGCCAGGTATTATAAACCAGACCTCAAGAGCTTAGCCTACGCCAAGGGCGGGTTGCTGCCCTTCACACGGAGAGGAGGAGCAGAACAAGCCTCGCGTGTTCAGCCCCAGGCTCTTCTGTGAAGTGGCAGAAATTAGGGAAATTCAGAAGCTGGGGACAACTTTTCCTGTTCTTCCACCCGGAAAGGTTTACAGCTCACAAGCTTTTGCTTTCTGAAAACACTCTGTCATGTGTCTGTCACAAGCACCCCAAGAGGTGCGGGCACCTGCCTGGCGAGAATCAAAGTCGAACCCCCGTGTGCTCTGCAAGGTGTGATGGAGAGCGTTGGTGTGGGCGCCTGCAGCCGGCCCTTGCGCTGCCTGCCCCCTGCCCCGCCGGCCGGAGGCACCTCCCGGCGC
>NW_020799146.1:381298-396069 GCF_003259725.1 Athene cunicularia
GTCCGGCCCCGCGCCGCGGCCGCTCGTCCTGGCCCCGCTCCGTGTGGCCGTCGCAGAGCAGCTCTGGTCGAGGAGTGAGCTGGCGGTGGGACAAGATGTTCCCCAGAGGTGGGCAGGAGCAGGGCCCCTTGCCGCGGTCCCCCGCGCGCCTTACATCTCCGGGGCCTGCCTGGAAGGGCAGGAGTTGGTCTCCGGGTCTCCTGTCCCACACCATCCCTGCCGGAGGGGTTGAGGCTCTTCCCAAACCAGTTTGTCCCATGAACTTCCTCACCACCCTGGACACCTCTCTCACTTCTGGGAGGTTTCCTGTGCCCAATGCCCGTGTCGAAGCGTAAGGTTTGCAGTTCTTCCTGACAGACCCCTCTGCCCCGTAGTCCAGAGGGCAGGAGGTTGGTTATTTTCTCCACATGGAAAGTGCTTGTGAGGTTTGTGCTGGAGCAGATGGGCAGACGGCTCGGGTCCTGCTGCCGGTGCCGCAGCCACATCTGGGCCCTGAGCGGACCAAAGGCGTCCAGTTGCCCTGTTGAGATCCTGGCTGTCTCTTGGCCATGACAGGTTTTCTTTCTCCCCCCCTTTCCTAAAACATCATCCATTAGTGTTTCCCTTGGTGCCTCTCCATCAGGTGGTGCGTATGGGGTTTGCACAGCAGTGGCAGCCCGATGGTTCGTTGCAGCAATCTAACAAATCCTGGCTTAGCAGAGGGCAGGCTGTGGTCAGTCAGGGTGACACACAACCTGGTCAGGTGCTCCGGCTCAGTCACGTTTCCTGGACAACCCATGGTACCAGTGCTTTGGGTAGGAAAATGGCAGGTGGGGTGCCCTGATGTGCAGCTGTAATGTCCAAAATCTGTAGCTTGTTCTAATTTTAAAAAAAAAAAAAAAGTCTGAAACAGGTTTCTTGATTGGACTTGGCTTCATTTACAGGTTTAATACGGATTTAGAAATGTAGTCCCCAGCACCTGTTTTTGAAATACCTCGTCATCACATCTGGCTGTGGAGCAGCTCCTCTTCTGTCGTGGGGGGTCACTCGGTGCCGCCCGCTCACAGATCTCCTCCGGGAATGTCTGGCTGCTGCTGGAGGAGCGCGGGGGCTGGAGGCTGCGTGTTTCATCCTCGGCTGCTGATCTGGCATGTCCTTGTCTCGGTGCCTTCACCATCCCATTGCCAGGTGCTCGGTACAGGACATGGTGGACGTTTCCAGCCAACTTCAGGAAAACAGCGGCAGCTTTGATAACGGGATGTCTTGGCCCAAACTCAAAGCTGCCCCAGAATCGCAGAGGGTGGCTGGAGGCTCTCTCCAGGGTTTGTTCTCCGCTCCCGGGTTCCATCAGCCGGGGCCCCTCACACACCCGGTCTGAGCTGCAGAGTGGGCCGGAGAGGCACGTTCCTTCCTGCAGCCGCCCAAAACAGGCATCTCTAACCTCGCTCATGTTTGAGTGGTGGTGTTGGAATGCAGGCTGGCACACGTGTATCAAAGCAGAGCTGAGCCAAGAACGGAGCAAAGAACTCGCCCTTTTCACCGCTGTAGCAGTGTGGTACGGAAAACCTGGTCACAAAACCAGAGCACAAAACTCTCTTAAGAGTCAATATTTTAAAGTCTTAACTAAGAAGCCAGTGAGACTGCTGCATTTTGATGCACCAGCTTGAAAGTCGTGCCCTGAGATCACGCCAAAATTTTTCCTTCCTGCTGCTAGTTGTTTTGTGCCATATCTTTTTGATAGCTTTTTCATCACAGTATTGCCTTTTAAAAATTAATTATTTTAGTGAGGTTTATTGGTTGGTTTGAGGTAGTGCCCCGTGATTTGCTTAACCGAATTCTAAACCAAGGTGCAGCTGCAGCAGAAAATAGATGAAGTAAGGAAGAAAAGAGTGACTAGAGGAGAAAGTGCCAGAAACGTCTAGGCCAGGGCTCTGTCTGCTGCCCGGCTGGCGCAGCAGAGGGCAATTACGTGCTCAGTTCGTTTGTCTTCGGGCTTGAACTTGGAATAACTTCAAGTGATGTGCCACCTTCCCTGTTTTTTCCTGGTGCCCAGAAAAACATGCTGTATAGGACTGCGATATGCTTGAAGTTAGACACCTCTGACAGTTATCTTTTGATTCCTTACTCGCAAGGAAAACTCTACGTGTTTAGGATGCCTCAACTTGCAGTCCCTCATGCGGTTTTACATTTTTTAGACGTTTGGAAGTTTTTATTTCTCAGAGAATGAGGTAGGCGAACGCACTGAAAACACTGATTCTTTCAGCCATGTCCTGGTTGTTGTGAAGCCTTTATACCGGGGCGGTTCACCTTAGCTCTTGCGATTCGGGGTTTTCTTTAGGGCAGAGAGTAGTACAGAACATCACAGAGCTGCAGTGAGCATCCCTTGGTGCTTTTTTTCTGAAAAGGGAGGTCATTCTGTTATTTATTCTTATGTTTTTTTTCAAAAGACAGCAAACTGTAATTGAAACCAAGTTGCAGCAACTTGTTAAACACTTCAGGACCAGCACCCGTTTTTATCCAGCACCGATATTTAGGCTGCAGCTGCTGCAGATAAATGCGAGACCCCAGATGGTGGCTGTCTAATCCTCATGAGAATTCATGTCCTAGAGGCAGCTCTTATCTCTCCAGACCTGACATTGTCTGCAAGTCTACTATAAGGGGGAATAATATAAACATGCTATGCATGAGTTTCACTTCCTTGAATAACACAAAGACACAGGAAGTTAAGTTAAATGTTACAAGAATAGAGTTCACATTACCGAAAGTCTAGCTATTTTTGTTACCCTAATATGTAGCCGGTGGTTTGGGGGATAAGGTGCACACTCCAAACATCGTATTGATTGTATTTTGCCGCTCAGAATTGCGGTATAGAGATTGTTTTAAAGAACATGTTGGCGTTTGTTTTGTCTTTGCTGCCAGTTGCCGTTAGCTCACCCGGGTGGCTTTAAAGATGCCCCTTCCGCTCTTGCCACGGCTGCGCAGGAGCAGACGGAAACATTCCGATCCTTTGGTTTCCCCAGTGGAAGCGTATCTCGCTTTCCTCCTCTCTCTCAGTTCTCCCGTGCCCACGCGCCGTCGGGCTGCCGGAGGAGGTGTGGGATGGAGGGGCTCTGCTCCTTCCTGGCACCGCGGGGGATGCTGCGGCTTCTGCCTCCTGACCTGAAATACCTCCTGTCACTTCTTCATTAAGTTACTTTGCTGCTGCGTACCAGGGATAATTTTGCGCCTTCTTGTCTATTTCCTTCCCTGTGTGCCTTTAAAAGCAGTCCGTGCTAGGCTTTAGGCGACCCAACTTTATTTTTAAAACGCGTGTTAATCGGTTAGTTCTGGCAGGTACTGCAGGTATTTCTGTGGTGTTGGTGTATGACTTGACTTTATTCTGTCAACTCCAGGGTTTGTTTTGGTCCCCACAGCAGTTGCAGTGGTGCATTCATTCGCTGCCTGGATAGGAGGAGTTAGAAATGGAGTAATTTCACAAGTGGAAGGTTGCTCCTCATCTCCCACAATGGCAATGTGGCTGGCGAACAAAAGGAGCCGCCAGAAAGGAGTGAACTCTAGGAGAGCTGTAGAGCTTGGAGTCCAAGAATGCCAGGATGACGCTGCCCCAGAGGTAGGGGGGCACAGTGCTGATCCACAGCATCTCGTTAAATTTACAAACAAAGAAAAACTAAAGTTGCCAGAATGGTGCTCATGGAAACATTTATCAGGGCAGGTTACCAGGGGTGGGTAAGTTTGGGAAGATATTTTAGAAGGATAACTAGAAGGAGTATTTCATTATTGTCAGAAAATTTACACCACTAAAAACCTAGCATGGGTACTTCTTTAGAGACCAGCCTTCCTCGAAAGATGTGTGGCTACTGAACATTGCTGTACTATAAGTGTGATAAAAATGATAGTATTTTTCAGCAAAGGAGGAATAGTGATATAGGAGAAAATACTACAGCCTGATTTATCATCAGTGTCTTGGTATTTATCGAGTTGTTAAGCTTGTGCTGATTTCACGTTGTATCTAATTTATGCTGGGCTATATTGTTCCCCTCCATACTTGAAAAACTCCAGGGGCACTCTGATTTCTAATGTTTCTTTCTAGTGCTGTGTAAAAGTATATTTTCTTGCCTAATATATTTCCCGCAGCTCTGGAACTGAAAAACATCTCAGGTGGTTCTGCAGAAATGTACATCTGAGTCTCTGTGACCTTGCAAGTGGAGTCGCAATTTTAGGGGTTTCTGCTTTACTTAGAAGAGAGTGAACAAAAGTTATTAGACTTTTCATTCAAAATCAAGCCAAAATCTTTTAACATTTTTTACCATGTGAAAGAGAACAAAAATCATGCCTTAAGCTATTGACAGTTTTGGTCTAGTTTGGGTCCGTCTGCCCTCAGAAGGGAGTGTATCTGCTTTTTTTCCATATTTTAAATAGCTGTGTCCTGGCCAGTAGCACATTGGTGAGAACGGACATGTGTTGAAAGTTTCACTTGTCAGACTCACTTCGGTTGAAACTGTTTCATGAGGAACTACTTCACTTTATCTCTCTAGTTTAATTTTTGCAAAAACTGACAGTCGGCTTTAATAGTACCTAGTTAGAGCGGTACTGGCAAGCTTTTATACATCGGTTTTCCTGCCATGGAAATTGTAATTAAACGTAATTAAACCATAATTAGCAAATCTAGAGCTGTGTCCTGCAGTTAAGATCTAATTGGGCTTATCCGCCTGTAGGGCGGTGCTGATGGCCTTCCTAGGAGAGCGTCGTGCCCCTCTGCCCAGCCGTCCCCTGCCGACGTCAGCGGCCTGCGGGCGCCGTCCCCGCCAGCACGGCCGAGGGACCGGCCTCTGCCTGCTGGGGGGCTCGCCCAAGCTCCTCCGGGTTCAGCCGGGGTGCTCGTAGCCTTCAATAAACACTTCCTTAATATTTTGCCTGTTTACACTAAAAAAAAGAAATTCCCTGAAGTTGATTGCAGTCGTACGGTTTGCTCATTAATGATTCTATTGGCGTCCCTAAATAATTATTGTTAGCATTATTTATACTACATACTAGTTTCCTGGGTGCACATTGTTGCATTGCAGAAGCTGTAGGAGCACAACAGAACGATAACCTCTCAAGAGCTGAACATACAAGATAAAAGATGTTTGAGATTAATATGCAAACAATCGAAAAACAATGGAAACAGAAGGCAAACTATACCACTTCTTGAAGTTGGCTTTTCTGTGTAACAAAACACTCCAAGACAAGAAATGTAAATGAAGGTAGCTGTAACTACTGGGAGCACAAACATCACAGAATTTGTACATTATTAGTATGGAAAGCGAGCCAGGTACGGCGAGGGTTTATTCCCGATGTAATCTCAGAAAATAGGGTGCAGTAGGAATGAACTTCCCTGTTTGCACTTGAAAGATTTCTCTGTGTTCTCTTTAATTTTAACGGCATTGATATTCCGTTTGCTTTATGAAACCCTTTATTACAAACAGTTATGAATATGAACATCTCATTTGACTGCTGATGAACAGAGGGGAAAATCTAAATTAAAACTTTAAATACCACTATTTAATTACCCAAATGGCTTTGACTGTGTTAAAGAGTGCCTGGGATTATTCTGTTTTTCAATTTGTTTTAATGCTTCCTTGGTAAAAGCTGATGGATTCCCAGGCCCATTGCTGTCACTGATGAACTATATAAAGATAAATGACATTATGGTAAATTCCACTTAATGACACATTTTTAATTTTCAGAACACAGACATTTTCTGGCTAGTGAATGAAGGCTAATTACCTCAAGATCAGAACAAAATAACTCCTCATTTTGAAAGATAATAGAAAAGAAATGTTGCAGATTAATGATGCTATTTATCTTTAAAAGAAAAAAAATTCTATCTTTATCCTGATAGTGCTGTTCCCTGAGGATCATGGTTATAAAATGAATCTGAAGTCGCAACTTAATAGGTTATTAAAATTATTTGAGTGCGGGCTCCTCTGGTTCAGCCTTTCCATAAATTTAAATTGAAGGTCTGCTGTATTTCTAAAGAAAGCAGCTTGTTTACGAGACCACAGGGAGCAGATAGGTTACTGACAAAAGATGCACTTAACCCCATTCTGTATCTCCTTTTTCTAAGCCTGAATGGAACAGATATGTTTCAGAAATAGTTGAGAGAAAAGTTTAAAATGTCTGAATTATGTTACACTGGTGTCTTCTTTTCTGCCTGTGTCATTAGAAGAGTGAATGGGAATAAAGAGCACAAAGGTAAATTTGCTGGGGGGATGTGGCAGCAAACAGCATCGCCTGCGAAATGCCGGCGTCGGAGATTGTGTAACTGATTGCGCAGATGGCATTCTCTGAGCGCGTGCTGAGAGGGCTCTAGCAGTGGAGTTTCACCTTTAAGAAGACATGGGTGGAAAAATGCTCCTTTCTGAGCACGATTTGGGCCATCTTGCCCTGTTTATTATTGTTTCCAGCTAGGCCACTGGCAACACCTCCTCTACCCCCTCTCCGCACCAAAATTACAGTGGTGCCGCGAATTTCTGTCAGACACCATTCTCCTGTGGAGAGCTACATTTTGAGAGTGTGAAAATGTGACTGAAAAAGGAAATTTTCATCCGCGACAATATCTTTCCTATGGAGTTGTAACACCCTCCTGAAAAGCCGGACTCACACTGGTGCGCTGTTGGGCACAGCCGCGTGGAAGCCTTGTGCGTGGCGATGCGCTCCTCCTCGCGCCGTCCCTGCGCCGACCCCACAGGGCTTGGGGGGAGGTTTGTGTCCTGTCCAGTGGGACAGTGACAGGGGTATCCTCCGCTGGCCGCATCAGGTAGGAGAGCGCGTGGAGTTTCCAAGGCTGGAAGACAAAAACGTAAAAGGACATCCTGCTCACTATGTCTAGATCCTGTGGGCTGCAGTCATAAGTCATGGGCTTTGAGGTTGACTCTTGGTGTTAGGGGATTTTTCTGTTGGTGGGGGAGAGCACAGTGCTGTTTTCTCTCGACAGAGCTCAGCTGTGTGCTGGTGGGGCTTTGTCACAGCCCCGCAGAGGCGCGTGGGTCTGCTCCTGCCGCCGGCGCTGCAGGAGGTGAGGTTGGACGTTCCCCGCGGTTGTTGGCTGCAGCTCCGTGACGTGAGGCTCGAAGCTTCTCGCCCTCCTCTTTCTCCGGGCAGGCAAAAGAGTTCAGTATTTTCATACAGCCCAGGCTCCAGAGAGCTCCCTTCCTTCACAGTAACTTTTAACGTTTGCTGTCCCTCCGAGCACCCAGCTCAAGCTCCCTGCTGCGTCCTGCCGTCCTGCTGTGTCAGACTTCGGTTTCACAGCGCAGGAGGCTGCGGGAGGTACTGATGGTCCCACCACACGCCTCCCTCTCCGCGTCCTCCACAGCCGGAGCCAGGCCGCGGGGCAGCCACTTCCAGAGGCGTCAGGTCACTTCTCCGCCGGCGCCTGCCCCATCCCATGAAATGGTAATGTCACATGAAGGGAGGGAAACGTTCCCGGCTGCCTGACAGAAGGCTGCCCCATCCCCTCTACCCCAGTGACCCTCCTGGGGCGCGCAGCCGCCTGCTCCCCGTCCCACGGCCCCGAAGGCATTTGTGGAGCACCCGTGTCTGTAGGCAGGGGCGACATAGTGGTCGTTTCCTCGTGAGCTCCATCATCTCCTGCCCGCAGCCTGGTGTCCCTTGGCTCCGTGGTCACAGGTCGGGCAGGACCTGCCACACTCGCTGCACCCCTGGGGACCGGCATCCCGCCACCCCCACCCAGAGCCGTCCCCGGGCCGCACCTCACCGGGTGAGGGTCGGCGTTGGGTGGTGTCTGAGGAGACGCGGTGTGATCAGCCCACTCCCTCCCTCTCGCCTGCCTCGCTTTTACCTCCCGCCTTCACCTCCCTCTTGCCCAGACCTCCGGCAGAGCCCTCCGCAGGGCTGCAACCTCCCTCCCCGGCCTCACGCCTTCAAGCCTGTGGGGCCCTGCCTGTGCCTGCCCGACCCACGGGCCGCGGCTGCCTCCCGGACGCTGCCTGCCCCCATGAGCCTGCAGCAGGGTGGCCATGCCCTGTCCCGGTCCCCATCCCTGTCCCCGTCCCTGTCCCCGTCCCTGTCCCACAGCCGGGTCACCATGCCCTGTCCCTGTCCCCATCCCTGTCCCCATCCCTGTCCCACAGCTGGGTCGTCGTGCCCTGTCCCTGTCCCCATCCCTGTCCCCATCCCTGTCCC
Source organism: Athene cunicularia (assembly GCF_003259725.1). Lineage (NCBI taxonomy): Eukaryota > Metazoa > Chordata > Aves > Strigiformes > Strigidae > Athene > Athene cunicularia. Next base: position 389,465 of record NW_020799146.1, read on the forward strand.
ACAGCTGGGTTGCCGTGCCCTGTCCCCATCCCCATCCCATCCCGCAGCCTTGCTGCCCCGCTGCCGTTCCCGCAGAGCCCCTCGGAAGTCGGGGCTGCCCCAGGACACAGCGGGTGGCATTATCTCTGATATTCAGCACACAGCGGAGGACGGGCCAGAGTTTCTCTTAAAAAAAAGAGGAAACTGAGAGAAAACACCAGCAGGCTTGTACTTCGCTTGTCTGCTCTTCTGGTTTGTTGCCATATGAACTCTATTGAAGTGACCTCTCCAAATGTAAGAACACTGTCCAATCTCTCTGTTTTGTTAAATACATAAAAAATAGTAATCTAAAGGGTATTTTTTATTATTTGTTTTAGATAAAAATTATTGCCACAAAGACCAGCATGAAAATTCTAATAAGAAGATAGATACACAGTCTTAAGAAAAAATGTCTTAGATGGCAACTTATATATGTTTGTTGTGCTTAACATTATTTGAATCTCATGCAGGATGGAAAGAACTGTCTGGCATGTGGGGTTAAGCACAGAATAATTAGAGTTTAATCCCCAACCAGGTCACTTAGTAATGGAGTGCAGCACTTCTGATGGCAACAATCAGAAAAAAAAATCTTTTAGCATCTCTGGTGTTTTTACTGTGTTTTTCATTGTTATGACTACCTTGTGCATGTTCTTGCTCGTCTTTCACAGTGACATCCTCGCTCTTTGCCTGTGACTTTCGTTTCTTTTGGATCATCCATCCTCTTTGCAGACATTGGTGCCCCACAGTCTAGTCATTTGCATTTCTGTTAGCCAGAACAAAATTAAAATACTTGGTTACCAGCAAGAGAGAGATCATCATACACGAATTAACACACAGTGCCAAAGTAGAGATGCAAATACGGAATAGATTTATTTCTATTGAGTTTTAATACAATTATTCATTGAATTTGTAAGACATCTTGAATAACGTAGGTTTCATGCCCGTAGTTTTAAGATTCCACTGTGAGTATTTGTTGCCGTGGATGAATCAGCAGTTCATACAACAGTATTTTCTGTAAATTATTAATCTATCCAAGGAAGTATAATGTGAGCATATTCTCTGTCCTGAAGGATTACTGGAGTTTGCTTATGCAAGGGAGCAGCAACTCACATGCCGGAGCAATTTCAAATGTTTTGGCAGTCAGCTGGCGCCCGTGAGTCCAGTGCGGGAAGAGCCTGATCTCAGCCTCTGCCAGGCCGGTTCCTCTGCAGGACCTGTTGAGGAGAGCGTGTGCCCGGGCTGGCAGCCGCAGGCTCTGCGGGCGAGGGCACTGGGGGCCATCCGCCCAGGAGGGCGACCCGGGTCTGCCTTCCCGCGCAAACCACGGGGCTTCTTCGCGAGGAGGCTGTGACGCGCTCTGTAACCCTGGGGTTTTTGGGTGCGGCTCAGATGGTGACTTCCCCCCCACTTCGGTGTTTCTTCCACAAGTTCAGCAGCTGCTTCAGGGATGGTCACTGGAAAAAACAGTTGCTGTAAGAAAAGGGCTTGTGTTCAGGTTAGGGTCACAGTGCTGGCTGAGGATCCTTCAGTTTCTGAAATTTTTTAAAAATCAGACAGCTTATGGCATCTGGTCTGTCTTGCGGAATTGTCACTGTTCGTGTAGCACAAAAAATCGTTTTATCATCTTACCCTGCAGATAATAATCATATTGTTGCTTCTTATGTTGCCCTGAGTTTCCAGTTTTCACTGAAAGTTTCCCTTGGTAAGTCTGCACGCTGTTAGAGCAGAGAAGGTCCAACCACTCTGCTATGAGGGAGGATCCCCCCGTTTCTTCAGTAATATTTGTGGTGCGTAAGATATAGCACTTAAGGAATACATCAAAGCTATATTTTAACTGATCAGGGGAATTTTTATCACCTTTTTTCAATTTAAGTTTTTTGAGGCATAGAATCACAAGGGTAGTCTTGAGCAGGAGCCTCTTACAGGTAGATTGTAATATCAAAACTATATAGGTTTTAATTATGTAATTATGATAATATATGGAATACAAATGGTATGTATCACTTAGGTTTAATAAATCATACAGTGCTTTACAGTTAAATTCCTGGACTTACTTCTCCCCAGTTTTATTGTAGTAGTGCACAGAATATCAGAGATGTATATGTTGATATTTTCCCTGCATTTCCAATCCATTCCAGAAACTACAATTTATATTTTTAGGTTATGTGACACTGAGTTTTCTGCTGGACAATTGTCCATATGGCTGAGGAGATCTTGTTTTTAAAAAAAAAAAATGAAATTCATTTGGATGATGTTATCCATAGACATGTCTTAAAAATAGCTGGCTTCCATGGCTGTTGTGGCTCATATCTAGCATTAATACATAAATTCTCCCAATTGTACTAATGGAATTCCAGTCCCAGGCAGCAGCATTTTACAGCACCGTAGCAAAAAGCAATGTCTGAAACTAGGAGTGTCTCTAAGAAGTTCTTTCACGTTTAAGCAAAAATGTGCTCAGCAAAAAGAAATGTAAATTTAAGGAAAATCTCCAATTTCCTATTCTATGCAAAGCTTTGATTTTTTGCTGATTCAGGCAGTAGGGTTGACATTGGAGCTTCTCATTTCATCTGAAATAATCACTTTTTACTTTGGAACAGTCTTTCATTTTTCACAGCACTATCTTCTGAAACAGTCCACTTTGTATGTATGAATCTGTTTTTCTCCAGATAACACAGAAAGTAAAACTATTAGAAACAGGTTCCCATCTATTACTTTCTTGAGTGCATAGAGAAATACTAATTTCCAGTGGCACCCATTTGGGGACTTCACCGATGTTTTTTGCCCCCCTTTCAAAAAAGACAAAAAGAGGAAGAAGGAAATACATCTGTAGTCTAAATTGACTGTGCCAAATATAACGTTAAATTTCAGTAGAAAATTTAAAAGGCGCGTGGTTAATGTTCATAAAGCTGTCAGTAAAAGCCCAGCGGGGGCAAGGCGGGTGCCCGAGCGGTCGCCGGGAGCTGTGCAGAGCCCTGCGGGGCGGTGCCGGCCGGGCGCTGCGCTGCCCTTGGTGGTTTGCTGCGCGGTGGGAGTCAAAGCGCGGTGCTGCGGGCGGTGATTTTAAGGGGGTGGGTGTAGCTGGGCCCGGTTGGGAAGAGGAAAGCTTCCCTGGAGAAGGGTGCAGTGCTGGTCTTGCCCATGTGAGCCGGCAGTTGGTGAAACTCTGGCCCTGCTGCAGACAGGGAGGTTTTTCCCTGACACAAGCACAATTTTAACCTTTTATTTAAAAGAGGGAGTGCTGTAATGGTACAGTTGGCATATTCTGAATGAATAAATCTGTTTTTCTGTCCACGACTGCCACAGTGTGCCTTCATCCCCTCCGTCCATCTGCGGGCCCTGTGCTGCCGAGCCGGGGGGGAACACGCCGGTTTTTGGCTAATGCCACCCATTTTGGTAGCTGCCGTGGCAGACGTGTCCCCACTCCAGTGGAGGAGAAGCTCAGCGTTGTCTCCTCTGCCAGACCGCTGCTCCCTGGTGCAGCGTGTGAATACGCTGCTTGTCGGCAGAGAGGCAAGAAGCCCCCTCTGATGGGACCCTCCTGTTCTGTGGCCTGGCCAGCCCCTGTGGCGCATCTCCTCTTGTGATTTCATCTTAAAAACTGCTGATTTTGTATCTCCTTCTGTTGCTGTTCTATGGCAGCTGGAGACTTTCTGCCCGTTCCTCGTGCTTTCATCCCATTTCTGCCTGTAGTACTGCGGAAGCAGTTCCCAGGGTCAGAACCACCAACTGTCTGTAACGGTCGTTTGTGCACTAAAATGCCATTTCTCCGGTGTTAGGCAGTATGAGAACGCTTAGCCTGGAGATCAGCTGCTTCTTTAACAAGATAAGGACAACAGCCTGGTTGAGCTGGTAGGAGCAGGCTGGGTAAGGGGGATCAGGTAGGGGCAGCAGCACTGATGCCTCTACAGATCAGGCTTCAGTGAGGATGTTCGGAGAACTTCTCTAGATAAGACCTTTGCCAATGGTTTGTGTTGTTCTAAATAACAAAATCAGACTTTTCTGGTGGCTAGGAAGTGAACGCAGCTTTGATGATGTGTCATTTGCTTTTTAATCCCTGAAAAGATTTGCTCCTTGCAGTGATTTGCCCCACCAAGAGGATTGAGAAGAAGAGGGTTTCCACTGTGATGCATTGTACAAACACCACGAGATTAAGCGTTCCTGACATGCTCTGGAGAACGTCTCTTCTGGTCCTCAGCTGGAAGGGTCATGGGTATAACTTCAGGGCTTTGGGAGGCAAAGCTGTTGTGAAGAAAGGAGAGATGTTGTTAAGCTGTTGTGTGAAAAAAAACGGTGCTGGCAAGCAGTTGTGCTGTAATCCTTCGTAATATGCTAGCAGGTAGATTTGCTGTATTTGGACATTTTCATGGGCCACCCTGAACTGCTTGCTTCCCTAGCCTGATCACTGCTGACGTGGGGGTTAGAAATAAGGTCTGCTCCCAGAATTCTTTTAGGGTTTGTTTTGTGTATGGGTTTCCAAGTACTGGGTTTTTCTTCTGGTCACTTCTACTGTTTCAGTATCTTTTTTTCTGGAAATAAAACCCCTGATCATCCCTTCTGCTACTTCACTCTACAGAAGTCCCTTCAGTCTGGCTTCAGATTCTTCAGCGGAGACCCTTTCTGCGCCGATGCCCTTCCTGACCTTTCCCGTGGGATAATCTCGTTACCGTTTCTGCCCCGTACCTTGGGCGAACGCTCCTGGAGCCGCGTCCTGGTCTGTGTGGCAGGGGGGGCGCCGCAAGGGTCCCGCTCCCCCAGCTGTTCCGCGGGGTGCTGGCTGTGCTGTCCAGAGCCGACCGGTCCCACCGTTGGCCCTCTGCTCTTCCCCCTCTCCTGCTCCCAGCGCCTCCACGCTCTTGGAGCCTCTCGGAGCTGACCAGGCTGACTCTCCGTTTCCAGCCCAGAGGCTGTGCTCCGTTGGCATACCCCAGGCAAAAATATGGCAGATTAGAACTGTTTATTGTTTTTTACAAAGCTGCTTTGCACATTCCAAAAAGCAGATAGTTTCTTGGTGTGTGCCTTTGGAGACAACCACCTCTCGCGTGGCAGATAATTTAGGTTTTCTCTAGGCACTTGTTGTTCTTGTCACTCATGTTTTTGTAGCCTACTGCCGTTAAAGTTAGCTTGAATGACTGAAGTTAAGATATTTTACAAGACCCTTCTGTAGGGAGCAGTCTGTCTTTAAAGCAACTTCTCGGGTATTCTTGGTGCCTTTCCTCTCCACAAAATTCCGTTTAAAAACCCTTAGGTAGCAAATGATATCTCCACCATTCTTGTCAATGTCATGGCCTTGTGTCATGATGCTGAAAGGTATCTCCTCAAATTATTGTTCTCCAGTAGTTGTTTCTTTCGGAGCAGGCCTCTTGTATAGCTATTTGTTGAACTGTGTACCTACTGAATTAGTCAAAGACCTGGCTAAAACCATTTTTTTCTTTTCCTCTTTACCCCTCCCCCAAACTTGCTTTTGTTATGTATTGGCTTGCTAATCCTTGTGTTGAGCAGTATCAGACATCACCTTTCTTGGGGGCACTTAGTCCACTCTTCCGCTTTCTTTGTCAAAGGGCTCCCTTAATAGGAGAAGTCAACAGGGAGGACAAAAGGGATTGAAAGTTGTATTTAATCGGGGTCAGAGAGGTGGTGTTCAGAGTGACGGGCCCACAGGCAGGCTGGCCTTTTATGCTTTCCGACGCAGATGGTCCCAAAGCATTCAGCTAAGTGAAGAGAAAGCTGCCCAGTGAAAGCTATTGTAGGGCAGCATCGTTACAGTTGAGAAGGGTTGCCAGGGGTAACTGGAGAGTATCACCAGCATCCTGTGATCACTAGTCTGTGCCATTGAAAACCTTAGACTGAGGATCGCTCTGGGTCCCTTGGCATCCTGATGCTCCTGCGTAAGCAGCAATATCTTATGCTACCTTTTTAAAATTTAATATCATTATTTTTACTTTGAGGCACATAAACTGTAGAATCATTTGCATTTCTTAATTTCGGAATAGCCACCTTCTGCAAAATGTACAGCCACTTGCTTTAGAACATATTGCTTTTCTTCCCCTGGGGAATAGTCTAATAATATTTGAACTTATTAAGATAACACTGTGTTTACAGAAACTTAATTTTTAAAAATTTGTCTGAGTGCAAGAATAGCTGAATTGGAAAAAAAAAAAAAAGAGAGAAGGAAAAAAGGGAGGCTATATTATTCAACACGAATAAAGCCTGCAGGCACGTGCGAAAGCTTTGGAAACTGTGCCCAAAGTCACCCAGGGGGATTGCTACAGTACCTTCGTTGCTCTAAACAGATAGTATATCGCAGCAGGTAAAATGTGTTCCTGACAAAATAGTTGAGTGCTGCTTTTCTTTTTAAAACAGGAACCCTACTGATTTTTTTGTCAAAGCCATAGATGCTCAAGATGATAACTGTGCCTTAAGTTTTGCACGAGGCGCCGTCTCGAGGTGCAAATACGAGGGCGAACCTTGAGCGAAAGCGCGAAGAGGTCAGCATAGGAGATTCACCGGTGACCACGCGGCTCCACGTCTCCCGCAGCAGGCCGTGGCCCTGGGCAGCACCCCCGGGGGCCTGTGCGAGGGGCGCCAGG
>NW_020799146.1:396119-415300 GCF_003259725.1 Athene cunicularia
TTGGGGGGGCGAAGGCGCTCCCCGATCCGGGGGTCAGTCCCGGGCAGGACGTGGTGCCGGGGTCAGCTCTGGAAGGGGAGGGCACACAGCCAGATGTGCTGCCCAGGCTTGAATGCAGAGCCAGATGTGCCACATGGCGCTGGGTGTGGGGCCAGATGTGTCACCCGGCACTGAGCGCAGAACCAGATGTGCCGCCCGGTCTTGGGCACGGACCAGGTGTGTCACCGGGCGTTGGCCATGGAGCTGATACGCTGCCTGGGGTGGGGTGCAGAGCCAGATGTGCCACACGGCGCTGGGTGTGGGGCCAGCTGTGCCTCCCCGTGCTGGGCAGGGACCCAGATGTGCCACCAGGCGTTGGGCACAGAGCCAGCTGTGCCGCCCGGTGTTGGGTGTGGACCCAGCTGTGCCGCCCGGCAGCACCCCCAGAGCGCCCTCTACTCTCGGGTGGTGCCGGTGCCAGGGCTCGTCCGTTCTGCCGGGGCAGAGCAGCAGCAGGAGGTCACGGTCCAGCCCGTGGTTTTTGCTCAGGGTGTGTCCCCGTCACGGTGAGAGCACAGCCCTGGCAATGTACCGGGGTGTTCGCCCCCAGCTTTAGGGGGGATTTAAAGGAAAGTTGCATGTGCACTTCATAAAATAATTGGAGGTTTGGCTGAAGCCATTTTGGATATTTCTGCACTTCTGTACATTTCTAACAGTGCAAATATTGCCCATGCCTTAGCAGCTCCCATTTTTCACTTGTTTGTCCACTGCTGCAGTCACCGAGATGCTCCAGTTTAAGAATTCCCTTTGAAACCAGTAGCAGTGGTGGCATCTGTTGTGGGCTCGATGGGCCCTGGGTTCTCGACACCCATGGGGGTTTTGTGTGGTGGCAGGGTTGGCGTTGTGGGTAAAGGAAAACGCAGAAGAATTGTATGTTGTTGCCATGATGGCACTGTAGGATTGCAAGGGGAAGGAAGCTTGTGGAGGATTCTATAATGGCAAGCAGCCTTGAAAGTCAAAGTATAATCTTCATTATAATAAAACATAGAAATAATGAAGGCTGGAGGCAGGTATGTAATTCAAAGAGCATGTCATCAGAGACAATGGCAGAAAAAGGAAACGAGTGTTTCTACAACTCCTTAGATGTGTTCATTTCAAGCAACCAGTTAATTCATCATTCCTTATGTGTCCAAGAGAGGAAGTCTGGTGGTGTGTTCCCTCCTCACGTTATCACTAAGTAGTTGGCCCACTCATTTTCTTAGATCTTGAATGTTGCTGGTGAGTGATGTAATCTGTTTCATTTGTTTGTTGACTTGGCTGCATTTATGTTGAGTAGGTGGCTTTCTGGTTTCACTCTGCATTTTCATTTTTTAAAATACAGAAAGTCTTACTGGGTAACAAAATGCAGATTATCTTTCCCTTATACTTTCCTCTGCACTTCTATTAAAAATAGTAATAATGTGATCACATATTTCCTACTGCATCACTGAACTGTTGGTCTTGTATGAACACAGGACTAAACTAAAGCAAATACACGAATAATGAATTTCAAATATACCGACTTCACATTTTCTTGAAGAGGAATATATCATTTTCAAAATGTTCAGTAGATGCAAAATATGCCTGAATTCAGTCATACTGGATCTTCTGAATCACTGTTACAGTAAAAGGAGGGGCAAACTCCATCATCCCAGCATTTCTTGATTGCTGGTTTGTCGGGGAGATGCAACAGGAGTGTTTGAGGTTGTTCTTACAGAGGCCACCCAGAAGTCGTAGCGTTTTAGCAGTTTCCTGCCTCGGGTCTTGCCCTCGTGTTAGGAGGTGAGTATATGGGAGGAGTATTGTGAGTCTGGTTTTTGACAGGTGGTACAGATTTGGATCATTTTCTCTAAACCACACGTGCCCGGCATCGAGGCCAAGCCCTGTGAGAGTCCACGGCCGCCAGAACGAGGTGTGTGGCGTTGGCGCCGCGCCTGCCTGCAGGGCTGCGTGGCACTGGGCTGTGCTGAGGTGCAGTTCTCACCAGCGCCGGGCACGGTCCTGCTCTGGGCAGTGGTTCCAGCAAAAACCTGCTGCAGCCGTGGCTTCCTTGAGGCTGGGTGAAGACATCGAGGGCTTGGTCCAGAACCAGAGCCCTCCTGTGCTAAGGGCTTTTGGCAGCGCCGTGTCTGATAAACCCGTGCCAGGATTGATGAAACCTGCCCGGCGTGGGTGTTACTGCCCTGCAAAGATACGGCAAAGAAGACAGGACACGTCTTCGGAGAGCCTCTGCAAACCCCAGCGCGGGCGCTGGTCCCGGCCGGCTCCACGACCAGCCGAAGACGTGAGTCGTCTTCTGTCTTCCCCTCTCAAGTCTCCTTGGTTGTCCCTGAAGCCACGTGTTCAGTGCTGCCATCGCCGTTCACGAGCATCTCTCGCAGTGTGAGCCGTGTGTTTCCACTTCCCGGCTGCTCCTCGAGGCTGTGACAAATGGGGTTGATCTTGGCGAGGGCTGGGGTGGCTCCACTTCCCGGTGCAGAGCCTGTGCCCCAGTGAAGGTTCAGAACATCCGATGTGACGTTTACTGCTTTTCTTGTCACCTTCCTCTCTGCTTACAGCCTAGTGAAAGACACTGGGAGTTAGAGAGAGTGTCCGTATTATTGGGTTTTACAGGAGCAACGAGCTGCCACACTGCTCAGGAAATTTGGTTGGTTGCACATTTTAAATGAGGCATTGATAATTTTTTTCAGCGATAGGACTAGTTGTTTTTTTCTGAGTGTTGCTAGGTAAAAGCAGAATCTGCTTTGCAACCAGCCCTTTAATCATCGATTCAGACATCCCTTTCTCTTGTCCAGACGGAGGGGGAAAACCTGAATCAAAGATTTCAGAAATTATTGCCCTGAACTGCAATATGGAAAGTATATTCAGTAAATTTGCCTGGTAGAATCATAACTACCACAGTGACGAGTGTAAGGGACTTTCACCTGGGCTATGTAGGCTAAACTGGTTGGATATTCAGTCTTTATCAGAAAAGAATGACTTAAATCACAACTTCAAGTATGTTTCAGCTTTCTCAGATTAATGCAAATGTTTCAGTTCCACACATGAAGCTGTGGAGCTGAATTAAGTAACTGCACATTTTAAAGAATATTACTGTTTAAAAATCAACATTGAAACAAAAAAAAACCTTAAACAAAACACTATAAATTACATTTTTAATAATTGTAAATACGAAGTGCGTAATGGTTTCCTAGAGGAACAGCAAAAAGTTGAGAGTTGCAGTACTTAAATTCAGGTGGGAAGAGTTTGTGTGCTGTATGCCTTGCAGTTCTATTAATGTCAGGAAAAAGTGCTATTACATGTCGTAAAGTGGTGTTTAAAAAGTAATTACATGCACCTTAACTATTCAGTACTTCTGAATAGTTCTTCTATTTCAGCACTTCTGTTGTCTGATTCACTTACAGCAAAGGCTTGTTAAACTCTCAGAATTTAAACGCTCAAGATCAGATGCAGGCTTGTGAGCTCTGCTCGTGCCCGGTAAGCGCTCTGCCAGGATCGCATGGGCAGGGCTGCGAAAGCCCTTGAGCAGCGTCCGCCAGGGTGAACACTCTGCTCGACCATTCGGGCGCCTCTTCTGTGACGTTTTTCACCCACGGTTATTTATCCGAGTGGACAACTTGCGTTTCCTTCAATGATTTTTACAGAACGGGACTGCTGAATCTGAGCACGGCGCGGTTGCAGCACAGCTATTATGGCAGTAACCACATCCAGCACAAACGATATTTATGCTTAATTTCTCTCTAAGCAGAAAGCAGGCACAGGACACATTATCTATGCCTAAAAGCACTACGGTTCTAGTTTAATGCTTGTTGGTTGTTGAAACTTGGTTAGTGGTGCATTCAGAGCATAAGTATTGCTATTGTCTCACTGCAGCTCAGCGAAACAGGGCTGACTTTTCCTCTGACTCCTTTTACACATCCTCGCTGTTACCAGCGATGCATGAGCTCAGCATCAGATGCCTTCATTTTTGGTGTCAGGCTTGTGGAGTAAATCCCAATAAAATACTTTAACCTGTCCTTGGCATCTTAAATCCAGCATCTGCTTCCAGACTCAGTGATCCCGGGCCAGCCGAACTCACGGCACTCTACCTTCCTGACTGAAAAGTGCAGAGCAGCCCTGCCGTGTGTACCGAGGGTGGGAAAAGGAACCGAATTGCCCGGTGAGTGTCCGGTGCCAGCGGCTCTGGGAAGCCCTGGTGAAGCATGAGCCCAGGGCTGCAGTCCGAGCAGCGTCATTCCACGCATCCCTCGATGCGCCGCGGGCTGGAGGGTGCGATCACATCACTCCTAACGCGCTGCCCCTCCGTGCCCTGTGCCAGTGCTTTGGGAAGGGCGCAGTTGTCATCAGCCTCAAGTGTCTGAAAAACTCCTCCTGTTAAAGAACTTAAATTCAGTAGATCTGGAAGAAAGTTGTCATTCGTTACGGTAGCGTAATTAAGGCATGTGTTGGCTTTGGTAGGAGCAAGGAGGGTTTCCTTGTTGCCGTGATATTTCTTTAAGGAGAAAGAAAAAAAAAAACAAAACAAACAAACAAGAAAGAAACCAAAACCACAGAGACAAGTTCTCAAAGTGTAAATAAATACCTCTTTAGTATTGTACGAGGCACTTTTGACCCGGCCATTTCAGTGTCAGTTGTGGTTACCCTGCATCCTCCTCCAGAGTCAAAGGACTTCAGCTTTTCTTCCGAAGAAGGAAAGATCGTGTGTGCACTAAACAGACATGATCTTTTAAATGTGGGCTCTGAGCCTGTGGAAGAAACACAGTGTGAGGACTTCCAATTTTTTGATCCATCACAGGCTTTTGTAGAGAAAACCAACTTTGTTTCATTGGTAACTCTTTGGCCACTGGTAAAAGCCGTGCTCTGGTGCGGTGGTCTCCAAACATTTCTGAGCACACACCCCCACATATATATATTTATTTAAATTATATACATATGGTACTGTACTGATGTATAATGTGCAGTATAAAACATATCCAAAATAGAAAGTAAAAAAGGGTGAGAAAAAGATTATGTAAACCCTATTTTTAAAATATTTTTTATTTTATTTTATTTATTAATGGTAAAAAAATTATTTTCTCCCTGTGCTGCCCTGGAATGCCTTCCACACTCCATGGAGTGTGTGCACCCCACTGTCGAGACCACTGCACCAGTGTACACAGGAAAAGGGGATGAAATCAGGGGTCTCAAATTATTTTTTTTCCTTGCCCCACTGAAACATTTTTAAATAAGCAAAAACTGAATTCTCTCATGGAGAGCTGTTATTTGCTGACTATGAACAGAGACCACATTTCCTTTTACCGCCTCTCTCTTTTCTTTGGAAAGAGAGCAACATCCTTTCTGCTGCAGTCCTTGTTGCAGGGACAAAATTGTCAGAATTAGTAGCTCTTTATCAAGGCTACTTCGTTTTTCATCACCTTACAGCTGTGCTCCTTAGTATGGAAATCTGGTGTTTCTGGAAACCTGTGTTTTCCCTTGCAAGCACAAGACTGATGTTGAGAGTAAGTCCATCCTAGTTGCTCTCTGTTCCCAAGAAAAGGATGTCTTTGCCGTGTGGAATGAACTACAGCAGAAAATGAGGGCTGGAGTGGCAGAGGATTCCTTTGCCACACTTCACTCTCTGCCCCTCGGGGCCCAGCGTCAGATCGCTCTCAGTCGTGGGGCCGGGGCCGCCGCACCGTCCCAGAGCTGTTGGTGCGTTCACGATTCAAGCGTCTGCAGAGCTTCAGGGTGGGCTGAGAGCCCCAGCAGGGCTCCAGCCACCATCCTCCCCGGCAGTGACTCCCAGAAGAGCAGCTACGCCGCTTGCAGACCCTGAGGGAGCTGTTGAGAAGATCTTTGGGCCTCCTCCTGCTCTCAGAGGTGTTTGTGGCATGCACCTTCAGGTACAGACAGAAGAACCTGCCGGTGTGGTCGGAAGGTTGTAGAAGCTCGGGAAGACCAAAGCTAGAGCAGAGTGTTAACACTGGAGTTTTCTTCTCATAACGTAACTACGTGCTGTGACCCATCCTCAGCCGCACCAGCGCTTTATCACTATTAGGCGTGCCGTGTTAGCGGGTCACTTCTCATGTCTTCATTTTCCTGGAAAGTCGAGTTTGGAGAAGATTTAACGTGGCAGGGCACTGTAGTGCCCAGGGTGTTGTTTGTATTCCCCATGCGTGGCGTATGGGGAGGTTTCCTCAACTAGAGCTGTGGCAAATCCATGAAGTGACGTTAATTTCTGTCCCTGAATTGCAGAAGAATTCCTTTGTGCAGCGGGCCAGGTTATCAGCATGAGAGAAAATTGAACCAAAATTCTGCCCCGTACCCAAAGACCAGCAGTTAGCCTGTGTTGAAATCTGATTTTTTTTTTTTTTTCTCGGTTAAAGATTTTTTGAATTTCAGGGGAAAATTAGAGGCATTTAAGAGCCCCAAGTAAGCCCTACAAGTTTCAGATATTCATCTACATCAGTATTCTTCAGACTCAGGAATTGAGTTCCATGTCTCATCCTAATGGCGGCACCAAGAGAGCCGTGCTGGTCTTCGAGGATACGGTTGATGGATGATGGTTCTAGGTTTGTGGTTGATTTGAAGCGTTAACGAATCATTTCCACGGAGCCTTAAATCTGGGTTCCTCTCCATAATGTTGCTGGCACATCTCTGACACAGCTTTTAGGCACGGTGACTTTGCCAGATCAGACACCGCAAGCCTCGGTAGAACCAAGCTCCATGGATTTTGTTCCCTCGTTTATATTTATATCCCCTTCATTCTGGGTTGGTGGAAAAAGAGGTAGTATGTTGCCAAACCAGATGGCTGAGGTGCAATTGTAGATTTGCTATTAGGTGATACTTGAGGAGCGAAGCAGCAGCACTCTTGGGGCTCCATTCTTGGCCATGAGGAGGACCATGTCAGCTGCCTGTGCGAAGGGACTGTACACACAGCGGTGCGCGTGCACCGGTTCCTGTCGGGACTGTAATGGTTAACACTGGTAACTGCAATAGATACCACTCTTCAAGGGCTGATGAAGAGATGAGGATTCAGCGTGGTTATACAGCTGCCAGAGCCTCCGGCTTCCCTCATGACCTTCCTCGATGAAGTGTTGTGTTGCCACTGACAAAATCTGCTGCGCAATAACCATCACTTAAATACAGAAATAATCCCCGTGATGTTGAACTCGGTGCTACAGAACCAATTCTCGGCATCCTATTGATCCCGCCAGAAATTCCAGAGTGTCTCTCCCACGGGCGCTAAACCCAGGCAGACTTCCCCGTGCTCCGTGCCGGGGCCTCGCCTGCGCCGGCCGGGCGCTGCCGGTGCTGCAGGGACGGGCTGGGGGTGCAGGAACTCTCCCTTGGCGAGCGCGGCAGGCGTGCTGCCAGGTCGGGGGCACTAGAACATCAGCGTGATTATTCCTGGTTTGAAATTATAATTGTATCTCAAAACATTTTTTAGTGTTTTTATTAAAAAAGGGTTTTTAATGAATAACTTAGAACAGTCTAAGGCCATTTTTGGCTGTAATCTGTCCTGAAACTTCCCTTTATTTTATGACTGTACTTTTGATTTTATCTCTGTATGCATCTTTTCACGTGTAATTCCGAGTTAGCGTTTGTTATTTTTCTCTTCAGCAAGGATTGCTAGAATCTAAAAGGTATTTAAGACAACTTAATCAAACAGCTAAAAAGGCTTTCTCTTCAAAGTAACCTATTATTCCTTTTCCAGTCATATAGGAAATAGTCAAAAAGTGAATTCTTGATGCACTCAATGAGAACAATAGATTTGTGTTCAGTCTTTCCTTCGCTAAATTAGAAATCACAGTATAGACAATGGAATTTCTAAATCATATATTATACCTTATTCTCTGGTGGGAATAAAATGTTCATGTTTGCCTCCTTTTCTCTGTTTAACTTTGACTGCTGTGAACACTAGGAAGAATAACCCTGCAGCTTTTCTTTCTTTTTTTCTTTTTTTTTAATCTATTCATTTTATACTTTTCAGACAGATTTTTCCCCGGGGTGAAACAAAGGTTAACTGAAATTTCCTCTGTTGTGTACCTGAACGAATCAGCAGTTTGAGAAGGAAATCCCATTGATGGGCAAAGAGAGTGACAGGCTCTATTTAAAGAATTCCCCCGACTGTGTGGTAGACCAACCATGCCATGAATTTAACTGTTCCTGTGGTCCCCATACTTGTACCCACCAAAAAGAGAGAAAAACCTACTTTGTTCTGCAAATGTTGCACTAAGCTTTGAAAATCATGAGCCACTGAGTTTTGTGAATTAACGTTACTAGCAGTGGTCAAGACTAAAGGAAGCAGTGTTTATAGCATGAGACAGAAAACAGAAAATTATGCGTACTTACATAATAGAAAAGGCACAGTATGTATTTGTGTTTTAACATGTGTCGGTGCACTTTAGCAGTCCGGTAGTATCCGTATTCCTCAGGAATGTGGTTTACAGAATTACATTATCTTTTGCTTTTTTCACTGCACGTTTTTATTCCCACTTAGCGTGCGAAGCATCCTGCCCGCAGATAGGCACGTATGGGGTCGAGGTGGGTGCAGGAGGGCAGGCGCCTGGACGAAGGTGCAGGATTTGTCACTAGACGTTGTCGAGCAGCTCAGCGACACAGGGGAGCTGCTCAGCTGAAGCGCAGGGCCGGACGCCTGACGTTCAGTAGAAGCAGGCAGAACGTGCTAACACCTGGCCAAATTTTGAATTTCTTAACGTCTGCTTTAAACATCAAAAGTGCGCATCTCTCCTTGGTTAAGTGCTCCTAATTCACCCGTCCTGAACTTCATGACCTTCCTGAAAACTGCAGCTCCAGCCCTGCCGCGGGCCCCCGCCGAACACGCTGCCTGGGGATTATAAATACCGTGTCGTACCCCCCAGCCAGCAGACTTTTCTTCTCTGGCAGTAACGGTTCAGTCTTCTCCCATGGGTAATGGCTGCTTAAGTTTGCTTAAAGTTACTTTAATAGGTCTTGGGATTGTTTTTCTCAGTTATGCAGGACCACTCAGAGGTGTGGGTTGTTTGTTTTTTTTTAAACTCTGATAGGCTTTTGACCAGTGCTACCTTTGCTTCAATCAGCTTCTTACATTTTATTTCAGAACGGTTTGAGTTTTGTGGTTTGTTCACTGATGCCTTTCTGATTTTGTGATGTTTTTCAAAAACGTCATACTGTATCAGATAGGGGTTGCGAAAAATAAAGTATTGCTGGTATTTTCTCACTGACAAAACCATGTATATCACTGCACGTGTATATATGTATGAGATATCGAGGGGAGAGGCAGGAAAGCCCTTGCCATGAGAACAGTTCTCAGATCGGACTTCTGTCAATGATTACACCGTCTGATTTCTCTGTGGGAGTTTATGGATTCCTTTAAAGTTGTGTTAAAGAGATATTGACATGTAATCCATTGTAACAGCAGGTGTCTTGTTTTTAAGTAAATCACCTTTTTCTCATCAAAGCAAAGTTTAGAAATCCCTAGAAGTGCCTAAGAAAAACACCACGTTGGATTCCATCCCTCTGCCCAGGGGTGAATTTGAGTGTCTGTGATGCAGAAGGGGCTTCGCCCGCTGCGCCCTGGGGGAGCTGTCAGTACTGGGGTGGAGCCGGGGACCCCAACACGGGTCCGTGAGGGGCGTCCCTGGACAGAGCTCTGAGCCCCACGCCGGGTGTCCGTCAGACCCATGGTTCCCTCCCTCCAAACAACCATGTTCTGGAGCCCGCCGGCCCGAGCAGCGCGGTGCCAGCACGCGGCTTGCAGAGGAACGTGGGGCAGCGTGAGGAGAGCAGCCCCCTTCCAGTTCCCAGGTAGTCTTCGGTGGCTGCAGAGCAGACGTCCCTCACCTCACAACCCCAGGGACACCCCACGGGTACACGGGTACGTGGAACCCACCTTCTAGAAGAGAAAGGTGTTTCGTGCCTCCTAGCACACAGGAACCTGAATTCCTGTGCCCTGCACAGTCTGATGTAGGGAGGCTGTCTCCATTTCTGGGTTGGGACACTGCTGGGTTCTTACCGCTTCACAGCTCCATTCCTTCTGTTTTGGAAGAAGGGCTGCTGGAGCACAAAAAATCTGAAACTCATTACAGCAAACTATGTTACTTGAGTCACTCTGGTTCGAACATAAACAGGGATTTTCGGATCTATGTAAAATGTCACAATGTGAAATTCTTACAGATGTAGATAATTTTTAGGGGTTTAAGGCTTATCATTTTTAGATGTTGTTACTCCAGTAGCAGCAGCAGCGGCTGTGCCCTGACATGCTAAATACTGTTCAGAGATATGTCTGAAACAGTCCTTGCCACAGAAGTCTTACAGTAGAATGTAATTAGGGTTCTCTATTCTGTAATGTGCTATATTAATTAGCAGTCAAAATCCAATTTTTAAAGCCCAGCTTTGAAACGTATTTGCCCTTCAGGCCACATATCGTACCGTCACAGCTTGAAGCGGCCTGTGTTCACTGAAATGGTTGTAAAATAAACTAAATAAAATGCATGTCTGCGTGTATTTTCTGATTAGAAGGAAGGGGGGGACACCTTGCCTTCCCCTTTTAGAACAATTAGTGGTTTATTTTCAAGTTGCACGTGCAGGCTGTACAGTTTGTGCAGTTAGGTGCAGTAATGAAGTAAACCTTTGCAGGACGGCCTGAACTTGCGTGGAGAACGGGGACATGTTTCTTCCCAGCTTCAAGGAGCAAAATAAAAATAAAAACTTTCGGTGGGTCAGACTCTGCCCGTCTGCGCCCCGCCATGCTGGGGTGGGCTGCTCGGCCGCTGGGATCGTCGGTGGTACGGCAGATAAGGAAATCTTCTGAGCAGTTTATTGTTTATTCTGAGTCAGTTTTTTGTTCTGTGGAAACGGATTGTTCCTCCGGGCAATTTCAGGTTTTGACTGCTGGTCCTCCTTCTCCCTCCTCCCCTCCTCTCCCTTTCTGGAATGAAAGAGGGAAGGCTTGAATGCACATTGAACAGTGGTCCTAAATCTGGCTTCACCATGAGCCCTGCTCAGAAATTTACATTTTCATGCTGGTGGAGGGATACATGTGAATCTCAATGATCTTTCAAAATTTTTCTTTAAATAAAGGCAAAGCTGTTGCTTACCATTCATCCTATTGTGTGGGGGCACAGGACAGCCAAGGCGCAATATTTTATAAAGGAAGAACCTTGCACAGAGCTTCCGTTTTCATCTAAACGGTGTATGTTTTGCATCCTCTTCTTTCCCTTCTTTCCTGTTCTGCAATTTGACAAAACCATTTTTTCAGAGTATAAATACAAGAAGTTTATGTGACAAAGTCAGCGGTATTTTCTTTAGCTGAACTATAGAAATTAATATAAACTTAAAAATGAGATTGCTTTTAACAAATGAAGATGCTAGTAAAGGCACCAGTTTGTTGAAGATGTACTGGAAACATTTTATTCATACACTGTGAAAGCTCACAGGACTCTTTAAGTAATCTTGAGTTTTGCACATGCACCTTCTCCACAGAAAAAAGAGGAAAGTCTTGACAGAGACGGTCTGAATAGTTTTCAAATTGCTGCTTTCTTAAAATAAAGTACTCATAGCCCCATTCCTCGAGGCAGAAATCCACCCTCTGTGCGTGGGTCCGTCTGAAAGAAGGATGAAATGCTGCAACTTTGTGCTGCTTGGCCTTGGAAAACATCAGGTGGCAGGTGTCACCGTACCAGCCTTTGCTAAATACGGAAACTTTCCGTAATTATCGTGTGTGTTTTACAGCTGCGCTTTGACCAAAATCTCCCCCTCAGTCCCCAGAGGGGCTTGAGGCTGCAGGCTGGGGCTGTGGGTGGGAGCGTCCTTGGGCACTCCGCGGTCCCAGACTGGCGAGACTCTGAGCGTGAGGGGGGAACAACGGTGGTGGGTGCTGCAGGGCAGGGAGAGCGTGGCCCAGGGCAGCCGACGGCGTCGTGGCCAGGAGGCCAGCTCGGAGGAACCTGCGGCCCCAGAGGCTGGCGGAGCCCCCCGCACACACCACTTCATCCAAACGAGCGAACAAAGCCGGGGCAGGGGAGGCATTTCTCAGCTGGAGCAGAGTTTTGTCATTTGTTGCATGATGTAGTGCCAGACCCAGCGCTGCGGTCGACAAGGAAGATCGTGGCGGGTTTTTCTATGTGTCTCCTAAAGCAAGGTTTCAGGTCGGTTGCAGAGGCGCAACTCTCCCTACATACTTCAGGCTGAAAAATTTAGTGTGAGTGAAAACAAAGCCTTATGCAGCCTGTTCTGAATTAGACTTAGCTTTTAGGTCACGAGCAGGTTTAGTAAGGAGATATTTTGTTGAAATATTTCATTCACCCTAAAGCTTTGTATTTATTTTCTGATTTGAGCAGTTTTAGTTTCTAGCATTAGGAATATTTAAATCATTGTATTGTGGTTTTCCCCTGTGAAGCGGGGGATTTTGGCAGTGAAGAAGAGAAACTTAGTTGGTTTGTCCTCAGGAAGGACATGCCTGATGATTAACAGGAGTTAATTTGCTGGTAATTTTGATCTGTAACCTGTCAACCATTCCACATGTGCATTTCTGTGAAACACGGCACTCACAGGGCAGATTTTTGAATTACAAATATCTTTTTCTTTATGAATGAATTTCCTTAACAGGCTTCCAAGTAATAAATAATGCACTCAAATATGTCAGTGCGTTTCCTCACTTTTAATGACTAGACACCAAAAAGCCTGATTTTCCCTCGGGCATGCCCACCACCCCGTACACCGAGGAGCGCTGGGGCGGTCCCGTCCCGACCGTCCCCTCTGCTGGGACCCGAGGCCCCCGGAGACGCGGTCCCGGGGTGGTGGCCGTGGGTCCGTGGTCCTGCAGTGGCTGTTGCTACATGTGCCGTGGCCTAGGGACCACACTAAGTTGTTCAGATCGCCTTCAGCGCATCGTTAATGTCTCCCCGACGGTTGTTAGCATTGTTGGCGTTAGCGTTGAAAATAAAAATACTCCAGCATGCTGTTCAGGTTGGAGCGGGGAGTGTCAGCCCCGGCTTCGGGGTGAAGAGCAGCAGCCAGCGGGCTCCAAAGCACCCGCTGCATGCGATGTACCTTGTGTCCAGGTACTGCATTACACACTTCAGCTGGAATCTCTGGCTTTTGCCGTAAATGAAGGCTTACACATGATAACAGACAGTGGGAGTTTCCTAGTCATCTGCCTTTCACTGGAAATGAATAATAGTACAGTCAAAACCAGCTGGATAAATTTTTGCTGGTTTTTTTATTGTTTGTAAATCGCGACGTGGTTGTGGTTTGTGTTAGTAACACACGTAGGTGCTTCGGATCTGGGTTACGGCAACAGGATGGGACAGTTTGCATTACAAAGTCTGCAGACACATGGGATTAATTTGCGTGTAATTTGTAATGGTTACTGTAAAAGTATAGGTAAGGTGAACACCTCCGCTGACATGAACCCTCCCTTAATGATGGAAACGATGCTGTGGTGGCACAGCTGTCTGCACAGAGAAGTAAACAGCGTCGACGTGAAGAATTTTTAAACAGCTGTAACTGCATCCCAATTCTTTTAGCTTATTGCCTTTTATTTCCTCTTTGGTTTTTTTCTCTTTACTTCTGCCAGTCCAGAGGCTGCGTGTGAGAAGATTACGGTGTGACAGCTGATAATTCAGTGTGTCGTCCTGATTTATTGCACATTACCAAACCCTGTTTTGAAATAGAGTTACTTAGCTTACAGTCTTGGTTGCTGTGGTTATGCATAAAGTCATTTCGGCGTGCAGAGTCAGAAAGCCGCGATGAAGACACGGGTTTTGCAAATTCGCAAGGAGGAAAAGTGTATTTGATGCTGTGGGTTCACTTCTTGTTTCACGTGCTCCTGTTCTGGCAACCCCTGGGCTTGAGCTGGGCCTCCCCGTGAGCGCAGGCAGAGGTCCTGCAGGTGGCTGGAGGCAGAAGCTTTGGAGTCCCAGACTCTGAAAAAATTAAGTCGCTGCCTCAATTTATACCTGGGGGGAGCGGGGCAGGACAAGAGGGTGGTGTCAAATAAAATCCACCCAGTAGTTGGGCGTGTGCTGATTTTAGGGTGAATCGGATTTGGCGCCCAGGGGACTGACAGCTTTCCTTTCGTGAAGACAGAATCAGTTCCTGCACTTTGGTACATTCAGAGTCTATTACCAGTTTCAGTAAGTGCAGTAATCACAATGTTGAATATATTATAGAAAAATACTCTTATAAATTAAATATAATTAAATTTACTTCTGTTTTTCAGGAGAAGATGTGGACTGGTCCATCTGTAATAAGGACTTAGAGGTAACAGACAACCCAGTTGTACCAAAATTCTTTATGTTTGTTAACGTGCAGAGTGAGATAAACGGGATTGAAAAGTCCGTGTGTAGCTTTTGTGTGGAATCCTTACAGCATCCCGCCAAGGGCGGAGGAAGCCCGAGCTCCCGTTCTGTAGGAGGGGGTTCCCTCATCGGGGCAGGCCCACGAGCCGGGGGGAAGAGGACGCCAGGAGCCGTCGTGCCTCCGCAAACTCGCGAGGAGGAGGGCGGCTGCTCCCTCCCATCCTCTTCGGAGGCTGGCTGTCGTTTTGGGGCAGCTCGGTCCCGTTCCCACCGCGGCTCCCGGGGGACCGCTGGGCCGGGGGCAGCAGCGGTGCGGCCGCAGCCGGGAGCGCTCATCGGGAGGGGGCCCCAGCTGTAAGGTCAGCTCCCTCCATTGCTCTTCCCGAGGTTTGGCAGAGCTTACGTGATCAGGGGATATTAACAAATTCTTTCCCTTATGAGAAATGGTATTTTTGTACCTCTTCCCTTCCTTCTCCAAAATCTGATTTCAGTATTTAAAAGCAATAAAGGTTGAAGGCAGGATTTTCAATTCTGTCTGCCTACAACAGAAAGTATGTGTGAGGTCACTGGGAGAGAGAGGGTTGTTTCCAGCTTCTCTTTTTTTTCTTCTTTTTCCTTTTTAAATCTTTCTTTACAATTGCAAATTGCAGATTTGGTCTAGACTTGTATGGCATTGTACTTTGTCCAAGAAGTTTCCCTTAATGTGTGCAAGGGAACGTGTAACTTGCATTTGCAATTAACGTTAGTTATATTTGTATTCTGGGAAAAGTTCCAGTTTGTCATGAAATAATAGCACAGCGAGTAAAAGTGTCTTGACTCATTAAGGGAAAGCAAATCTTCATAACTGCTCTTTTAAACAGCAGAGTAGAATGTCCCAAAGTGGAGGTTTGAACAAGACTTTTCTTTCGACAATGCAGGTTTCTCTATAACACAACTACCCCGTTCCAACCTCTATGTGTAAATTGTACTTGTGAAAAGTTAGATTCCTAACTGAACACTGCCAGCAGGGCACTTCACAGATTTCCAATTCTAACCACAGAATCCCAAATGATTTCTCTTGTGTTGTCTCCCAGGCACAGATCTCCAACTATGCGAGGGTGAAGCACACCAGTACGCGATACTACACCGCTGATAAAAACGTCACCTGTAGGAATTGCAGCAGACCAGGTCATTTGTCCAAGAACTGTCCTACCCCAAAGGTAAATGCAATACCTCAATGACTTGCGGATGCAGCTGGTTTTTTGTAAGACTCTTTTGCATTTGCTATTAGAAGCATTGCTTCAGGGGTTTATTCTTTTATTGAAAGGTTGCTCCCAGTTCAAGGATAGCTTGCACAGGGTCAGATTACAGTACAAAATCAGCTGTTTCATGGAGGTCATTGCTTTTGTTGTTTTTGTAAAAGAAACGATCCGTAAGTATAAACTGAGCAAAAAGGGAGTCAACTATAATATAGAAACTTTTTTTTTCCTATTGTAAAACCAGTTTCAAGATGTAAAATGTTTTTCAAGAGATCCTATGGGATCCAAAAATCCCCCTTAGGAAGTGATTGAAAGCTGGTATCATATAATGAACCGTGGTGTGAATAATGTTAAAAATTACAGACAAGGTGAGATTGCAGATAGCTTTAGGCAGCTCATATAGATGCCAAATATTCAGAAGTTTGTCTGTGGGTTGGAGGTTTACAACCAGTCACTCTGCTGTGAAGACCTGGGGACAGTTGTGTGAGTGTGGGGATTTTGCCGTCATCCCTGAGGCTCCCCGCGACGGCGTCCCGCCGGGCTGCAGCCAAGCCCTTGCTGGGCACACGCGCTCGCTGGGAAGGTGCTTCGGGGAGGTGCAGGTGTGGCCTGGGAATGGCTCGCAGCATCTGTGCTGACTGTCGGGGTGCCGGGGCACGTAGCCCAGGGATTGTGTCAGGCCGAGCCCAGCCAGCCCCTCACTTACGCGCCCCGTGGGGAGGGGGGAGATGGCGGGGAAAAACCAAGAGGAGATCCTGGGTCCAGATAAAGGCAGTGCAGGGAGTGAGGACGAAAGCCCCAGGGGTCAGAAGCAGGGGCTCAGCACAGCGGGCCGGTGCCCAGCCCGTCCCTGCGCAACGGCCGCCTCGGAAAACCTCCCTGCGCCGGTTCTGCTGACGGTGCTGGGGCACAGCGGGCTCAGCTGGCCTGGCCCCGTCCCCCCGGCTGGTCCCTGCTGGCAGCGCCGGAGTCTGTGCCACAGAACACTGCAGCACAAACTGCATCGTGTTCCCACCACACAGTTCAGGTTTTCTGCTTTTACTAAATGTAATAAAAAAATAAGAGTTCATACAGACTGCCCAACACTTCTGCTCTGAGTGAAATGTACTTTTTGGTTTAATGATTATTTTTGCTGTATTCACTGAGCAAGTAACACAGACACTGGGCATTTAATGAGCTCCTGATGCAAGGTTCGAATCAAGAAGGTCCAGGGAGCCTGTAAAGTCACAACGTTGAGTTTTACTCTGTTCATAGTCTTTCTTCACTTAATTCCTTGATGAAACATAACACCTCTGCAGTTCCTCAGCAGTAGGTATTTATTTGGGGTGGATTCTTCTTCATTTCTTCTTGTGATTTTTTTTCATCTTTGATTTTTTGAGACATTCTCACCTAACGTAATTCTGTTTTTGGTTTCCCCACAGAAAGTTCCCCCTTGCTGCGGGTGTGCAGAGAGAGGTCATCTATACAACAGCTGCCCGGCACGTTTTTGTCTGAACTGCTGCTTGCCTGGCCACTATTTCAAGGAATGTCTGGAGAGACCCTATTGGAATAAAGAGTGCAACCGCTGTGGTATGAAGGGGCATTATGCTGATGTGAGTATAGCCTCTGGCAAAGAGCTCAGTCACTATTGGTTTGTGTCCATCAAAAATTGAGTTTAAAATGACCACAGTCCTTGCTTATTTTCTTTAGTTTTATATAGTGCATATTTGTATAAGCACATGACAATATTGTAGTTAGTCGTCACCTAACAGCCACACAATTTTCACAAAGCGTGGTTCGAAGGAAACAAACCAGAGCGCTGTAAACACTCAGTCTTTATTGTCCAGTTTAGTTTTTCTGTCCCATTGAATGGAAGGTGTAGAGAGATTGAGATTAGGAGACGTGGTATGCTGCAAGCGTGCCAGCAAGAAGCAAAGAATAACTCTGGTTCTCCAACAGTTCCAGATCTGTGTTTTTTTCACTATGATCACGTATTCGTCAATGAAAATATTATTAGAAGTTACAACTAACATCTAAATGGGTTTGGGAGCCATTTATAACTGTGGTGTATTTTACATTGCAAACGTACTTTATGAGCAAAATGGAAATTGGGGACTTTATTTCTCATGCAAGTAGAGGTGAATAAAATTTTATCTGACATTAGCTTATGAGGAAGCAGGTCTACAGCCACATTCATGTGCCTTTTCTTAGTTCCTGCCTGCTTTTCAGTGAAGTCCTCTATTATTTATGAACATGCAAGAAGAAAGATAATGGTGAAATTAATTGTCTCTCTACTTCAGTATTCCTACAGACAGGCCCATCACGTATGTAGTGTAAGGGAATTTGTAAAGTAGTGGAACAGTTGCAAAATTGTGTACTCTGCTTTTAAGAGGAAATTATTGATATTTTGCTGTCTTAATCCCATGGGAACCACCACACTGGCATTTTCTACCTTCACTACTGTCGTTCAAAACCCAACTATTTTACCAAGACCAGCTCACACCACTTGGGTGGACACCGGGGTCCCGTTGGCAGTCGCTGCAGCCCCTGGTTCTGCCGTGTTACGCTGCCTCTCCACCACAGGCACTGGAGAGAGGAAAGTACTTGGTGTAAGCAGTAACGTGGGCAGCGCGCCTGGGGCGCAGCGGCTGAGCAGGAGCTGGGCTGGGGGCGCACCCCCTGCCCACGCAGGGGAAGGGGTTCACGCTCTGCCCGGGGACATGGAGCCCACGAACACACGCGTTCTGCTGTGAGATTTTGCGGAGCGTTCAGAGTTGTCTTGGATGAATGAATGAGTGACTCTGGCACAAAACCAGGCATGGAAATACTAAAAATGTCCAAGTACTGTAAGGATACCGAAGTACGTGAAAGGGCATCCAGGTACGGTGTGTGCTCTGCACTGAAGAACAGGTGGGAGGAAAGTGTGAGACTTCATTTGGCTGAGACTCTTTCCCTCAAAACTTGTATCGTTTAAACTGCATCATTATGGAAATACACTCTTCAGTGCATGACCAAGCACAAGATAGACAATATCTTAAAAATATTTCTTCAGTTCTTCTGAATGCATTTTGAAACAGGTAGGAACTGTTTTGCTCTTGACAGTCAGCCCAAAGCTGTTGTTACGTGGAAGTTCGTAGATAAAAGAAAGATGGAGAGAGGCTTTATACCAGAGATGGTAGTGACAGGATGAGGGGGAACGGTTTTAAACTGAAGGAGGGTACAATTAGATGAGATCTAAGGCAGAAATCCTTCCCTGTGCGGGGGGTGAGGCCCTGGCAAAAGTTTCCCAGAGAAGCTGTGGCTGCCCCCTCCCTGAAAGGGTTCAAGGCCAGGTTGGACGGGGCTTTGGGCAACCTGGGCTGGGGGAAGGTGGCCCTGGGTGATCTTTAAGGTCTCTCCCAACCCAAACCAGTCTGTGACTGTATGATACCACACAGGTCAGTTCTATGCTAATTAACAGGAATTCTGGATGTGAGGAATGTAATGTCATGCACCACCACTGCAGACTCTGGAAAAAATCTAAAGATTTTGGAGAGAAACGTTTAAAATTATTGCTAACATCATGTAGGCTAAGTAGAAGCTTCTACCGGTATTTCAAAATACACGTATATACATATATACATATATATATATATATATATATATATATATATATATATAT
>NW_020799146.1:415350-429090 GCF_003259725.1 Athene cunicularia
GGAACTGTTTTAAGAGACAGATATATGTGTGTGTATATATATATATATGTATGTATATATGTATTAACAGAAGGTTTTTTGTAACAGCTCAGAGAATTCACAAACCAGCAACTTCGGTTTTGAAGTACCTCGAGCTAGACACCGCTGGTCTTAAAATTTTGCTTCCTGAATGAATAATTTCATGTCAAGTTTCAGTGCAAGATGAACTATTTCAACAAGCCTGAAGGAGACTTTTGTACAAAGGCATTCTTTAATATTCTTAAGACTGTTGAATGCCATAGCAATGGGAAGTGTGGGAGAAGAATAAAAGAGATTGGCAAAACAAGCAAAATTTTCGAGGTTAATATTTAACATTAAAGATCTGTGGGATTACAACCAGGCAGGAGAGTACTGCAGTGATGTTATCGCTTTATGAGGTTACTAGAAAACCACACTTGAAAAGGTCTTGTCTTCGTGTGCTTCTGTGTTGTGTACAAACCCCTTCCCAGGTAGACTTTAAATGTGTGTGCTTCTCGCGGAGATACACACGTAGTGCTGAACTGAGCATTAAAAATATCGATTAGGTTCAGGTTTGCAGTAGGACACTGATTCAGTTTAGCAGGAGGCTCGGGTATGACGGCACGTGAAGATTTGTCCTGTTTCAGAAATGCAGGTGGAAGACCTGCCGTGTCCTTCCTTTAATTTCTCTCTGGCTTCTCAGTAGTGCCGGTGATTGTGCTGTAAGGACTGAAGAGAAAGGTAGAAGTCGTTCAAAGGCCTTTGAGTTTGATCTGATTTACTAAAATAAAACACAGCTCAAAATTCAAGGGTGATTAAACATATTTTTATCTTTCTTTAACCTTGTATGATATTATTATGTTTTACATGTCCCAGAAATTCAGTCCTGTACATAGCAATTAACCTTTTATGTTTTTTTTTTCCCTTGACTTAAACACAAAAAGGTGAGGATAAAGGCAAGCTGCGATAACATCAGCATACATGCCTGCTTCATTTTCTGTCTAAAGATACAGCTCAAATGTTTGTCATCCAAAAACACCTGGTTGATTCCCCCAGACGCTGGTTTATTTTAAATTTGGAAGTATTTGAATCTCTTTCTAAATGTCTTCTCCCTACCTTTGTTTCTTCTATTTGGCCAAAGCATGAAAGAGATGCAGAGAAGGCCTTCTCCTCCCCTCGCTGCATACAGAAGTTTATCTGAATAACTCTTCTCTCTGGTAAAACTCGTGTTCCGTAACCTCCGTCATTATATTCAGTTCCCCTACTGCAAAATTATGGAATAATTGAGTTTCAGGGGGAGGTTTGGCCCTGGAGCTTAGCAGATACAGGATGGATTCCTTTATGTGCTTTCAGGTGTCATTTCCAGGTGGGGGGGGGCCGTGTGTGTCTGTCTGTCCATCCGTTCTGCCTGGGGCAGGGCTTCGGCGGCGACAGCCGGGAAGGTATTGTGGGCTCACCATGGACCCTGTACGTGGGATGTGCCGGCCATGCCCAGCACATGGGGAGTTTACTGTTTCTTCCGGTATTCGAATGTTAGAAGTTTAAATTTGCTCTTCCTCTTCTAGCTGTGCTTTTGCTTACAGCGAGTGTGTACACAGTGCTATTACTTGAAAGAACCTGAACGGTGTGTTTCTGCACCCCCTTTCTGCTGAACAGTTAGATAGAGCTGCAATCTTAAGTCATTTCATCACACCTCTTGCCACCTTTTCTATTTTACACGTTCTGTGAAGCTGGTTCTCATAAAGCACTTGTCAGTGAATAATGATGAGTCCTCTGTCATCCCAAAATTTAAGTGCTGCCTGAACTGCATAGATCATCAGGAACATCACAGCATGTACTTTTGCTGCCCATTTAGGTCCACCTTAAACCAGACAGGTTTTTATTTGAAACTTCCAGGCAGTTCCTTGCACTTCTGCACGACAGGCAGAGGCTACCTGTGCAGTGAGCACAGGGGTGTAAGATCAGGGTGTCCTCTGCCCCCTCCCCACAGCAGAGGACAGCATGGCAGAGTTGCAGAGCACAGAAGGGAGGTTGTGGGGCTGCAGCATCGGGGAGGTCACGAAAAGCAGAAGGTGTCCTCTGAAAACCCGACGTCTGTGTGCAAATGAAGGAAACGGAAAGGATCGTAAACTGGCAGAAAAACATGAAAGTGCAGATTTGAGACTGAAAAACTGTTGAAGGGGCACTTGGCAAAGGAGTCGAAGACAACTGTAAATCTTTCTTCACATCAGAGCACGAAGCCCGTAAGGCCCACACGGTCAAGACATGAAAGGAACGCTCAGCCAGGGTAACAACCTAAAAATACGGGTTTGGCGTCCGGCACTCGCGGCGGAAGAGACCGGGGACGCTCCCACGCCAAAGTCTTACTTTGTGGAGGGAGTCACCAGAAGATGTCTGAAACTGAAGAGAACATTAGCATTGCTACTAAGCTATGACCACTAACTACCCCATGACCAGAGCTGGGTGACAATTACCCAGCAGCTGCCGGGGGTGAAACAGCCGGACCGGTGACAGCAGTGGGTAACCGTGCGCTCTGTGCCGGGTCCGTAACTGAGCAGCAAACACAAGGACAGTTTTTAAAGTGCGTCCAAGGGGGATCTGGGCACAGGCCTGCCAGCCTGACGTGCAGACCGAGCCAGGTGCCAGAACTGCACTAGCAGAACGTGTGGGAAGGGGTGTGTATGTGGGATGTACATGGGAGGATTCCTGACGGCTTTTGTAAGGGACATCCCACTTCTCAGAAATCTCTGGAGTTCTTCAAAGGAGAAGGTCAGCAAACGTGTGTAAACATGATCCAGCTGGCATCGTCTGCAATTTCCAAAGGGCATTTGACAAAGTTCCTGACCAAAAGCTTTTAAGGAAACTAAACAGGCATGGAATAAGAGGATAAAGGTAGGATATGCTAGTGTGACATGGAAAAGGGTGAACAATAGGGTGACAAGATTTGCTGAGAAGACTGAATTATTTAGAGTGTCAGTGTTGTGAGCCAACTGTGAAGAACTGTCCAGGGACTGCAAGAAACAGAGGGAGAGCACCACAAAATGGCGGAGGAACTTGAGTGGCAATAAATGTAAAATAAAATGCCCGGGGGAAAAATAATTCCATCTCTGCATATGGAGGGATGGGCTCTGACCATTACTCTTCACGACTCAAATTTTAGAGTTACGAGATACAATGCCAAAAAAATATCAGTTCACAACTGTGAAAAGAAGCTGGTGAAACATCAAGAATCATCAGGAAAGCAGTGGACAGCTTGGTGCCACGTTGGTCCCTTCTTCTGCATCCCTCAGCCCAGCTACGACTCTTCAGCCTGGAAGAGGGATGACAGAGGGGAGGATCTGTAAAGAGCTTCGGAATCATCTGTGATGGGAGACAGTGGCTAGGGATCAATTGTTCATCGTTTCTTCAAGTGCAAGGACTGGGGAACAGCTGACTGTTGTGGTTTAAACTTGTCCGGCAGCCGAACACCACACAGCCACTCGCTCGTCCTCCCCCTGCCACTGGGGTGGGGGGGTAAACTGGAGGGGTAAAGAGAGATTTGTGGTTGAAATAAAAGCAATTTAATAAGTGAAATAACGGTGGTGGTAGTAGTAGTAGTAGTAGTAGTAGTAGTAGTAGTAGTAAGTGAAATAACGGTGGTGGTAGTAGTAGTAATAATAGGTGGTAGTAGTAGTAGTAGTAGTAGTAATAATAATAATAATAATAATAATAATAATAATAATAATAATAATAATAGAAAATACAAACAAGTGATGCACAATGTGATTGCTGAGCACCTGTCAGCCGATGCCCGGCCTGCTCCTGACGGGTGAACCCAGAGAGAAAGTCCCAGAGAGAGCGAGCTTCCCAGCCCACCCTCCTCTACACACTGATGGTGACATTGTGTGATCTGGAACGTTCCCTCGGCCAATCCAGGCCCGCTGCTCTGGCTGTGGCCCCCCAGCTTCGAGTGCACCCGCACACGGGCAGGACACAGGGAGCTGGAAAGTCCTGGATTTCTCAGCAACACCTGACACCATCAGTGTGTTACCAGCATCCTTCTCATGCTAAGTCCCATGATGAATCCAAAACGCAGCGCTGTTCATCAGCTCAGTCCCAGCTGACACCAGGAGAGTGAGGAAGGCAGTAGGAGCTTGGTTCGGAGGAGGCAGGAGGAGGTGGCTCCTGGTGCGATCAGCAGCAGACCGAGGGATGCAGCCGATGCAGAAGGTCTGCTCAGGTTCTGGAGGAGACAGCAGCAGTTGGAGGAAGATAAATCCACAGAAGGTCGTTGGACATGTAGAAACCTCACCCATCTGGCGCAGTCGCTGAGCCAGCAGTGGGTGTGAGGAGTGCTGGGGCAGGGCGTGTGGTCTGACACAGCCCGATGGTCTCAGGCTGCGTGAACGGATCGCAGCAACGGGCCTGTACGTCTGTGCCTCTGCTGGTCACGGTCTCTAAAGAGTTACGAGTCCTCCACGGGACACTTTATCAAAAACCTGAAAGTTGTTTCACCAAGTTACTGTGGCTGTTCAGTATCAGTCTGCCTGTGGGGATGTTTCTGCTCTCCATCAGAGCTGGAGCAGACCACAGATTTTGCTCTGAGCCTGCGGCTGAATGAGTCCAACATTCTCCAAAGTTCTCCAAAATACTCTGAAAATGCTGCTGCAGCCTTCGTAGAGCAGATCTTAATAGGGTTGGGAAAAAGATTTATATATTCCCTAGCTTTTTCTGAGATGCTATCAGATATGTTCAATGCTCAAAAAACCTTTTAATTTGTCTTTCCCAGAAAGTTCACTCTCTTTTCCTGTGACACAAAGGACGCAGAACAAGCTCCTGTGCATGGTCTGTTTTGGAATGACTCTCCACAGTCACACTTTTCGTCCAGAAGTGAACATGAGGCAGCTCCAGTACTTCACCTAGTTTGATTTGGAAATATCCAAAGTTATTTAAAACATTTTTGGGGTAATACATTTATTATCTGTTAGGTCAGTCTCTTTCCCTGAGACAGCATGGGGTCATCTCCGACGGAGCCGTGTTGGTGGCAGCTCCACCCCGTGTGCTTCCCTCGGGAGGATGGTCGGAGGAGCAGGTAGCAGAGCTGCTCAGAAGTTTCAGGTGCGGCTGTGTCTGACCACGTGCTGCTCCCGTCGGGCAACGTGTGCACATACACACGTGTATCTGTAAGTGACTCTGTGTGTAGACAGTTATGGTAGGGACGTATACGCTGTGACCGTCCTGTGTCTCGCGGGTTCGGTGGCACTTCGGTGGGTGTCGTCAGGTCTGCAGTGTCAGCCGCCAGGGCGGGAGAACATCAAAAACAGGGTGGTGTGGCAGGGAGGAGGCAAACGTGGCAGGCAGGGTATGTCTCCTTCTATACATAGGAAAAACCAGCGTGCGGGTTCTCGGCGGGTGCCCGTCAGCCGGCAGTTCCTGGGTCCCCGGCCGCTTCGTGGCGCCGAGCCTGCTTTCCCGCCCCGAGCACCCTGTGAGCAGCGGAACAGCCGGGTCCCGCCGCCAGCAGCCTCGCCCTGTGTCCTGACACCTTTCCTGGCCCTGCAAGCCACCATTAGCCTCTTCTCTCCCAGAAGGTTTCCTTCCACCTCTGTCGTTCTGGAAGGTGCTGGAGGCGCAGGGGTGAGCCCGCAGCGCCTCGCTGGTGGCCTCGTGGCCGACAGGGCCCGTTCCCGCTGGCGGACCCTGCCCTGGGCAGAAAGCAGGGGGTTTGCCCTTCTTCCCTCTCCCCGGTGGCGTCCCCTGCTCTTCAGCCGGTGCCCACGGGGTGAGCGTGAGTGACCGTTACCGGGAGCGTGGCTGGGCGCGGGGGTCACCGCCCAGGCCTGCTCCGCGCCGGCGCCGGCAGCGGCGCCTGTGTCTGCACGGGGAGAGGTCTCGACATCTGCTCGTGCGGGAGCGGTTTTGAAGGGAAGCATTGTGTGTTTTCCGCGGCAGTTCCCATGCGGAGGTGATGAAAAGTGTGTGTTTTGGCAAATCTTTTGTTTCATTGTGGTGGCTTGCGGCGGGGCAGCTCCTAGCAGCCGCCGCTTTGACAAAGCACCAGAGGATTCTGTTAAAAAGTTGTGTTTAGTAATTGTAGTCGTCGTGTCAGACCATAACTGACTTGGAGCTGAAGGATTTTTGCGAGATGAGTAGCTGTGCCAGCAGGGACCCAAGTCTCCTGGGCCAGCCGCGCTCTCATTAAGATTTGCCGCTAGCCGTGGCGGTGTTCGGCAAGTATGTGACGTGCATGCTGTTATTGTATGCTTGGCTTGTCAGCCTGCAGCTTTCTGACACTCACTTATGTCACTCTTTATTCAGAGAGGAAGAAGCTTTTGATAATTTGACAAGACAAGCTCTTAAACGATCTAGGTCATGGCCTTCACTGTCTGTGATTGTGAACATATTTCCTGAAAGCCCTGTCACTCATCACAGCTACATTTTCTCCCGGGGAGCTGCAGGCCCGTCCCGGTCTCCTGTCAGCGCGTGCATTTTGGTTATTCATACGCCAAATACAGTAGCGGGGTTTTTCCTTCCCTTTTGCAAATGCTCGCATGTTAGCGAGGCTAATCCTCTCCCCCACGCCGCGCTCCCAGCAGGGCTGCCGTCGAGGGCCCTCTCGGCGCAAGGCAGACGACCGGCCAAGGGGAGCGGAAAGGAGGAAAGGCCGCTTAGTGCTGTTTTTGTGTTTGCTCATTGTTGTGGAAATATGAGAACTGGTGGCAAGGGCCTTGTCTATTGAGCACTCGAGTCCTGGTCTGCTGTCAGGGGCTGTTTGAGATTGAGTGTTTTATTTTCTTTGATGTTCACGTTTGAGAATAGGGAAGTGGGAATTAAACAACAGATGCATTAAGCCGTTGTTCTGGTAAAACAATAATTAGCACCTGATAAAATTCAATACGGGTCAAAACGCGCAGTATCCAGCCTTGATTCATCTGGTGTGGCAGCCTCTGCCGGATCAGGCTCGGATATGAATAATCACCCTTCCAAATTAACCGAATGTGGGCTGCGGCAACACCGGCACGGATCTGGGAAAATTAATTGCCTGGCAGTTGTGCGGACGCAGCGGAAGGTGCGGGGACGCGCAGCCCGCCTGCGCCGGCAGCAGCCGAGCCACCGTGGCACTGCTCTTAGGAGTAGGCACCTCCTGCGCTGGTACATCTAAATGCTAGTAAGGTCAGACCACTGGGGCAGGAAATAAATGCAATTTTATTTTAATGTAGTTCATCACACTGCCATCGTACTTGTATACCACAAGGGCTTTTCTTTAAATGAGGGCCATTCATGGTTAAGTACTTTGAAATAAATAAGAGAAATCATGGGATCGGTGGTTGTTGTATTTGGTTATGCTCTCTTCCATAGCAAACCTCTTTGCTTCATTTGAGAAGCCAGCATTCAGTAGTAATTGTTAATTATACTTTTTTGTCATTCCGTGATAGAAGATACAGACAATAACTCTGAGCTGATGCAAGGTAATAAGACTCCAAGTTAAAAGCATCATTTCTAAAAAGCTGTTGTTTAGCCAGGCATCCATTTTCAACTATTGTGTTCAACTTCTGAAGTTCGCAAGTGATCATTGTGACGGTGGAAAGTATTGCACCGAATCACCATCTGAATGAAGAAAGAGGCTTGGCCGGTCTTCCCTCACCACCTTCTTCCTACCTCCCTTAGGTTCTCCCACAGCCTCAGAACACCCTGAAGGACGGTGATGCTAAAGCCGACCCCGTGCCGCTGCCAGGGGCTGGGGCTCTGCCTCCTCCAGGGGTCTGGTTAGAGCTGAGCCAACTGCAGTTTCCTACGCTGAGTTACAGACTCTCGCTGCAACTCATGCCTTTGTGTCCAGAGAAAAAAAAAAAAACCAACTAACCACCAAAGTATTATTCAAAAATAATTTTTATTATTATTATTAAATAGCTGCTGTGTGAGTAAAGGTCATGTCACGGAGTGGCATTTTGCCAGTATATGACAACTCATTGATTGCGATTTTTCAACCATATTAGTCTGGGGACACTGTGGTAATCGAAAACTATCCAGAACTAATGTATAAATAACTGCCTGCTACCCCTGTGCTAAACCAGCAAAAGCCTCATGTACAGATGAAGCCTTTTACAGCTTTGAGAGAGAAGGCAAGGGCTTTGATGCAATATTTTTACACGCTGGAGAGTGTTTATGTCTCGTACCTCCGAATCCTGCACAAGTTAGCAAAGGAGGAAAATCCTTTTGTTTGCACTCAAAGACAGCTCGAGTGTGTTCAAACTGTCAAATGTTGGAGCCTGTTCCCCTGTTAGAAATGGGGACTTCACACATTTTCTTTATAGAAATATTAATATAAAACTCAAATATTTACATGCAGTATTTGAGTAAGAGGAGAAATGTCGTACCGTTACACAGAACAGATTGTAGGTTTTTTTCTGCAGAAAATTGTGTTACTGATGGAATGAATAATAAATAATATCATTTCCATCACATCCAGGAAAAACATACTGTATATGCCATAGGGTGACTGTCAAAAACTTGGAATATTTTTTGAGAGACTCACTTGTTAATATTGGTTGTTGGGTGGGTTTTTTTAATTAACATGCTCTGTGAGAATAAAAGAAGGCAAGAATTTAGGCATGAGCGAAAAATTTATTCGAAATCTAAAGAAATGTTAATAGTACTCATTTGCAAGTAGTCATGAGGCTTCAGTGTTTGAAATTGGAGCTACAGCATATTATGTAGAAGCCACAGAATATCTAATATTTCTTCTTAAAATACTGAAAATTGAGATTGGCAAGCCAAATTGCTAATTGTTCAAATGATTAAGGAGCTATTTTAGTGAAAGGGTAAATGTTTTAAACAAAAGTGAAAGACCTCCATTGAAGTAACTGTGTGCACACTCTTAAACACTGAAATGGCTCACAGACAAAAGTGCCACTATTTCTGTGTCTGTTTATAGTCATAGGAGAAGACGGAAATATTGTACATTTTGTAAAAATGTTAAGAACCCTTGAGAAAGTGGCCTCTGTCTCATTGATTGTTAACACATTCTAATTTTGTACGAAGAAGAAGATCCACATTTTCCTCTTTCCTGTCTCTTACGTATTCCCCAGGTCTATTGTGTTATTCGAAAGTCTGCTCTGCAAAATATTTTACAAAGGGCTGCACTTAGAAGTTTGTGTGAGTCTGGCAAGTTTGGTTTGTTTTGTTTTTTTTTTTAAAAAGTAATTTTAAAAAAAAATCAAGCCATTGTAAAAATAGAAACATTAAAGCAATCTGTTCTGCTTCTTGTTTACAACTCATCTGACATTAGGCTACTGAGGATTATTACATGTAACAATTATATTTTGATTAGGATAGAGATATGTACAAAAACACTAAAATATTTCTATTCCTACATGAAAGGAAGGTACCTTGTGATTTAATTTCCAAAACATTATGTAAATCTGAAATGTCAGAAAATGCAGAATTTAAATTCATTTCTGTTTGTTTTGCAGTATTAATACTTACTGCAGTTAAGAGCACGTTACTCTCCCAAACTTCTAACCTTCAGAGAAGAAGGGGAAGAGAGAAAACTGTTACTGGCTTTCTGACAATGGCAGGGAGTGTGTTAAACCAGTGTAAAATTCAATTAAACTGTCTAGCCAGGTTTTTGAAGCTGAAATGCAGACCCTTTCAGTTAAGCTTCTTATTTTCCTGTGACCGACACCGGTGGATACTGTGTTATGCCAAAACCAACAGGCTGTAAAGCACCTTGTTTCATGCTCCTAGCTGATCAATATTTTTATTTTCCAGGCTTGCCCAGAAATATGGAGGCAGTATCACCTAACAGTAAGTAGAAACACCTTTTTTATTTTCTTCTACACCCAACCTATTTACTCTTCTGTGAACTGCTGACCATAAAATATAGACAAGCATCTTCTGCGGGAAGATAATAAACATCTGAAGAGTTTTTGAACTGAAGAATGCAATGAAACACTGTCACTATTTTTTAAACATCTTTAGAACTTATGGTTTCATTTTAATACTGTAATCATTAAATGAGTGCCTGGTAGCGCTCTCTCCTCTCAGTGACTACATTTACACATATAAAGAGGGTTAAATTTTAAGTGGAGATGCATAGCAGAAGCAATAATCCCATCTCAGATATCCCAGATGCTGGTAATTAATCACTGTGTGTGACAAAGCTTTCTTTTTAAATGAGTAAAATAAATCTCAGCTAGAGTGGAGATATTAATTTGAGCAGATACACTTTATAAACTTTTGCAGATAATTTCTGGCTGTAACTTCTTTGGCCTGAGTTAGTTGATCTTTAATCATTGAAACAAGAAAATAAAACTTTGTGAATTTACCACTGTGCTACTTAAGGTTTTTCCTCATATGTAAAATAGAGATAAAAATAAAACAACGTGCGTATAGATTTGGCTAGTATTGAAACCTGGCACAATGTAGAACTGGTTAAGACAGCATTCAGTGGGTTGATACCGCAAATCTCAAATATGTTCCTTTCTAAAATTATTATACACAAGAACACCTTTAAAGATTAGGATTTTTGCTGTTCCTCGGAATCCTTGCTGTCACTGCTACCCAGATCAACCTCGTATGTATTTGGCTGTTATAGATAATTAATTGCTGCTGTCCGTCCAAGACAGAGCAGAAAAGTTTGTCCACTACTTTTCTTCATGGGTCTTTGGAGCAGGCTTTTTCTTTAGAGCACTAAATGGGATGTGCTTTATAATTTGTTGCCTCCACCTCTCCATGGTAGTGGAATGTTCTTTTTTTCTGCTTTTGCTTCTAAATTCAATGAATAGGAGAAATCTGTGCTTAAAACCTCTTGCATGTGTTTTCTGCATAATGATTTTAAAACAGAGATCTACTTTAGAAATCCTCCTCCCTTTCTGAGCATTTACTTTTATTTTAAACAGAATTGATACAGACTTTTCTTTAAAAAAAAACCATGATGAGAAAAAGGTGCATTCACTGAGTATTTTTGTTTGCTTTTTTAAAATTGCAAGAAGGAAAAAGGTAAATGCCGTCTTTCATTATAAAGCCTAAGGTTGCATGTAAAAATTATTTCTGAAACATTTATGATATTTGAAATCTAATAATCAGATAGCTATATTAGATGCAGTAGTATGCTGGGTTCTTTTTTTTTTATTGAGGTATAAGATTTAATTTCATTTTAGTCTTGCTTGCCATTGAAAATTCCTCAAAAAGTGCGTCGCAATCAACACTTAGGAAAGATTTATTTTTGTAAAAAAATGTGTGGGAGCTTAAACCTGACCAAGTGGTTACTAGGGCAGAATTTGAGGTGTCTGAGGTAGAAAATTCTATCTGTGAATTTTGTAGAAAGTGTTCGGTGTTTACACTTTACTTAGTATAAAGCTAACAACGTTCGTCAAAACAAGCTCTCGTTAGGAAATGTGGTGGTTACGAGTGCAAGTGTATTATTCACAGCACCCGTTTAGAAATTCTTAGGGCATTTTAGGGACATTTTGAAACGTGGTCAGACATGGGCACACAAAGGTAAACTGACATTGAGTCAGGCCCTAGCCGCTGGTAAATAATTTTTTATTTTGCAGTGAGCTGCAGATTATCTGCAGATAATCCACGTTTCTGATATGTGGGAAATGCTTTGCTCTCTCCATTCTTTGCATGGGAAGAGTCACTTTGACTCCAAAGTTCCATTAGTAGTCAGATTAAGCCTGGAATTTTAAAATTTGCGTAGTAAAAGACATGCTTGGTGTTTAAAATAAGTTATAACTCAAGAAACTGCATTATCTGGGTGGTTTAAGTGTATGAGTGCCAGCTTTTATTGTTCCATTTAAATACTCTCTTTCGCACCCAAAGCAGAGCAGAAGTAAACAGTGTTCTCGCAAGAATCAAAACTTCTCTGTTAGAATAATGTATGTCGTACATACATTTATAGAATTTTAACTAAAAAGTTGAGATCTATTGCTCTCATACTAGCGCAGCAGCATTTCACTATAGCAATTAGTTTATCATTTTCCTCCTGTAGAATAAATATTTCTGTACAGACAGGATGACTGTTTCAAGAAAAATAAAAGAAGGTTTTTTAAAAGTACTCTTGTGGTTGTTGCTGCGCTGCAGAGGCCGCCTGGTTATTGGCAAACAGACTAAGGCGGCTGCGGTGAGTTTTTCCTGTGCTTCAGCCGTGGATACAACCGCTAGATTTAAATTGATTTTGGTAAATTGATCGTGAGTGTCACACATGCAGGTACACACAGGCACAAATAAAACCAGGCATTCAGGTTTGTCATAAAAGGCCGTTTTTGTAGCGTTGCTTACAGACAGCCATTACAAAGTTTGTCTAAATGTCTTGCATTATATAAAGTATTCTTAGTTAATTACTGTGAATGCTTGTGAAAAACCACACAGCCTTCCACCTTTCTCTTTTGTGAAGCTTTTGGTGTTTTTATTCATTATCAGGCTCTTTCCTAAGAGATGGACTGCCATCTATTGACTTCTTGAAGGCCCTGCACAGAAACGTGGATTGACTAGAACAATGACTAAATAATAAATCCATTCTGCTGTTATGGATGGTGGTGGGTTTTTGTTTACATTAGCTGTGGTGACAAATTTTGGCACATTACAAATAATTTGTTGTATGGGCAGAAATGTCTTATTCCAACCAAAATAGACTGCCGGTGCAAGAAATCTTATGAGCAGTTGAAATGGCAAAAAGGATTATAAGCAGAATATTTTAATTTGCCTTTTGATAGAAAAAAAGATTATCATATTGTATTCAATGAAGCTTAAATTTAAAGGCTCTATGATAATCAAAGCTTTATAAGTGGATGAAGTTAGTTTCTTTAAACTTGTTCTTTCAACTCTGTTAACTAAAATTATTCTGCAGAAAACCAATCAAAGTCAGCAGAACAATCCAATTCCCACTGTGGTTTAAAATAATATTTAATAACCTCTTTAAGATGGTGATTTAAAACTTTTACAAATCATTTTCATTGTGCCTGCTCTCTGTGTATTTCTCCTCTATCAGAAGAGGGAAATTATGTTTGTCAGAACATATTTTAAGTTTTTCTTCATATAGGTATCTATTTGCAATAAACAGGTCGGTTCTGATACCCGCGCACGTTTATCAAAGGGGTTATTATCAATTCAAATAATAACACAAGGACTTCGTTGGCAGATCCAGGATAAACAGTTCTGATCATAGCTTACTGCAGTGTAAATAATAATAGATGTGATTTTTTTCACAGACAAGGCATTTGAAGGTCTTGTAAAGCTCTTTGTTCTAGATTATTAGGAAGCTTAGCTTACAACTTTGTTTTTAAATGCCAGATGCTCCACAGATCCAGAGAAGCACAGTTTGTGCTCCAAAGGATGTGCCATCACATCCCCTTTTCATCTTGAGGGTATTGGGGGTGCCCCTAGCAGCTTTTTCATCCTCAGAATGCTTCCCTCTTTTCCATTCCCTTTCTCTCGTTGCTTTGGATTTCAGCTATAGAGACTTTCTGAAGTATTTTGTACTCAAGCAGAGTCCAGTTTACAGTGCCCTAATTACAAAGACAAAATAAGTTGGTGGAGAAACTTGTAGGATCAGGGCACCCTGCGATTTTCACCCATTTGGTTCAGCTTTGCAGTTTATTCTTAGAAAATCCACAGTTGCAACCCTCCGAGTTCGATCCGCTGCCCAGCCGCGGCCCCCATGCTCGGTGGGTCTGTGGCTGGAGGGGAGGAACCGTCCCCCTCGGCCCGGGCTCCTCGGCCGGCTGCGGGGCCGGGGCCAGCGTGGGGCCCGCGGCGGGG
>NW_020799146.1:429140-446482 GCF_003259725.1 Athene cunicularia
CGGGGCTGGGATGGACCCTCCGTGCGAGGCCGCGGCAGGGCTGGACCCGTGGACCTGCTCCCATCCTGGGGGTCGCCCCGTGGCTTCGCTGCTGGAGCCAGCAGCTGCTTTCCACCCAACGGGTGACATCACCGGGGAAGAAAGAGGAAATTTATTTTGGGCGCAGAGCAGCCCGGGTTTGGCTCCGGGCGCGAAGCAGTGCTTCGTGTCGGTCCCCCTTAGGTGCAACTCGGAGCCCTCTGCGCGGCGGCACCGGTGGGGCGCCCCGAGGCCCGCAGGCGGCCACCCCGGTGCTTCGGTCGGAAGCGGGGTACGTGCTGCCTGCGCGGAGCGCCCCACACTGCACCGCCCCATCGTGCAGGGAGACCTGCGGCGCTCAGAAACGCACGAACCGGGAACAGGAACGTGGCTCAGGAGCGAGATGTGGATACAATAATCAAATAGGAATTAACGTATTAGCATCTTCTTCAGTAAATATCTATGGAGTAATGAAATTCTGTCCCTGAATGGCGCAGAGCACAATTTTTATTTTTCTAACGTCTTTCTTGGTGTAGATGTGTAAATTAACACACAAATCCTGCTCAGATTAGGTGTTTTTTTTTTTCTGTAGGGATTGCTCATTTTTAATAACCTCTTCCTCCCCCTGTACTGCTCTGGCCGTAAGGACTCCTTCCCCCATCCCCTGCCTTCACCAGCCTCATTTATATTAAAGCTCCTAGGCCAAGATGGCCACCAACAGAGTTTTAGAACCATCAGAATTTTTAACTAGCAGAAGCTATCATTTAACATGCTTTTTGACAGTTTGTTAATCTTACTTTTAATCCACTTACATAAAAGAAGGTGAACCAGGAATTGGCTGTTTTGGCCTCTGTGCGTAAAAGACATGAAGGGACAATGCATCTTTTGTGTTTAAATTTTGCGCTCGGATTTCTTTGTGTGCATTATTAAAATTCC
Source organism: Athene cunicularia (assembly GCF_003259725.1). Lineage (NCBI taxonomy): Eukaryota > Metazoa > Chordata > Aves > Strigiformes > Strigidae > Athene > Athene cunicularia. The sequence goes on from NW_020799146.1 coordinate 430,095, forward strand.
TTATGGCCTGCCACTTTTTTGCCGAAATGAAAATGTAAGCAGTGTTGCTTAAAGTCAATCCGTATCCTTTAAAATGTGACTTTTGGAAAGAGAAAATTTAAAATATGACTCTGGCAAAAAAAAAAAAAAATTTAGCTTGAGAGAGAGAGAGAGCGTTTGGTTTCCGGAGAAGCTTTGTCGGGTTTTGTGCGGTGAGGGTTTAGATGGGTTTTAGAAGTATTTTCAGGAGGAGATGAAGCCTGACGTCCCCGTGTGCGGGAATGGGGCTGCTGCCGTGCCGGCCGGGTCAGCTGCCCTGGCCAGGCTGCGGGCCGCGACATCGGCGCCTTCCTCCTAAGTATTGCAGCAGCACCTGCCGGTCTCTCTCTAGGTGCTTTAGGGTCATTTCTATAAACTCTAGTAAAAATACCACTTTGTTTATGTGGTAGACGCTGCATTTTTTCGTATTTTGGAATCACAGAGCAGACCCTTGAGTGTCAGTGGTGCGGCAGCCATTCGGCGGGATATTCCGCGGGGAAGGCGACCCAGGGGACGGATCTGGGGCGAGGATGACGCTGCCTGCCGTGGGCTGTGGGGAAGCACGGACACCTGGACCGTGATGCTGTCCCCACGTGTGCCCTTGAGGGAAAGGGGCTTTTCGGCGCTTGGGTTCCTGAAGATTTCCCACCCTCAGTAAGAGTGTGCTGGCTGCTCTGGCTGGGGGGGAGGTAGGGCAGACCCTGGACAACAATTGGCGGATAGTTCGTTTGTAAATAACCTACTGCCGTGGTTCGAGCCCAAGCCCAGCTGCTTTTGGAAGTGCTGTTCTGTGACAGAGATTCTTCTGAAACGTCTGCCTGCCCTGCACAGCTGTTCTGAGGAAAATAAGTACGCTAGAGGTGTTTCAGTGTGCTGTTCAGAGGGGCTCTTGGATTTTATTTTACATGGTGCTTATTTTTCCCTACTAATTATTATTTGTCTGTCTTAGCGTTCTCTTTCAAGTTTCAGACATTTCTGAGGCTATCAGGAACCTAAATGCAAAATCTTTTTCTATTGCCAGGAAAGGAAACTGTATTTCACAAAAGACAGTATTCTTTCCGATAGCTTCTTTCTACAGAAAACAAAGAGAATTCCAGGTCCCAAAAGAAGTGTAAGTTTGCAAGTACAAAGCGTGCGCTATAGCTTCCAGTACAAAAATGTACTAGATAGAGTTCTTCCCCAATTTTTACTTGAAAACTCTACTTAAAATGTTACAGGAACAAGAATTAGCTTCACTAACTTTATAAAAATATGTAACATCTACAGAAAATACTGTTTCGTTTGCCTTTTCATGAAAGTGTTGGATTTGAACTAATACTCGTGGCCAGTTGTCACTACTGAATCATGGGGGGTTTGTGTGCAGGTCAGGTTGAAATAGAGGGTCCAGGCCGGTGATGTGTAAAACACCAACACGCCTCTGCGCCTGCACTTTCTCTCCTGGAAGGAGCGGCGGTGCCCTGGTACCTCTCCTCCGCGGAGGACAGGTCCCCACTGGCGCCTGGCTCTGCGCCCCGGGGCTCTGGTCATCGCCCCAGACCCGCGTCCGGCTCTCGCCAGCCCGGACCAGAGAAGCCGCTGGCACCTGCAGGGACCCGAGAGGCCGTTTTGGGTGGGATCTGCCACCTTCCAGCAGCGCTGACCATGATCACGTCAGCCTGCTTCCCCCAGCGTTTATCCATCTCATGCCCTTCCCCACCTGTCTCCCCAGAAAATAAAACAAAAGATGCTCTTAAATTGGGGATTAAAGTCTGATTGCGTCTTGGCCAGAAATTGCATTCTGGAAGCAGTCTGGGACAGAAAGCTTGGCTGGCTGAACCAAGTAATTTCCATTTCTCCGATTTTGGGGTTCAAAATAACCTTCTCAGAGTGTTTGTCTCTGAAGGGGCATCCTTCAGAGAACCCCTGACTTCAGGATGCACATTACTGTTGTTTAAGGAACTCTGTGTTTTCTGCAAAAGCATTACCTTTTGGGCCTGCCTTTAAAGTGGAAAAGGAGAAGAGCAGGGGATGGAAATTAATATATTTTATTATTTTGAATGTTTAAATCTGTGGTTAGCTAACCCTGGCATGCCCAGGAAGCTACGTGTGCAGTATGTGACATTTTTAAATGCTGTGCCAGCAATCCTGGCGAGATGCGCTCACGACCGCGTAGAGTGGAGAGAGCTGCTCCCTCCCGCCCAAACTTTGGGCAGGAATTGCTCTGTTCCCAACACAGACACTGCCATGAGCGTTCCTCCTTTGCCCAACACACGCCAAAACCCTAGTGACTGGTATTTTTGTAATACACCAGAACTGTTGGATAACTGGTTAATTAAGCAGAAAAGGCTAATTATGGTAAGATTCACTGCTGAAATGTCTCCCGATCATACACATAACTGCAGTTCTTTTAAGGGAAAGAATTAAGATGATCATTTCTTTAATACTTATGGATTTTTATATCTTTAATACTTATGGTTTTCACCTCTCTTTCCTTCAGTTTGAAAAGGTGAACCTATACAATAATTTAAATAATTCCTATTATTTCAAGTATTAATCAACTAAATAGGGAAAATAGAATTTTCAAACTAGAATGATATTTGCAATGCATTTTAAAAACAGACTTCTATTTGAGAAAAAAAAATAATTGGATATTTCTGTGCACTTTTTCTGCATTTTGTGTATGAATATTCATCTTAAAGTTCCTGTATTCCTGAAAATTATTCCTTTGGACTTGGTATGAAGGTGTTTTTTCTCAGTTTTGTTAGAACTTAGAGTCAGTTTCAAAATTCCATTGGAAACCAAAAATTGTCTGTCATCTACCCGACATTATAAAACATATGAAAATTACACCTTTGTGTAGGTAATGTCAGATGTATTTTGGTATATTTTTGTGTTGCAAAGTGGAAAAAGTGTAAAATGCCAGTAGAGCGTAAACCTCGAGGAACTGTTTGCACATAAATCCTAACTGGGAGCGGCGTTTTCCTTGTCAAATGTCCACTCAGTACCTGCTTGCTGGTTACATGCTTTAGCAGCACCCAGACTGTTGTGTTTCATCATACAAGCGCTTTGCGTGTTGCCAGGTCGGGGGTGTTTGGGGGTGATCGTCCATGTCGCTGCCAGATCCGCCGGAGCATCCTGTCACTGATCCGTGTGCGCAGAGCCAGGGCTGCCCGCCTGGGCAGTAACTTCCTCAAGTTATGCTTGATCATGCTAATAATCTACGGATTAGGATTCCCTAAAAGTATTCACTGATTTAATTCTGAGAGGGTCTATCATGTCTATAATATTAATACATCTTGTTAGGTCCTGTCAGGTGAATAGAAAAGTTACTGCCCCCGTGACAGAGCTATCCTGATTTTGATTTTCGAACTTTGAAAAACCAAGCCTAAAGGGAATCAAAAGGAACCAGAGACCTGTGTAAAGTGATGGCGAGTGAAGAGCCGTGCACCGTACGTAGGTGCCATTTTAGCGCAGCACTGGAGGAGTCTCGGAGCAGCGGGTGATTTGTGTAAGTGCTTTAGGACCCACAAGGGCGAAAGACGAAGGCATCTCTCAGAGTTTTGGCTTCAGGGGGGTGCAGTTAGGCCTTCGGGTTTGACTTACGTTTGAACGTTGAATGTGGATTAAATCAAGATTTGACAAACGTACCCCAGCGGCCGTGAGCGTGGCTCCGAAGTGAGCATGAACAGCCGCCGCCGTGCCGCACCGGGACGGACCACGGGGCCGCCGCACGCCTGCTCTGCTCAACGCTGCCCGAGGTCGATTCCCCTTGCTGCTTCGTGGGGCGTTCGGCTGGTGGCCCAGCCCGTGTCTGGCCTGACCAGGCTCCTTCGCTGGGCGCTGCTGGGTGCCTGTGTGGGGCCGCTGGCGCCGCGTCCCGTGGCTGTTCCACCGCCGGGCGGGCACACGCGTGGGCACGCACACGGCACAGGACCGTGACAGCCCACGTGGCCGTGACCCTGCAGGGCGGGAGGGGCGGCGTGTGCAGGAACACCGCTGTTTGACGGTAGACAGGCGATAGATCTGCGGGGAAGGGATGTTCGGTACCCCAGTTGAGGGTTTCTCAGTCAGCATCGAGTCCGAAAGCTGCTTTTCTTTTCCCTCCCCTCAACCTCACAGTTTCTCTGGCTGTAGTAACTGTTCATCTTGTAGTTACCAGCAAGTAATTTCATGTTGTTTCTTGACTATGCATTTAATTGTTTCTAAAGTATATTTGTAACTTCCTTTGACACTTAAAAAATGGTGTGGTGAGTGCCTGTGCAGGGGCAGACACAAACACTGAGGGATTCGGCAGACTCTGTGATAACCCTGAAATATCTTCTGCTTTAAAATTAATTGCACCAGGTTTGCACGTGCTATCCGGTTTCTATCTGACTTACTTTGGTGGCAGATGAGACCCTGGTTAAATTAATTCTGCTTTTCTGATGTTGGTGTGAGGATGGAAAAAGAGGGAAAATAATAGCACCGAGACACTCAAAAGTTGGTTTGGAGAAAGCCGTGTTGATCAGTGGCATATTTATGTGATACAAGAGCAGAAATCTCAATCTTTTGATCCATTTTTAGATGCTGTAGACTATTCAGAGTGTTCCAAGTCATGTTAAAGTAAAAACTTTATGGAATTGAGACAGATTTTAAAAAATAGATATGCCAGAAGGACATGGAAAAGCTTTTGTGTGTTAATGGTTGTATGTAGGCTGTCAGACATTTCTTCAAGGACATATTCTGGACAAATGTCACTCGTTATAAAGCTGGGTGAAAATTATTGTGGTATTACTGAATATATATGATGTGCTTAAATGGAGGACACATTAAAAAAATATGAGGAAATTGATAAAGATTAACATACACGTTGGTAATGTAAGGAAAACACTTCTATCAAATTGTCCGTCAGTAAAGGGTGCTATAGGTTGAAGCCTAGCTGCTAGGAGTTTTAACGAAAAAAGCTTGAGTTATTGTTTACTTTGAATGTACCCCAGCAAAACCTCGCTTCTCTCCCACAAAACCTCACTTCTATCAAGTCGGTGCACCTCTCTTCTGGCATCTCCTGTCTTCCAGCAGCACTGTATTTCTTCTGTTTACTTCAATTTCAGCTGTGATCAGGAATCACCTCAAAGTAAATATCTGCTAAGAATGCTCCCCCAGGAAAGTTATTCTAAGTGTGGTACTTCCCCCTTTTGCATCTGATGGTGAAAGGTGATTAGCAGACGACATAAAGGTTAAAGAGGGAGAGAAAGGAAGCTGTAAATCATCTAGAATGACAGTAAAAATTAAAACCTTGGGGTTTGTTGGGCTCCCCGGTGTATTAGCTAATAAATATAGCCATGCTGTGGTTCTGTTCATCTTCTGATTTTACAGGCTTTGCAAATGTTTGTGCTCAGATTAATGTATAAATGTATGTGTAAGTATGCATACGCTTAGCGTGGGGAGCCTGCGCGTGTGGCGCCTGCCCGCGCGCTCTCGGGGCGGCCGTAGAGCCGCTCGCGGAGCCTCCTCATAAACATCCACATAAAATATACGTGTCCCCATGCACGAGTCTCCTCCTCCTCCTCCTCCCCTGCCTCTTCCCTGGCGCCCACCTCCCCCACCCCACTTCAAAGCTTGTGGTCCTTTTTCCATCCTTGTACTAAAAGGTTTCTTTGTAAGCCAGGCCATTTGTCCATCATTGTTTGGGGTCCAAACAGTGGTAAAATACCCTGTCACCGATCCAGAGTGCTGTGAATGGCAGCTTCTCTCCGGACAATTGGCGGTGGTGCCGAGAAATATTCCTGAGAGGATTATTTAACCTTTCAATTTAGGGGGCACAAAGCCTGGCTGATTAATGAACTTTCTGATGGGCGCTGATAAGCGGATCTATTTCTTTATTTCCTCTAAAAGTGATTCCTTCTCCTGTCCCATATTACTATAATCTTAAACATAAAATGTGGCAAATAGATTAAAAAACAGCACTAAAGAGTTTATCTGGCTGGCAAACTGAAGGAGCTAAATTAAAATTGGTAATGAAAGCAGTGGCTGAGCCCTGTATATGGTTTTTAAATGCGCTGTGTATTTTGAAGAGACTTATTCTCCAGCTTGCCTGGTAATGACTGCTTTTGGTGCACAGTCCGGGGCTGGCTTCTGTTATCCCCCCAAAAAAATGAGTTGTGTTATCTGGATGACTGCAGACACATATGCATCCCCCTTTCTCACTGCATGGGCAGACAAGGTCGATAGCATTACAAGGTATTTGTGGCAGTGCTTGTTTCAGTTTTCAGAGCTGCCAGTTTTCAGCCAGATTTGAATTACAAAAGAAGAAGCTGGCATGAAAATTGAAAGGGTTTATCGGCTAGTCTGAAGCCTCATAGCACATTGCTTATTTATGCAGTCCATTTGCACCAGGAAATGTAAAAAGGAAATACATTTTAAAAATAAGGTCATAAAGACCCAGATATGTTTAAGATGGCAAATAAAATATAGATACCTATAATATCTTTCCAGGAAACGATTTCACTTAATGTTGCACATTACTTCGGAGGAGCATTTATGTTACTGTCATAAATTTGTGCATTTGTGTCACTGTATAGATACTCTCTGGGGATTAAGAAGGAAGTGTTTGCTAATTTACTTTAAAATTAAAATAGAAGACAGATAGGTTTGTAGTTTGAGAGCTACATCAGAAATAGTTGAAGTTTAATGCACCGTCCTATTTAAATAACGTTTTGCATTCCGTGTAAAATTAGCCATGGACGACTGGATAGATGCCACCACCTTTGGAGAAAATTGGGATGCCTTTTAAACCATGAAGATTTTGAGGCATTCAGGGATTGTATTGTTGTTATCCTTACTATCTTGCATATATTCATTTTCTCTATGAACTTGAGATTTTTTTGTCCATTTTTCAGAAAAGACTTTTTGAATTAATACTTCAGTATTTTTTTTTCTGCTTGTAAGAGTATCAAAAGATTACATTCATTTCTTTCAAATATATAATATTGTACTTTTTGTCTCTTCCTTTAACATTTTCACACAGTCAATTGTAGATGCTATTTGCATCTATTTAAAATGCATTATAGAAATGTCTTATTTCTGTAGAAACGACCGCTTCACCGTGCTTGTGCTGCGGACTGAACAAGTTAAATTCCTTCTTCTGGGAAAGGCTTTGGTTTTCCAGACCGCGCAATCAAAAAATAAAATTTTGTCCGCTAATTTGTAATTTAATGGGTATCATGTCCTTCAAAAAAAACCCCCACAACTACAAGTTCAGCTAGATGGCTGTTCTCTTGGTCACTTTGCTGTGTTTTGTTGGTACCCAAAAGGGTGGAAGTAATACTACAAGTACATTTAGTAAACTCAATTATGAGGTGTCATTTGTGGACAGATACTCAGGTGCGACCTCCACGACTCCTGTTGGAAGAGCAAGTTTTTTCAGATGGCTGACAAAATGGAGAAATAAAATTTGGTAAAGAAATTATTCTGTTTATAATTGGTTGGCGTTCGGGAGGGTTAGAAGTCAAAACACTAAATTTGTATGTCTCTCATTTATTAGCATGCATCGAGCTCAGTATGTTCCTGTCATGAATTTTCATAAGGATTTTTACTACGTAGCATGTGTGGCTTAATGATGCAATCACCTGATAGACTAGGAAGACTCCAAAGGAGACGTTCCGGTCTGTTGTGTACATAATACTTGTTTCAAAAATCTGCCTAATTAAGGAATTACCCAATGGAATGCAAGTCTACTGGGTGCATGACATGGTTAAAGAAAATAACAACAACAAAACCCCTTAGTATAATTACGATATTACATGATATCTTATATTGGCAATTTTGAATATAAGGGAATGATGCAAACCTGCCATTGTTTCAGCTGGTATACAAGTAGATTATGATAATTTGGAAGGGGAAAATAAATGTATATCTTTCAGTGATAGAGCTGTTCTGACCGTTTCCCTGCCCAGCTCCAGTCTACAACCCGCAGTGTGTAATGATTCACTTGATGATGATCTTTCAGTGGCTCAAGAAATTGGTGAAACATCACTGCTAATGAGTTTTACTCCCAGCCTTATGTCTTGTTTGTCTCAGTGAGTTGCAGAAAAAAACAGACTGTGCGGTATGCAGAGCTTGGCCTTGATGGGCTTGGTGTGGGGAGGAGTGCCCGGGTCTGCTGCTTGGGTTGTGGAGGTGTCTTCCCTTCACGCTTTTCTTTAATCCACCATTTAATTACTTGCCTTTAGACTCAGCAAGAAATAACAGCAAAAATTACCTGATAGATTATGTATGAGCATAGCAATGGATGTGATGGACCAGAAGAAATAACTGCCTGGTCCCGGCACGTGAGAATGGCGCTGGGTAATCTGGAGGTGGTGTAAGGAGCCGTAGCTAGCCAGCCAGGTTTACAGAATTATCCCCTCGCACGCTAAAGGGAGTTGCCCAAACTGGTGCTGGATGTAACAGAACCAGCCCCTGCGGTGCAAGGTTTAGGCAAAGGCAGCGCAATGCTGACGGGCGCTGATGGACTGAGGGAGGCACGGCCTCTCTTCCCCCCGACAACAAGACTCTGGGCAGGCCAGGGAGCGCCTCAGGGTCTCATGTCGGTGTCAGGGTGGTTCCACCGGTGCACAAGCAGGGCAGGTGCTTTCCCTCCACTGGGGACTTCATCCGTCTGGGCCCAGCACGTCTGTGAGTGACCAGAGGCCACTGCGTGGGTCAGGCTCGAGCCAGCCCTGGTCACTGGTGAAGCTGGGGCAAGCCACTGCTCCATCCTGGTGTCTGAGGCACAATGCCACAAGGTGATACCGGAGGTGTGATGTCACGAGCTGTGATGTCATGAGGTGTGATGACACAGGGTGTGATGCCACGAGGTGTGATGACTCAGGTTGTGATGCCACGAGGTATGATGTCACAAGGTGTGATGACACAGGGTGTGATGCCATGAGACACGGTGCTGCGCAGGGGAGGCCGGCTGGCACGGCTGGCAGCGAGATGCCTTTGTCCAACGCAGGCACTTGGAGTGGCACAAAAGGGGACTCTGCTCTGGTCCGCTCCGCCACCAGGGTCGTTGCGTCACGCGATGTGGAGGGGCAGAGAAATACACAAAAATAGGGGTCAGAAGATTTTCCTTAATTAGTGAGATTTAGCCAGATTGCAGATCCTAAGTAGTAACGAGCTTCATAAAAGCGAGCCCTCATTGGATCAAAGTCGGTGCAGATAAGGGGAACTCAAGGTCACAGAGGGAGCTGCCCAGCAGGTCCATTTGCATAAAAAATTACTGTCAAAAATAGGCCAGAGAGGCAGCCCTGGCATTTTGATCTCTTGGCCTTTGTCATGGAGATTCCTAGTTGAGAAGGGAGGAAGGCCAGTGTCCCAGATAATGATTAACTGTTTTAATGGCATTCATTCATTCATTCCGCACTAACTACTCATGCAGAAAAAAGGGTTATGTAAAATGACATTAGAAGAAAAATCATTTGTAATCGTTGCATCAGGCTGCACTTTGAGGAGACATTAGGAGTAAATCCATGGCGTGGTAGGCTTATGCTTTATCTTCTGATATTTACTGAGTTTACTGGTGCATGAAAAGCTTTCAGCAAGAATAGCAGATGGGATGGACCTTTCATAGGTAATGCTATCTACCAGGTTATTACTTCTATATATTGATAGTGAAGTAATCTCCAAGATATCACCCTACAAATATAGATTATTTAAATGTTTGTAACAAAAAAAAACTATAACATAAAGAAGCTACATTCATGAATAGTTTATTTTGTACCCATATGGCTGGAGTCTTTAGATGCTTTTTTAAGCCTTAAATAATAAGAAAACAGAGGGTTTATAACATGTGGGTTTCCTTTTTGTTTGGCTTTGGAAAGGAGTAAAGTTATGTAGAGTTGTAATCTGACCTGCAAGTATTCAGTTTAATTTCTTGCCTTAAATGTGACCTTTTCTATTAACTAAACAAAAGGAAACAAGTCGGGGGGAGCTGGCTGGGGACGGGGGGAGGTTGGGGTCACAGGCTGCGTGTTCCCAATAACCGGGATCCGCGCAGGGCTCCGGCGCTGGGGGCAAGCCCCAGCCCATCTCTCGGTGCCCGGTTTTTCAGCTCAGGGGGCAGCGGGGGGGCACAGCGCAGCCTCAGGCTCCGGGGGCTCGCGGTGACCCGCCGGGCCCAACACAGCACGCAGGTGAGCTGTCGGCACCTCTGCGCCGCGTTTAACCTTTGGGTTACGCCGGGGCACCTGCTGAAGGGCGTGTGAAGGCTCTTTACTCATGAATTCAGCCATATACATCCCCGCAGCGCTCTGGTGAGCGTGCGCCCTTCCTTGTCAACATCCGTATGCCTGGCACCGATTTTCAAAAGCCCAGTTCAGAACAGAGGAAGATCTTACTTATCTTTTCTGTAAAAAGTAACAGCCTTTAGAACCCAGTGCAAATTTTACTGGAGTTTCAATACAAAAACACCAACGATGGCCCAAATCATGATTATTTACATTGGAGAATGACTGTGCAGCAGGTGAGGGTGCCAGACTCTTCCGCTGGCATTGGGGCCGGCAACATCTTGGAATGTAAAGGGTCTGGAATAATACACGGGTTTTCTAACAACGTGTTATTGTTGCACTGCACCTTGCAAAGACCAAATAGTGTAATCAGGTCATTTTCCGACTGACGTTATGGTTTGTTTCAAGGCCTGGCTGGCAGAAAGCAGAATAGTAGTGTCAGGGTCTTGATTTTATTTTCCATAGCTGTGTGGCACCGGCATTGTGGCCGAAGAGCTCTCTGGCAGACGGGCACTGGCTGAGGGAACCTGGCGGGGTTTGTGGCAGCATCCCAGCATCAGCTTTGGAAACGGGTGTAATGTGGGCAAAGTTCTGCGTGGCGGAAGGCAGAGGAAGGTGTCACTTTTGTAGGATTGATTTCTGCTTTTCAGGAGCCCTGTCCAAAATGGAGGTGATTTCTGGGGCCACTCCTCATGCTGAAAACTAACTAGAATGCAGGTGATTGATCCAGTAAATTAAACCCACAGATTTTTCCTCAAGGGGATTATGCAAATGTTTGCATTTTGGTGGTTTTTCTCCTTGCCTGTTCTATGTATTTATGATAAAAGAATACCTGTAAAACTAAGCCGGCTTAGTAAGTCACTTACACACCACCGTTAGCTGGAGAGCTCTAGCTGTAAGACATGGATGAGAAATACACAGATTACTTTATAGGTGGTGGGTTTTTTTCCTTTTCCTGTTTGCCCGCCTTTTGTCACAAATCACTGTTGGATGTGTCACTCTTCCTAGTCTTCCTTTAGCCTCCTTCTGGTTAGTGAACATGAACTGAGGAACATGAATCTGAAACAAGCATTTAAACCCAAGGCTGAAGAGGTTCAAAATAAGGTGACCCTGCAAGTGTGATCAGATTCATAAAAAATGGCGTTGGAAGATTTCTGTTGTTTATGCCTATTTTACAAGCACTGCTGTCATTCTTCTGGAGGCTGTGCAGGAGGACGCAACGGCTCCAACAGCAGAAGAGTGTGGTGATGCAGATTTTTTTAAAAAGCAATTCCTGTAATGAGCTTTGCCAAGTGCTGCTGATTTCTTTTAGATGTAGGCCGTTCTTCTGTGCTCCTTTAGCGCCAGAGAGAAGGAAACGCTGAAAGTAGTGAGGTTGTTCTTTCGCCCCACTGCTTTTTAGCCAGATTTCAGGCACCCCCAGCTGGTACCTGTGCCTGCTCCAGCTAGGCACGGGCTCCACAGTCCTTGTTTCTCTGGGGGATGAACATGCTTGTGCCTGTGAAAAGTGAAGGAATAGATGATGTGTTCCCGTGTTCTGCTTAGCGGTGCTAAATGGAGAAAAGAAAAAGATCTGCCCCTTCCCCTGAACTGGTTGGGATGTGCTAAGCCTTCCCTCGCCCCCGTGCACCCCCCGAGCAGCTACAGGGAGCAGAAGAGGTCCCCGCTTCTCCGGGGGGCTGGCGGGTTCCCCTGCCGCGGGGCACAGCGCTGGCCACGGGGTGGGCTGGGGGGCGCGGGGCGAGGGCCCCTCTCGCCACCGGAGCTCGGCCGTCTGGCGTTGAGCTCAAACGTCCCTCTGCAGCTGGTGGATGCAGAGTGTGATGGGCTCGCCCGTCCCGGGGGATGGCGGGGCATCTGCGCCGGGGGGCTGGGAGACGAGGAAGAGGGGAGCGAGATAAATCAGCAGCCTGTTTTCTTGTATTCAGAGCTGAAATAACGTGGCCAGGTGGAAGAGATGCCGGGGATGCCTCTTCCCTCCTCACTTGTGATGCTCAGGCTGAACCTTGCTCTGCAGAATTACAGTAATATGAGCCACTTGCGTCTTTTTCAAACTTAATATTCCAACAGCCAGCAGGAATGTATTGATTTAAGCATAATAAAATTATATTTATGTAATTTTAATTTCTTTTTAATTCATCGCTCGTAATACTGTTGGACCTAATTCTTGCCTGTCTCCATCTTCCAGACGAAGCCGGGGCCCATCAAGGCAGTGGGTCTGCACAAGAGGCGCTCTGCCTCAGGGTACTGCTACAACTGCTCCCGGAAAGGACATTTTGGATATGTAAGTCCCAGAGCCTCTGCCTCGGCGTGAGGAACACCCTCGGGGTGGGGGTTCATCTCCACCACGGTGCATGGCTGGAGAAGAGAGCTGGAAGGCTACGGTGGTGCTGTACCACGGGCGGCTCTAACCCAGCGCTCGTCGCTCTGGGGCTCTGAGCCGTCAGCGGAGGCCAGTGTATAACGTGGTCTCACCCATCTAATTTAAACACACGGAGGAAAAGTTACTCTCTCTCCTTGGCAGGTTTATTCATTTGTTTTTTAAATCCTAAATCAAAACAGGACTGCCTGGGAGACAGAATATTCATTGGAAAATGCTGAACACAGCTTTTTAAGCTTTTTCTCTTTCTTTTTTTTTTCCCATGGCTCATGGGATGAAATACTAGTGTCTTACCGCCACGTTCAACATCATGTAAAGTTTTTCACCACATTCAGCGCATCAATTTGAATGCCTGTTTTAGGAATTTTCTGTTTCTGCCTGCTTTTGACCATCCTTATTTGTAGTTTCTTAGTTTAATCCAACACCTGATTTAAGTTTGACATCATCCTTTTGTAAGGCGCACAGCCTGGCAAAGGAGGGTGTTGCGAGCCTGAAGTGGCTTCAGTGAGAACAGGAGGTGTGCTGCATCCTCTGGGATTGCTTGATGACGTTTATCACCTTTTTCAGCCCCTGCTGTGGCAAGTGCAGCTCTTCCTGCAAATATCAACACCAAACAAATGTTTGTTCTTTTATAGAGTAATTCCAGAAGCCACAAGCATTCTAGGAAATCAATGTTAGTTGTGTGTTGGTTGGGATAAATTTATGGTTTCCTACAGCTTAGCGATGGGAAATTCCTCCCTTCTCTCCCGCACGCGCTGTGTTGACTCTACAGCCACTGAAGACGTGTTGTGAGACTCTTCCTGCTCTCTTTGGTGAATAGTTAATCCATGTGGGGAAGAGTGGGACAGGCAGGGCAGGTTTTCTGGAATCTTCTCATGGCAAAGCTGGAAGATGAACTGGAAGGTAAGCTGGAAGATTTTTAATGCCCAACATTGACAAATGTCAGAGTAAGTAGCGAGACTGATTGCTGTCAACGGATAAGGAGCATTTTACTGATCTGTCAAAAAACAGCGTGTGAGGAGGGCAGCCACACATGGACACAAATAAGGCTGCTGTAAAAATAATTAGTAAATATGTGGGAGGAGCTGATAGTAGTTACTTGAATAGAAAATGGTAGAAACTGTATAAAATCAGACAGGTAGTAAAGTGACTGAAGGACATTTTACAGCAATCAAAGGTCGGTATTTTCACCAGCGTGCGAGGAGCAGGAACAGCCTGAGCCGTGACTGAATGAAAAGGAGAAGTCAACAGCAACACAGAAGGGCAGCCATACCAGATCTTCCTGTATGAGCACAGAATAAACGTCCAGGACACATCAGATTATGTGGTGATACCTGTGTATTTGCCCTCAAATCACTAAACTTTCTGTCCGAGAAGGGCTGGGGAAGTTGGACCGGCACGTGCGTCTTCACAGCGACCCAGCGGACAGGCAGCGCTTCTGGGATTTGCAGCTCTCATGGGCTCAGAAAACTGAGGCTGGGATCAGGGCCTGAGTTCAGGTGGTGAGCAGCTCCATCAGAGCTTGGAAGACCTGCCTGTGATTTAAGGGGAAAATAACTCCTTTTGTTTGGTTGATTTTTAAAATGTCAATATTTTTAAGCAGGCAAAAGTTATTTGTGACAACAAGCATCTCTTAACACTTTTCCCATTTCTGTACCTCAGGAACCCTGCTCCATAGCTTGTTTTGAGCAGTTGAAGTAGAGGAATAGCAAACGGACCGAGAGGAAAGGGCTGGCATTAGCTCTGTGCAGATGCACGCTATTTTGTGCTTCCCACTGCAGCCCTTTCCTGTCATGTTACCATCTAACCTAGTTTAGGAACAGCTGAAATGCCTTTTCTTTGCCAGAGGCCTATGGAGGCCCTTCCCAAAAGCAGAGGCAAGAGCAAAAAACTTGCTAAATCCCAGAGTTAACTGTGCAGTTCCAGTAAGGAGGTCATTGAGGATCACTTCTTGTTTGCAGAAATAGAGTTAGGACATAAGGTGTCAGAGGTTCCAACACCTGCAAGTTATGTTTCCTGAACTTGCGCCACCGTTTATTAAGACAGTCACGTTTTTATGCAAACTGAAGATTTAGTAAGGACAAGAAATCTTATTTTCTGTAGCAGACTTGGCATCATAGTTCATTTCATAGCAATCAGACATCCCAAACGTCGTCTCTTATGGTCCATAACAAGGGTGTGGACATCTTGAGGGGCCAGTTCAGAGGGAAGGAGAGTTAGTGAGGGGCAGCCCCAAGCCGAGGGACCGGGGCGGTGGCGATGGAGAGAAGAGGAGCCCCCCCGGGGTGGTAGGTGTGTTTCCTCCAACAGAGCACTAACAGACCAAAAATAACAAGCCTGCAGGGCAAGCCGCAGATGTGGTCGGGATCTCCGCAGCGCTTGCACAGGTCTCACGGAAGGATGATGTGTCTGCGGGCTCCTGCGTAAAGCTGGTGTCTGTCATTTTCAGTGACCTTCCAGCAGTGTTCAGTATCTTCTTCCGTTTCTATCCAGACAGCAGGCAGCTCTGTGCCTTGCCTAGAGGCCACTCTTAGGTTTCACTGGTGTGAAACACAGGTATTTAAAGTGTCATTTCTCTGTTGGGCTTCTCTCTCGTCATAACTCCGAGGGAGGTAGAGGGAGGACCCAGGAACGGTGGGAGAGGAGGTTCTTCGTGGTGATAGCTGGCTGTTCGACGTGAAACCAGGACACGTGTACCTCACATGAACAGCCTCAGGCGACACAGGACTCGCGTGTCCCCTCCCAGGTCCCTTTCGGCCTGGTTTTGCAGTGGGGTGAGGCCGAGCCCTCCGACCTGGGCAGGTTCTGACTATGGGCTGCCGTCACTCCTCCGCAATCCTCCACACATGTGGAGACAAGCCAGAAGTAACACAACCTAAGGACACCCTTCTGGAGGACACTACAGAGAATAGCACCATTCTTTGTTTAATTTCAGCCAAGCAAAGGCCAAATAAAAGCTGAGAAACAGGAAATATATCTGAAATGCATCTTTTCTGCACTGTTTCTCTGAAAGAGAGGGGAGCAGGCAGAAGGGCGCACAGGGAAGGGGGGTTCTGAAGGTGCTACTGCATGGTAGAAATACCAGAGAACGTAGAAATAGTAGGAAAAGTGGTAGAAATGGCAAGAGGAAAGCTGCTTATCTTGTGGTAGAGACGTCAGGGTAGGTGAAAGCTCCTGACCATTTCTTGAGAATGGCGAGGCCCAGAGTTTACTCGATTTGGGAAGTACTGAAGAAGCAGAAAGGTAACAAGCTATTTACAGGGAGAAGAAAGCATCAGTTAATATCACATGGTGCCCTGAAAAAAAGACAGAACCATAGGAAGCATCCCAGTTCGCCTGGCTGACAAAACATTGCTACCACTAGAGTGGCGAAAAAATCCGTACTTCTGTGTCAGGTGTTTGGGAAATGGGCTGACACGTGTGTGATGCAGAGCCAGCCCCTGGCTCACCTCAGTCGGCTGGTCGGGGCTCTCCTCCTCTCCCCTCAGCGTCCAGTGTCCTGCAGGATCTGTGTTGGGTTTGTACCTATGCCGAGACCGCGGGCAGCTGGACACCCCTGGCCCCACCGCCGCTCCCTCCCTCAGCCCACCCACCCCTGGAGTCGACCACATTTCTGCACACACCTTCACCCCGGAGGGTCCAGGCTAAAAGATCACAAGTATTTGTCTTCCGAGGGGACGGGGCACAAGGAGCAGTGCTGGGGAGCTGCCCGGCTGCAGCGGGGCGCCCCGCTCCCGGCCCGGCGACTGCGTTCGCCTCCC
>NW_020799146.1:446532-461422 GCF_003259725.1 Athene cunicularia
GAGACAGCTTCCAGCCCTGTGCTGCGGCTGCGGGTGTGCAGGGGCAGGGGAAGGGGCGGGGGGACCGACCGCAGCGTGGCTCACGGGAAGGCCTACTGCTTGGCAATAAACCCATCAGGGTTTAGAGAACTGCTGGCCCCCTCCTCCAGAGGAACAGACCAGCACCTGCAGAATCCCACCCTCCTTCCAGGGAGATCCCGGCTCAGCCACATCTAGTGACCTGAAATGTGTTTTGCAGGAGTGCTCAGAGAAGAGGATGCACGGGAGCATGTTCCCTACGTCTCCATTCATCCACTGCTACGATGATGAGTTTGAAATCAAGAGAAGGGAGAACAGATTGAAAAGAAAGGTTGCAGGTACAGTATATTTTGGGAGATCCCTCCTGACTTTCAGTTCTTTGAAATACTTTTTTCTGTGCTTGCTGCTTTTAGAAATATTGTGGGATTTTTTTCCTGCGTCAGGAAAAGCTATAGGGATTTGAACAGGTAGTCTAACAGTAGTAAAAGATTTGTGACATTATTCAACCATGTCTATCATGGAAATTTACTGTCTCAAAGCCACTAGGTGGGCGTTGTCAGAAGTTTTAATTCTAAAAAATCCACTGACATTAAAAATGCTGTAAACTAGCAGGAAGAGGGTTAAACTGTAATTTGTTAAGGTTCTAATCTGTTGACAGGAAGAAAAACACTGTGGAAAAATCTATCGGACTTTTTTCTAACTTCATACAAACATAAGGAAATCGGTGATGGTTTTCTGCATGGGTATTGAAGTCAAGTGCTCTGTTTTACAGAGATGCAGGAGGCCGGCCTGCTGCCACAGCAGCCAGAGACACCATGGTGGGAAGAAACACATGAGGGGCACAGCTACAAGAAAAAGAGCAAGCATGGGAAAGAGTATGGGAAACACAGCAAAGACAAGGAGCGTCACAAAAAGATGAAGATGTCCCAGGCAGAGACGCACAAAGAAAAGAAACACAGAAGGCATGTTGAAATCGGCCACAATTTGGAGGAGAACTTCCTCAGAGGGTCCAAAAGGCAGGCGTGTAAGGGCAGCAAAACCCGCCACAGGTCCAATTTCAAGGCGTTCTCAGGCGGCAAGACTGTGCATGTGCAGGAGCCTCTGGAAGGTGCTAAAAGGAAGAAGAAATGGAAAAAGCAGAAAGACGATAGTCCTGATATCAACGAGAATTTATTCCTCATAAAACAGAGGGGGAAGAAGTCCAAGCAGAAGTCCTGGTGATGCGGCTGTGGACTCTGGCGTGTGCTGACTCCGGCTCTGTCCTGTCCCTCTCGTAGCGCGCGGGACCCGCGCCCATCCCTGCCCCGCCGGAGCGCGGTGTCACCAGCACCAGGGCTGCACTCTGTGGCCCCAGATGTAATTGGCTGTAAGATTTTTTTTCTTTGCTTGGGGGGGCGTGGGGGGCAAGGGGCCACGCTGGGGCTGGTGGGTTTTGTTTCTTCACTGGTGAGAGGTGGCTCTGCCCGCTGGAGCAGGGTCTGCTGCTGGGGAGCACAGTTTGGGGCTGACACTGGAGAGGCTCACGCTGGGGGGGGAGCTGGGGCAGAGCCCTCTCGGTCCTCTCCAGGGTGCAGCTGGGCACTTTTCCACTTCTTTCCCTCTTGGAAGCTGCTGCAATGTCATTGCCTTGCACTTCGGGACGTGACAGTCTTCCGCTTCACGCTGGGGCGCGGCCATGGGTCCATCGCCCGGTGCCAGCGGCGAGCTCTGCGCTGGCCCCTTCCCTCTCTTTGCCAACAGGGCAGGGGATCAGAGTTCACATCTCCAATTACACACGTCCCTTGTTCCTCTTGATGTGGAAGTTGTGTCTGGAGAAAAGAAGAGTATGATCAATGTATTTGATTCCAGACGTGGTGTTCTAATGTATAGTAATTTTTGTAAAGACAGTTATTTTTGTACACTGGAGTTAAACTAGTGTGTTATTAAAAGCCCTGTAAGAATAAATGCTTCATCAGA
The DNA here is from genome assembly GCF_003259725.1 of Athene cunicularia. Classification (NCBI taxonomy): domain Eukaryota; kingdom Metazoa; phylum Chordata; class Aves; order Strigiformes; family Strigidae; genus Athene; species Athene cunicularia. The sequence continues at coordinate 448,507 of NW_020799146.1, forward strand.
GGAACAACCCAAATAAACCTTTACATGAGGGATATAAAACAATGTTTGTTCTACGTTTTCTTGCATTACCAAGCATAATTAAAATCAGTGTCGTCTTCTCTTTCCTGAGCTGAAACTACTGAAACACCTCTGGCAAGAGATTTTCTGGTTTTGAAAAGGAAATTTTCTGTAATCTAGTTTTTCATGACCTACTCTATACCGTACCACTCCCTTTGCTGAGCAATTGATAGTTACTAACAGGCAGTTTCATAAAGTTGCGTGTCCTTTCTTAGTTCTTGCTGAGAAATGGGCACTTGGCTACAGTAGTATTTTAAAATTGGACAGTGTAATCTGTGCTAATGCAAGAAGGGGAAATGGGTAAACTAGAAAAAAAGCAGCACTGTCATTCTGCCAGTAGTATTACATGCTAGTGTTCCCTAAATTCACCACCTTCGTGTTTGGTGAGGTCACCAGTGACAACACTGGTATTTTAGTGACCGTTTCACCTCATGTCAGAGGTGTTCGGAGTAGAGGTTTGCCCACATAATACTTGGCCCAGTCTTGCTTAAATGCATCCTTGTTGCCAACTGAAGTTCATTTTTGCTTAACTTCATTGATTAGTTGATTGAAAATTTCCTCATGATACTGAAAAAGGAAATCACTTTAGGCCCCAATTAAAATGATAAATTAATTTCACTCTTGAAAAGACTTGCCCCTAACTTTGAAACTCGTCCCGTAGGCTGTGTTTTTCATCCCTTTTTGTTAATCGGTACCTGGTTCTATTTGAACAAAAGTCTCCAGTAGCCCTTAGCTGAACCAGCACGTAGACTGGTAGATAGGGAAGGAGGGTTGGTTTAGATTAAGTTCTGAGATCAAACCCAGCTTTTCCAGTGCATCAGTTTGGTCATCTGGGCAGCTGAGTTGTCACAAGGCGAGTTAATCTCTTCTCCAGGAGCTGCACCCTTCTTGTAAGAGCCGATCTGGTGCCGTTCTTGCTCTCATGTCCCCTAAACCTTCCCTGGGGAGAAGTGTCACGATGACGGGGATTCCCAAAGGGACCAGATTCTCCATCTGCAAGAGATGATGTCTTGGAGTTCCACTGCCTGGGGTGGTGGTAGCCCTGCACCTGCCCTCGTGGAGGGTGACTGTGGCTGCTCAGCGTTTCACCCCGTGGCTGTTCGACCTCCGGGGAAACGGGAAACCACCTAAGTACAAAAACAGGGAATGGACAGCACACCTAACCTCTGGTTAGGCAGATTTTAGGGATTTCTCTCCCAGATCTGTTTTCCCCACTGTTTTTCAAGCTAGTATTTAGTAAGTTTGGGGGGTTTTTAAGGTAAAAAATGACTCAGTGAAATTGTGGCCTCCCCTTCTTTTCCCTGTGTGGTGGTGTGGTAAGGACTGGTCCAGGCTCTGGGGGGTTTCAGATCCTCCATGCCTCTCATCTGCTGAGAACATCAAGAGCAGGTGATTTTCTGCTTCACTCCCCTGAGTCAGGAGCATCTGTGCTTTCAGCAATGTCCATGAGGCCAAGGAGAAACCTGATCTGCAGCAGCATCTAAGGCGAGATTGCTGGGAGCCCTCGGTCTGCTTTGAGGGGCATGGTGGGTGCACAGTGGTGTGTCATGGTGAGAAACAGGACAGTGCAGGCCAGGAAAGCATCATCCTGAGAGCCACCACGGCAGGATGCTCTGGAGGGGTTCCCCACGGAGACCTCCTGAGCCCCCGCCTCTGGCTGCTCTCCTTCCACCACTCTCTTCCTCATTTTCAAAGGAACCTGCAAGGAGATAAAATGTGCAGTGCAATCCCCCTCCCGCTTTATGCAGTGACTTTATGTGATGATACATTTTCTTCAGCAGCCTAGCCAAGGCGAGAGGCCACACTGGGAGTGGAAAAACGATACTGGCTGGAATTGCTCAACACGGGGACATCTGGCAGCCCCTGAGCTGAGAGGTGCCGATGCCTTCACGGTGCCCATGCGCGATGTCACGCGGCGGTCAGACGGGGAGTGAGTCGGAGCTTTTCCTGACAACTCCTCTAAAGATAAGGTGCCAGGCCACTGCAGCAAGGGTTACGCCAGCCAGGAGTCCAGAGCTGTTCCTCAGATGATCAGTGGCTTCAGTCAGCAATATGTCACCTTGGAGTCTTCCATGGAATTTTTCAAAACCAGTTATGTGCTGGTGAGCAAAAGCCAGCCTTGTCTCCAGGAGCTGGCGGTGGGAAGTCGAGGCCAGGTAGCTTACAGAGTGCTCGGGTGAAATCCACAGGAGCCTGGCTGTGGTTTGTGGCGGCTGCCTGTCCTACTGCCAGCCCGACTCTACACAGTTCTCCCCTACCCACATCCCCCACAGCTCATCCCAACGGCCCTGAAACCCCCCAGGGATGGGGACTCCCCCCTCCCCGGGCAGCCTGTTCCACTCTCGGACCACTCTTGCTGGGAAACATTTTCTCCTCCTGCCCAGCCTGACCCTCCCCTGGGGCAGTTTCCAGCCGTTCCCTCTTGTCCTGTCCCTGATCCCCTGGGAGCAGAGCCCAGCCCCGGCCTCTCTGCAGTGTCCTGTCAGGAGCTGCAGAGAGGGATGAGGGCTCCCCTCAGCCTCCTCCTCCTCACCCTGAACACTCCCAGCTCCTTCCCTGGCTCCTCACAGGATTGATTCTCCAGCCCTTCCCCAGCCTCGTTGCCCTCCTCTGCCCTCGCTCCAGCCCCCCGAGATCTCTCTGGGGTTGAGGTGCCCAAACCTGGACACAACCCTCCAGGTGTGGCCTCACCAGTGCAGAGCACAGGGGGACTGTCACCTCCCTGCTCCTGCTGGTCACACCAGTGCTGACACAGGCCAGGAGGCCGTTGGCTTTCTCGGCCACCCAGGCACACTGCTGGCTCCTGTTCAGCTGCTTGTCAATTGGAACCCCCAGACCCTTCTCCCCCAGACAGCTCCAGCCACCCCTCCCTGAGCCTGTGGCCATGCAGGGGGTGGTTGTGGCCCAAGGGCAGGACCTGGCACTTGCCCTTGTTGAAGCCCATCCTGATGACGTTGGCCACCGATTCGATCTATCCAGGTCTCTCTGTAGTGTCCCTGTCCTTGTGCAGATCAACACTCCCGCTTCCCTTGGTGTCTGCGAACTCACTGATGACACACTCTGTCCTTATCAAGATCATCAATAAATGGGCCCCACACTGAGCCCTGAGGTCACCACCTGTGACCGGCCGCCAGCTGGATTTAGCTCCACTGACCATCCCTCCCTGGGACTGTCCGTCCAGCCAGGGCCTCACCCAGCGGACTGTTCTCTCACCCAGGCCATGGGCAGACAGTTTTCCTATGAGAATTCTACGGGGAACTGTGTCAAATGCTTTTCAAATGCCCAGGTCAAATATCCACAGCTTTTCCCTTGTCCAATAGTCGGGTCATCTTGTCACAGGAGGAGATCAGGTCTGTCAGACAGGACCTGCCTTTCATAACCCCGTGCTGACTGGGCCTGATCCCTAGCTGTCCATTAGATGACTTGTAATGGCACCCGAGGTGACCTGCTCCACGACCTCCCCTGGCACCGAGGGCACACTCACAGGTCTGTAGTTCCCTGGATCCTCCTTTCTGCCTCTCGTGTAGATGGGTGTCACATTTGCCACCCTCCAGTCCAACGGAACCTCCCCAGTCAGCCATGACTCCAGGTAAATCATGGACGGCGGCTTGGCGAGCACATCTGCCAGCTCCCTCAGCACCCTTGGGTGTAACCCGCCCACTCCCACAGACGTGTGTGCGTCCACATGGTGCAGCTGTTCTCCGACCCCCTCCTCTTCAACTGTGCTGACCTCAGTCTGCTCCCCCTCCCCATCTCCCAGCTCCTGAGGATGGGTGACCAGGGAACAGCCAGTTCCACTGCTACAGACTGAGAGATGCTGCAGCAACACAAACAAACTGGGGCATTAACCACAAGTCCACTTAGGTCATGGCAGGTTAAGATATCAGCCCAAGCACTGACTTATGTCAGGCTTTGCACAGCAAGACAGAGCAAATCTGCTGTAGAGATCCCACCAGAGAATTCGGAGAAGACTCAGAGGGTTCAGGTAATGCAGCTAGCAGGTAAAGGCTGACAGGAATGAGGCTGGTTTTCTTAGAGAAAAGCAACTGGGTAGATAAGGTGTGAAGGAAAATGGCTGCTCTTGATATGAGCACATGCTTGAAGATCAGGAAGAAAGGTGTAGCTGAGCAACTAAGACCTAAAAATGATAAATCTGATGGGGACCAACCTGCAATGGGGCAGAGCGAGGTCAAGGGTGCCCATGGCCAGGCACTGCGGGGCTGGAGATCAGGAGAACCAGGACTCTACATCCCACCAGCTGCCTGGGACTGCCCTGTCTTCAACAATTACTCCCCAGGCTGGGGTAGTGCTCGAGCACCTGGAATCTCACAACCAGCGCACTCCAGTCCAGCTTCAAAACCCTCCCTCGGAGCGGGCGCTGAAGCCTTCCTGCACACGGGAGCGGCGAGGTGCAGCGCAGCGACGAGGATTTGTCTCTTGCAGCCAGCAGAGCTGCGGCAGGACCCTCGTTTGCAGACGTTTCCAGCCCCAGCGATGGAGTCCCACAGCGCACACCCAGTCAGTGAACCTTCTCCCTCAGACTGTTAAACTTCATGTGGACCAGTCAGATCATCTCTGCTTACGGGCTGGAGAAACAAAACCAAGTGTCTGGTCTGTGCCCAGGCCGTGGGCTCCACTCTTGGGTCTTTGTCTCGGGCCACTTGAAACAAAAAGGGTTGTGTCTGGCACCAGCAGATGGCCACTGGTAATCGGTGCCTCCCAGCACCACTAGTAATGCTTCTGCCTAGAATTTTTCAGAGCTTCGTGCAAAAGTCATAGAGTTGGAGATGTTTTTGCATTAGCTGAGAAGGACAGAATAAGGAAAAGGGCAAAAACGGATGATGCATTTTACACCAGCAAAAACATCACCACATTAGGCACTAGTTAAAGGGAATTGCTGTGTTAAAGTCCTGGACCAGATGACTGAGTTACTTTCATCAAGCTCCATTTTATCCTATTAAACCAAAATGTACTTCAGCCTGTCATTCCTCCCACCTGCGTTTTTCCCCCTCCTTGAAAGAACTGTCAGTCTTTACTCTAGAGATGCCTGGGACTGAAAAACATGCTTTGTCCCAGGAGAGGATGATGTCTCAAGGTCACAGCTGATGTGCACTGGTGAAGCAGCATGAGGAAACCTACATTGCGTGAATAAATGAAGGGCCGTAGCTCAGCCCAGGCTCTGGAGGAGGCAAGATGGATGGATCAAAAGGTCAGAGTCTTGTTTGGTAATGGGGGCAGTTGTCCCAGGAGTGAAGAGGGGAGAAGAGAGTATTTGGTCCATCATTTGTTGCAGCCGCTACACAGCAAGGTTGAGGAAGGATTGCTGAGAGTTGAGGTGCACACCAGCACTCACTGGGAGGGGTTTAAACACAGTGCAACAGAGGGTTGCCTCCTACCTTAAGCTTTCTTCTCTCTCAGGTCTGCCCAAAAATATTAATTTATATCTCTCTCACTCTCTCAAGGCAAGAGCTTTTGTAGAATCTGCTGGGAAAGTCATTTAACCAGGCGTTCCTGCGGCTGCCTCCTGGCCCAGAGCCCTGGCCTGCGGCCCCGAGGAGGGGGCAGAGGGTGATCTGCTCCCGCGTTGCCAGTGCCAGATCATCAGGGCAGCACCAGGCACAAGCAGCATCCTGCGGAGGGGATGGGGACAAAGTCGGGCTTCCCCCATCAGGCGGGGTCTGGCCAGACTGCGCTGCTTCGTCCCAGCTGCCACCAGCGCTGGCTCTGCCTTGGGCCCCCCGGCTCTCCGCCCTGACACCCACTTTGTCAGCAGACGGTGAAGGTGTTTGCCCCGGGGGGTCCCTGCAGCCTGATGTTGGTTCCTGAACTGCCCAGGACACCCCAGTGTGGAGCTGTGTCCCAGTCCTGCGCAGGCAGAGGCCGCGGTGGGAGTGGGGGTGCTGGGCTCGGGAGGGAGCGGTTGTGGCCCCGTTTTGCTGGTGTGGAGCCAAAGCCCAGGCAGTTGTGCCTGAGGCCTGCAGCACCCTCGCAGCGCTGCCCCTAACACCGCCCTCCTTCCCTCCTGGGCAAGGAGCCGTGGCCGCTTGGGCAGATCTCCCAGTCCCTGATCGGTGCCAAGAAGTGTCACTTCGGAGCTGGGATTTGATCTGTGTGCTTCGCAGCAGAACTCACCGGCTTTGGCGTTCATCCTTCACCGCAGCTCGGAGGACACCGTTACCTCCCTGCTCTGGGAACCCTAAGGCCAGTTTGTCTGACGAACAATTGGTTTTGTTTCAAGGCAGCAGCCCATCTCCGTTGGGAAGAGGAATATCCCCTCTGGTCTCTGCTGGACACACAGGACCTCACGTCCCCCCATGGCCACACAGTGGGAGGCCCACGCACCCCCACCCCACGCACTGCGACCATGGCAGCGCGGGCTCAAGCCCCAGCACCCATGTTCGCTGCCACAGGTGGATGTTATGGAAGGTACCCCTCCCCGCAGAGCTGCTGGCAGGGAAGGGGCTGTGGCTGGAGGATGGGCCGGACCCGCGGGGTGGCGTGGTGCTGCCAAGCCGGGCTGCAGGAGGGCACATGCCCGGCCATGCTGCTGAAGGAGGAATTTTGAGAGCCAGGCAGCACCGTTGTGGTTCCCTGAAGCAAGATGTGCCTTGTCTGTGCTAGAGCCAAAGGCATCCCCCGCCAGCACCACAAGGAGATCGCCCTCTCGGAGCAAGGACCTCCCGGAGCCGTTGGACCCGGAGGAGGGCACAGCGCCCGCGGGGCCAGCAAACTCAGGGTGCGTGTGTCCTCCGCTGAACTGCCCTCGTGGTTACCTAAACATCACGCCTGTAGGTCAGGAAGACCCTGCCCAGGGGAAGACCCTTCCCCTCAGCACGCACAGTGGTGGAAGAGTCTGCCAGCAGTATTATAATTGTATGTAAATTACCGTCCAGTCATCCTAGAGAGGAGGGACTTTGAAAATCACTGACTCTGCAAGTTCTGTGCATAAAGACAGCACAGAAAGTCCCGCTGGTGTGCTTGATTTGTGGGAGAGCACTGAGCATCCAGGCTTGGGCAGCCCTAAAACAAACAAGCGACGTCTCTGCAGGGTGCGGCTGTTGGTCCGTTGCACTCCGGCCATGCACACCCTTTTCAGAGAACAGCACCTGCCCGGGAGCTGGTGGAAGCGTGGAGGGTGCTGGTGTGCGGGAGCAGCCAGAGGCCCCGTCCCCTCAGGGGGCAGCTGTGGGTCCTTCCCGATGCAGCACAGCAGAAGCAGGGGGAGCCACCCTGGTGTGGGACCGTTGTCTCACTATTGGGCAAGAAGCAGATTTGCTGTGATGGGTTTGTCCCGTGAGGGCACAGACCCTGCTCCTTCCCCAGAGGCAGCGGAGTCGGGGTCAGGACCCCCCAGGCGAGCTGTTGAGCTGGTCCCAGTGAGCAGTGAGTGTCACCGCAGCCACGGGATGACATTAACCATCTTCACCCCCTGTCATTTTGCTTCCCCAGCAGCTCCAGACTGGAGCCAGCCCTGCCGAGCCAGGTCCTGTCCATGGTGAACCTGCAGACCCACAACCCTCGGGACAGGCTCGCTTTCACCCACAGATCTGGTTTCACCCCCTGATTTTCTCCAAAAAGCAGATCGTGCCCACTGTGCAATCACCCATCGGAGCACACCCAGGACAGATACTGTATTTATTCAAGCCTGAGTGCTCAGTGAACTTTTCCACAAATCAAGCACCCAACAGCAGGTTTTTGTAATCCTTTTATACACAAAAATCAGAGGTTAGTGCTTTTCCAAACCCTGATATCGAATACTGGTTAGTGATTAACCTACAGCTTACACAATGCTGCTACAACTGTGCGTGCTCGGGGGAAGGGTCTTCACCTGGGCAAGGGTCTCTGTGACCTGGGGGGGTGTTTTCAGTATTCTGATGAAGGTAGTTCACTGTCAGGACACTTGAAAGTTAGTTTCATTGCCAAATTGTCAAATAACTCATCCTCAGCACGATCCCAAACATTCTCTCTGTGCTCCAGGACGTTCCACTGATTTTCTAGGGTTTCGAGATCAAAGCCCGTCCTTCATGAATTCCCTCTCGCTCTCCGAATGTGCGGTAGCTGTAGCTGCCAAGGTTGCCCTTAGCCCTGGCTACCAGGAGCTGTGTTACTGTCCCTGAGCGGCTTCCAGAGCGATGAGGTTTTCCTGGGGACCGAGGCGCTGCAGAAGCCCACCCGAGGTTCAGTTTGTGGGACTGGGGGGACGGGGAGGTCTCAGCACACTGGACTTTCTCACCCATCCTGGTTGACGAGCCCCTTTGAGACAGAACGGCGTTCTGATGGCGAGCCACCAGCTCCCACCAGGGACTGGCCCCTTCCCAAAACTGGGTTTTCTTTTTGTGTGAAGAGATTTCTCCTTCCTTGCCCACTCCTCTCAGGTAGTCCCCCAAATGCCCCCACTCCCCCCTCACTGGCAGGGGTGCACAGGTCCAGCATCCACAAAAACACTTCTCCTGTGGAAATGGGGTTGAACTCAGCTCACAGCCTGGGCATTGCTCTGGAAGAGGGTTTGAGCCATGAGTTGAAACGCTAAGTCTGGACTAAAGCCTGTCCTCTTTCTCACCATGGTGGCACAAGCCTTCTCAGGTGTTCTCCAGGGGTGCAGCTCTTGCTCTGCCAGAGTTATTAACAAGGCAAAAAGTACAGTGGGCTGACAACACGCGAGCGCGGGAAGGGGCCCACACGGAACAAGCGCTCTGCTGGGGGTCAGGGGAGCAGGACTGACAGGCACTGGGAAAGTCTGTCTCCAGCCCTGCGACTCCCTGATCACCACGTCCTGCAGAAGTTCGCTCTCATCCTGCTCTTCAGCGCTTAGGCAGAACATAAGTGCTAAGAACCCCGCGGTATGGGAAATCCAGCGCACGCTGAAGCAGACAAAGCAAAGTGTTAAACCTCCTCCTCCTGCTCTTAGTTTGTGTGTTAAGAGGTTTCTATTGAATTCCTGGTGGATTTTCTATGCACCATGGTTATTCATTTTGTCTTGCAATTTTTCCTTTAATTATTTACTTTCTACAAGAGACCAAAGTCAACACCAAGCTGTAAAATAATATACTTTTTAAAATACACACACTTACTCATTCTGAGCTTTTTTAAACTTTTAAAATACATTAGCAGAACTGCCTCAGTTGAAGGTAGGAAGCACTACGTAGAGTGGGTGTTGTGTGCAGGTTGACCCCTCATCATCTCCTCTAGCGCGCTGATTTGGTACCTAAATTCCTCTATTTTCTGTCTTGTACAAGAGTGAGAGAAAGGCAGAGGAGTTAGACTAATGCCCTGACAGGCAGAACTGTCTCACAGGGGTGCGGGGGCCTGAGCAGCAGCTGCATCTGTCCTCAGTCCAGGCAGAGGTTTGAGGCGGGGAGGTGCAAGCCAGCGGCTGCATGTCCCTTCACTCCCGTCTGCTGGCGTGGATGGGGACACCCTGGGAAGCAGAAGAAAGCCACATCGCCCCAGCATTGCTTCCCTGAGCCTTTTGGGGAACAGGATCTCACACCAGCAGCACGACCAGCTGGAGGGAAGCAGGGCCGGAGGGGAGCGGGGTGGGCAGCGCGGCGGCAGGACGGTGGCAGGGACGAGCCACCGGCACCACCGGGAACACTGGGAGCACCGAGGGTGGAGATGGAGATGGAGCTGCCTCATCCCACGCAGTGGGTTACAAGGGGGTGAATCGTTTGGATTCCTTCCAAGAGCCTGAGTGCTCGTGGAAGACCCTCAGGGCGGGTCAAGTCGCCATAGTGACCCAGAGGAACAACTGGGCTGGTGACTTTATTAACTGACCACTTCAGGGAGTGAACAGAGACAACTTGGCAACCATCACCTGAAAACCTCCCACCAGGAATAAAGTCCCTTTAGAACTGATAACCTTCGACGAATGAGTAAAAGCACTTTGGCAATGAGACTGTTTTTCTAACAACATGTCAATACTGATCAGAATTAGCACAAAACTCATATACGTGAATATATGTAAGAAAGAGAGAGAGAGCAGAAAGAGGACAGAGCAGAGAGAGGAAGGGACAGGAAAAGGGGAATCACGGCCCTTGGATCCCACGTTGTCATGGAGTAACCAGCTTGGCCTGTAGGCAGTGGGTCGACAAAGACACAGGTGGGTGCTGTCTGCATATAATCTTCCTTTTGCACGCGCAGTCGATTGTTCCAGAAGCTTTTCATTTCCTCTGGCTTGGACCTGCTCAGTGAGGCAAGTTCTGTCTCTGGGCAACATCAGGAGGGAGGGGAGAGAAATGTCCCACTGCCCCCCTCTGCAGAGCTTGCTCTGCTTCCCCCTGCCAGCATCCCACCCGACATGTCTGGGACACCCTCTGTACCGACAGTCTATTCTCTAGGAACAGTCTGTGACAGAGCCGAGCCCAGAGCAGCCGTGGCACAGGGCCCACGCCGGGACAGATGCCCGTGGCCAAGCAGGGTCCAGCTGACAGGACACCCGGCGCAGCAGTGCCGCAGCGGTGCCGCAGCGGAGGGGGGACCCGCCCGCAGCCCCTCGCACCGTCCCGCTCCCCCAGTGCAGGTCTGGTCTCTGCAACCCTGAGTCTCTCCCGGCTGCCTTCCCTGTGTCCATCGACACCGATGGGGATTTTCAGACAGTTACAGCTGGTGGTGGCACTGCATGGCACGACAGCCAGTAATTGCACTTTTTTGCATTGCAAAACGATTATTAGCACCTCAGTTCATTATCAAAGCAAATTTAATTTTTCAATGTAAAGGAGCCAGTTGTATTTATAAAGGAAACACTGTTGATATAGCTAGAAAAAATTAATTCATGACAAATGTAAGGAAAATTAATAGTCTTTAACCAGGACAATATTTGACTGTGTCTAATTGTGCTTTGCCAGGTAAAGTACACTATCTTTGAAAAGTCCTGACAGAGATTCTCACAGAAACATTTTACACTTCTTCTGATGAAACTGCATTTAAACACTGGGGTTTTTAATTAACCTTGTGCCAGTCTGGTCAAATCATGTAAAAACTGTTGTGGAAACTCAGTATTCTCTCGTGTATTTGTGCACTGGCAGAGGCGTTGTGTACATTCAGGAAGGTCTTGTTTAATCCAAACCCATCCAGGCAGAAAAAAAGGGATGGGAGAAAACAGCAAGGCAGCGTGGCCAGGGAGGGCCTCTGGACCACGGGTGCAGGTGTTCGCCGGCGGGTGCAAGGGCAGGACAAGTCCCAGGGCAGGACACGTCCCTGGATGATCTCCACCAGGCAGGGTCTGCCTTGGCAGATCCCCCTCTTCGGCCTGACCGTGGCCCACGGAGCCTGCAGACAAGGGTGGCCACAGGGACACCAACAGTGAAAGTTTCAGAGGGTATTAAGGGGGTCGGGGTGAGGGAATGTGACAGAGACACGTAGGGCTCTGGTTCTCCTCGGAGGTCGTTTGCCAGTGAGAACAGGCTGATGCAGGTGACATTTTGAACAGTGCTTGTGCGTGGCAGGAGCAGGCTCACCAGAAGAGGCACAAGCCAGCCAAGGTGCTGGGTCAGAGCACCAGAGGGTCTGTTTCTGCTCGGTTCTGCGAAGGTCTCCACGTCCCAGCCATGGCTCAGCCCTTCTGAGGCGCATCCATCTCCATCCCTTGGTCGTGACGGCCGCTATCCTGACCAACCGCGGCAGGAGAGCTGCGTCCTCCCTGTGAAGGAATCCTAGGTACAGACCCCCAGGACGGGGCATGGGCTCGCTAACATGTCCCCATCACACTGGCGCAGGGAGCGGTCTCTCAGGCCGCTGCTTCCAGTGCCAATGCTCCCACCACCAGACGGCAGGTCAGGCTCCAGCGGTGTGTGACTCCGGGACAGACCCGGGTCAGAGTTTTGCACCTCATCTTGTTCACACCCGTGTTGTTCGCCAGCTGCAGCCGATGCCAGAGGGGGGAGCAGGACGGTGCTGGCTGCGGGTGCCTGCAGGTGGGTTGATGCTTCCTGCTCTTGGAGGAGATCCAGAGCTTCTCCAAGCGTTGGGAAGGCAATCTGGATGGGACCAGGGGATGAAAGCACCAGGATGGGCCCCCCCCATTTTCCTTGCAGGGTGTGGGTGTTGCCGAGGGAACATGTGCCCCCCCAGGGCCCTCCACCAACCCCAGGACAGTCCCAGCCTCTCACCCCACCACGGTGCTCGGCTCTCCCCAGGACAGCCTGGAAACGCGCCGTCTTCTCAACTCAGCCTGCCAACTTGAAGCCAATTTGCATTGGATAATTATTTTCAATTAAGTGATAACAATCCTGCTCTGAACAGAAATAATCTTGTCCAAAGGCCAAACAGTTTATCCCGTCTCGGAGACGAGGCTGCAGCTTTGTGCTGGCACACATCAGTGTGGGGGGTGTTATCATTCAAGGGGTGCATGCGGCGGTGGCCGGGGAGGGACACACTGACGAAGCTGCGAAAAGCCACCACCGCACCCCCGGGCCCCTGCCAGCACCCGCTTCTCCTGCACAGACCCACCAGCCCCCTTCCCTCTCCCCCGGCCAGCTGAGGGGGTTTGCAGCCCCGGCACTTCCACCGCGGGTGGGAGCAGAGCGGGTTTTCAACCCCAGACCCCGCCTGCCCACAGGCTGTGGGAGCAAGGCACGGCCCCGATCCCTGCCACGCACCCCACCGCGCCAACACAAGCTTCAACATCGCCAGCACCTTCCCGGCTGGCACCGTCCCCGCGGAGCAGCCGCCCGGGGCCCTCCCGGTGTCACACCCCTGCGCGGGTGTGCTGCGCTCTGCAGAGCGGCACGAGCCCCCCAGGGTCAGCCGGGTGCCACCCTCAACGCGGTGTCACCGGAAAGGACAAGCAGGACAGCTGCCACCAAAGCGCGGGGTCAGCTGGGGCCTGGTCTGCCCTCGGCGGGGCAAGGACCCTCCCGAC
>NW_020799146.1:461472-466797 GCF_003259725.1 Athene cunicularia
TTTGAGAGCCAGGCAGCACCGTTGCGGTTCCCTGAAGCAAGATGTGCCTTGTCTGTGCTAGAGCCAAAGGCATCCCCCGCCAGCACCACAAGGAGATCGCCCTCTCGGAGCAAGGACCTCCCGGAGCCGTTGGACCCGGAGGAGGGCACAGCGCCCGCGGGGCCAGCAAACTCAGGGTGCGTGTGTCCTCCGCTGAACTGCCCTCGTGGTTACCTAAACATCACGCCTGTAGGTCAGGAAGACCCTGCCCGGGGGAAGACCCTTCCCCTCAGCACGCACAGTGGTGGAAGAGTCTGCCAGCAGTATTATAATTGTATGTAAATTACCGTCCAGTCATCCTAGAGAGGAGGGACTTTGAAAATCACTGACTCTGCAAGTTCTGTGCATAAAGACAGCACAGAAAGTCCCGCTGGTGTGCTTGATTTGTGGGAGAGCACTGAGCATCCAGGCTTGGGGAGCCCTAAAACAAACAAGCGACGTCCCTAAAACGACAAACGACGGGGTGCGGCTGTTGGCCCGTTGCACCCCGGGCCATGAACACCCTTTTCGGAGAACAACTTCCCCTGGCCAGGCCTCGGCTGTTGCTGAACACCGACCAGCGCTGCCGAGGAAGGTCCTGACTCGGCTCCCCAAGCATCTGTGGCTTCGAAGGGTGTGACCAACACTTCCTACAGAACCTGACAGCACGAAGCGCCCAGCCAAGTTTAGCAGAAGCCACCCCTTTGGCACGTTGGCCACCAAGTCCAGACCCCACACTGACCTTGGGAGTCTGAAACTGAGGCCTCTTTTGCTGAGATCTGGAGGAGAAAAAAGAACCCGAGCAAGATATCCCAGCCCTTCTCAGCCAGCACTTATGTCACACAAAGTGCTCCTGGTCCCCGGGAAGATCCAGCGCCCAATGCCACCGCGCTGGTGCCCTGTCCATCCCCCGCCCCGGTCACCCCGTGGAGCCGTGGGCCGACTTCCTTTGGCCCCCAGAGCCAGACCCTTTGCCAAAGCCGGGTGCCGGCTCTGGGTGCGCCAGGGGGAGGCTGCTGGCAGCAGGAAGGAGCCCCCCGCACTCCCAGGCTGCAGGGCGGCACTGGGGCCGAGGCATCGCATGCCGTGCTCCGTCACCTCAGCAGACCCGACAGTTTTCCTCCCCAAGTCAACACGAGACTGAGCACACAAAATCTTCTCCCTTGAAAGGGACTGCTCAGAAAGAGTCTTCGCTCTCTACCAAATAATTACTATGCGTTAAAAGGTATAACGCGTATTTAAAATGCATTTAACTGTCAGGGTAAGCAAGTGAGTGAATACTCATGTTATAAAAAATACGTATTTAACTAATATGCACCTAATGGGGCAAAAGTATTTATTACGTCTGGGAACAGAACACCTTCCAAAGCATTTTAATTACTGCAGCAATATTCTGAAAACAAAGATCGTATTCAGTCTTTCTCACTCTCTCTTCTTTTTCCCCACAGAATAGAAAAACAGCATCAAAACCCTGCAACCCTGAGCGTAGCAGAGAGCCGTTACGCAAAATGGAGTGTGCGAACCCCTGGGAAGGCTGCGGCAGGAGAAAATACCCCAGTGTGGACTTTGCGAAAACCAACCCAGCTTCTGTCCTCCACTCTGGCCCGATGACGCTGTGGCCCCAGGGAACAGTGCCACGAGGTCTGGGGCTTTGCGGGGACGCCGGGGTGCCACAGCCTGGGGGTCCCCCCTCCCCATCAGGCTGCCGGGGGTGCAGGTGCCAGACACGTACCCTCCCTCGGCGTTGTGCCGTCTCTGCCGACCTCCTCTCGTGCTCTGCCCGGCTGTGCCCTGGATTTTTGCTGGAGCTTCCGAGTCCCACGTACACGGCCCGCACAGGGGATGAGTTCCACTGAGACGCGCTGCCGGCCGCCCAGCACCGCTGTGGACGGGTCACTCAGCCTTGCCACGCGCTTACCAGGCTGAGAGAGTTTGCCTCTGCTGCAGTATTTTCCCATTGGCCGTTACAAGGAGATGCTGCTGGAGGGAACAAGGACAAGGCTCCTCCTGTGCACAGCTGAGCTTGAGTGGCAAAGGCCAGATCACAGGGATGGGTTTTGCCCCCGGCAGTTCTTACCTTGATTTCTGTGTTGAAACATGATAAGCCACATAATAAAAATCTCGTTTCCGCCTCACACCCTCACACCCTCGCTCCCCCACCCCGCACCCACCACAGTGGATCTGGGGGTCTCCCGGCTCGCCCCAGACCCACCCGCGTGCCTGGTGACCAAGGTGCGGCAAAGCCTCGGTGCATGGGGGAGGCGATGCCTGGGGCCTCCCTGCAGATGCGCAGGAGGGATGTCAAGCTGGGCCATCGGCAGCCCCCCCAGACACCAGCAGGGACCATCATCTCCACCCGCCATCGTCTGGGGCACCAGCACAGCAGGTTGAGCTCTCTGCATGCGCATGGCTGTCCCAAGGGCCCCTACAGCGCAGGACCCAGTGGGAAGCACCCCCGGGCGCTGCTATGCCTGTCCGCCCCTCGCCCCAGTTCCCCCCTGCTGGGGACACGTGGCAGAGCCCCCCGGGAGGAGCAGGCAGGGCGCAGCCTGCGCCTCGACACCCCCCAGGCCCCGGGACCGAGAGCTGCCAGCACGCTCCGGGTCCCCCTTGTCGGTGCGCGTGACTCCCCCGAGCACGTTCTGCACAGCCTGCCCCAGGGGAAGTTTCGCTTTTATTGTCAGAGGCAAGCCGCAACTTAATGAAAAATACATTTTTTCTTTTCTCCTTTTAAAAGATATTTCCAAATTTATGCTAATGTCAGAATGCTTCTGAGTCATTAGGTGGCTGACAACACACCGGGTCATATTTTGCATTAAAATACATGAATCCAAAATGAAAATATTGGCAGATTTGGCAAACAGGGGTCCGGTGGGGAAATGCCCCCATCCGGGCATTTCCAACAATAGATTGTATCTAAACCAGTTCTGAGTTCAGTCCTGACCACTAATGCTCTGCACAATCGCATGAAAAAGTCCCTTTTAATTCTTAAAAGGAAAACAGTTTAATCATTGTAAGAAACTATACCTTCAGGGTATCGTTTCAAAAATACAGGCAGAGATTAGAAGGGATTTGCGAGATTGTGTTTATTCCCAATTTAGGTGCTTTCCATAAATTAATTATAAAAGCAAGCCCAAACCAGTCAGGAGTACACTGGGAAATTCTCAGAGTGTTAGTCATTTTCATGCGCTAATATTCATGCCATCTGCCTGCCTTTCTTCTGTTTTCTCTAAATGCTCCATTGTTAACCATCGCCCGCTTCCTTTCGCTGAGTTTAGTCCCTCTCCCCCTCACCCCACTGCAGGTAGCCACCCTGAGCACGCCGTTATATTGTTATTGACAGAGCATTAAATGGACGAAGGCTTGTTTTGGTGCACGGCGCCGATGCATGGCAAGCAGTGCCCATGCAGACATGAGCCACCGTTCTCTTCCCGTTTAGAGGATTCGCTCCCGTCCCGCTTCGCCACCTTCCTGAGCTCCCGGCAGGGGCGCTTACAGAGGGCCGCGGGGTGGAGGCCCCCTCCCAGTATCACCAGTGTGATGGCAAGCACGGGATGGGGCTGCACTTGCCCTTGGCCCTGCCCGCAGCACAGGAGTCTGGGGACTGACACCCTTCCCTCACCTTGGGAGCTGTAGCCCCAGCTTAACCCACACAGCCTCCTCGGCGGCCTCCAGCCGGGGAAGGGGACGGGGCGCGCGGACGGAGGGGAGGAAGGGCAGGACTCTGGTCAGGAGCCGCCAGGAGCTGCCCCGGTCCGGGCCCCAGGGCTGCTCCCCAGCCCCGGCCAGGCCACGGCGTGAAGGCAACTGGTGCCGAGTTCAAGCTCTCCACGGTGAGTTCTCTCCAGGTAGAGCTTTGAGCCCTCTTTTAAAGGTGGCAGTTGTCTCTTTTAAGGAAAGAAAATTAAAATATTGCTCCTTAGAACAGTGTCGTCCAAGGGTTTTGGTTGCTCCTAAATACAAAATCCCAGCTATCCCTTAAGAAGGATTAAAGAAGCTGGTGCGGTTGAAATCCCTAATGGAGACGATACATTTTTCCTCTGAAAATGCTTTAAAAATAATCTTGTGGTAATAGTCTAACAGCCTAAGTACACATTCACCCTCCAGTACAGGCAGACTATCGTCTGGCTAATAGACTTCTGAACATCTTGGAGACCGAAACGGCAGCACCCTGCACTCTGTCCCACAGGCAAAATCCCTGGATGTGCGAAGGGCATGAAGGGGAGGAATCAGCTCTGCTGCGGGGCCAGAGGGGACACGGGGACAACAAAGCAAGAGGGGACACGGGGGCACAGCCAGACAAGTGGAGGCAGCAACAGGGGGAAGCTCGGATGGGAGAGAGTTGGACGAGCCGGGCTCAGCTGGCCTCAGCTGGGCGGGCAGCGTGGGGTCTGTCTGTGCCAGGAGGGAGTCCTGGAGTTGGGGAGGACAGTGGGAAGCGAGAGCCAAGCCTGGAGCCACGGGCTGGGCAGAAGGAGCGGAAAGAGCTGGTGCCTCGGGAGGGACAGTGGCACCACAGCATGAGGCCCTTCCCTGGGCTAAAACCTCCCCGTCACCAGAGATACTGGCAGTGACAAGAAAAACGACTGATGGAGCCAAAAAGCCCTTTCTCCCAGCCACACCCCTGTGGGTCCTGGTCCCTAACACCCGCAGGCAGCTTTGTCGAGCCACCGGCCTACCAAGAGATCCAGCACTTATGGGGTGAAGGGGCCAGGGGCACTTGCTCAGCAAATTCACCCACAGCTTGAGCATATCTGATCCTTTCCACAGTCCCGCCCTCACAGCAACGGCGCTGAAGGAGGAACTTTGAGAGCCAGGCAGCACCGTTGCGGTTCCCTGAAGCAAGATGTGCCTTGTCTGTGCTAGAGCCAAAGGCATCCCCCGCCAGCACCACAAGGAGATCGCCCTCTCGGAGCAAGGACCTCCCGGAGCCGTTGGACCCGGAGGAGGGCACAGCGCCCGCGGGGCCAGCAAACTCAGGGTGCGTGTGTCCTCCGCTGAACTGCCCTCGTGGTTACCTAAACATCACGCCTGTAGGTCAGGAAGACCCTGCCCGGGGGAAGACCCTTCCCCTCAGCACGCACAGTGGTGGAAGAGTCTGCCAGCAGTATTATAATTGTATGTAAATTACCGTCCAGTCATCCTAGAGAGGAGGGACTTTGAAAATCACTGACTCTGCAAGTTCTGTGCATAAAGACAGCACAGAAAGTCCCGCTGGTGTGCTTGATTTGTGGGAGAGCACTGAGCATCCAGGCTTGGGCAGCCCTAAAACAAACAAGCGACGTCTCTGCAGGGTGCGGCTGTTGG
>NW_020799146.1:466847-471603 GCF_003259725.1 Athene cunicularia
GGGATGGGATGGGATGGGATGGGATGGGATGGGATGGGATGGGATGGGATGGGATGGGGTGGATGGACAGGCACCCAGCTGTTCCACAGGCTGTTTGGAAGGACCTGATGTACCTCCACATCCCCGTATCCTCTGGAGAGCTGCAGGCTCCAACACACAACTCCAGCAAACCCACCCAACTCCTGCTGTAGCCCAGGGTGACATTTCCACCTCCTGCAGCAGAGGACGTTCCCCAGAGTCCCTGACGGAGACTGCTGCTCAGCTCATCAGTGGCCCGTGACTCAGGCACTTCTCCTGCGGCTGCCTCCTGGCCCGCGTGGCCTGCTGGCCCTCTTTGTGTTGAGCCCACTGGCAGGAAAAAAAAAAAACAAACAAAAAACCAGAGAAAAGTGTTGGGAATCGAACAGCCTCGCACAGTGGAGAACAGTGTTCCAGAGGCTGTTCCACAGGCAGCCTCCTCCAGCTGGTACGACATTGATGTGCCAGCTGCAAAGGCAAACCCCTGCAGGTCTGCAGAGGAGGAACGCAAATCCAGCTGTGACCTGGCAGGGACATACCCAGCGTCCCTACTCCCCCCATCAGCCCAGCCGCTGGCCAGTCAGCGGAGGAAGACACGGCACCTGCTCATCTCTCTTCTTCCAGCTTTCAGAAAGGTTTGGAAGAGCTCTGAAAAATTTCTCAAGGATGCAACGGTCTGCAGCTCTGCCTGAAAAAAAACCCAAACTGACAGTGAAAACAGAACGTACAGCTTGGGTTTCACCAGGATGACCAGACAACAGGTGTCACCGATGAGAGACCAATTAATTACTTCAATGATCTGAAACTCTGGGGTGAAGGAAGGTGTGGTAGAGCAAGGAAAAGCTGCAAGGCACCCACAGGCCATGCAGTGTGACGGGCACCGAGCGTCATTTCAGAAGGAGCCAGCGAAGACGGGTGGGTGGACAGGGACAGTGGCGGGATGGCAGTGCTGGCCCCTGCAGCCACTCATGCTGTCAGCCGAGGAAGCGATGGCTCAGACATGGCCAGAAAATGATCCAGAAGGAAAAGGTGGGCTGGGAACAGTGTGAGGGCTCAGCCCAAGGTACACATCTTCCCAACATGCACAGAGGAGCGGGGAGCTGGGCACACAGGGCTGCGGAGAGACAGCGCAGGCTGGCATTTCACCCCAAGAAGGGAGTTAGTGGAAATGCAGAAAATATTAAATATGAATTATGCCTTTCTCTGTCTGTGTGTGTGTGTGTGGTTGCTGTGCACACACATGGGTACCTAATATCTGTAACACCAAAATGGGAAACGAGAAATTGCTGTGCAGTTTGTCCCATGGGACAAGCAGCAGAGAACGTTGAGTTGAACGACATCCAGTGTCAGAGAGGAGAGGAAACGGCTTCTCCTCTGCTGATGGCTGCGGCGTGTCCTGGAGCCAGGACACGGGGGTCACGGACAGACGGAACTTGGCACTCAAAGACCGTTCCAGTTAGAAGTGGTCATGCCTGTGTTCTGCAGGTGAGATGCTATCCACGGGGGTTATCTCTGGCGTGGTTCTGAGAGGCCGCAGGCCAGCATCCCCTGTCCCTCGCAGGGGCCCTGACCCTGATCTCCCCCTCCTGCCCGGCTGGGGCGAGTGGGACTGCTGCCAGGCTGGGAGGAAAGTGGATGGAGGCTTTGTGCACATTTGGGAAGAGGCAACAGAGGTGAGCAGACATTACAACCCCCATCACTGCAGGGAAGGGGGGTGTCAGCAGACACTCTGGACACCCCAGAGGGTACCAAGACTGCACCCTCTACCTCACAGAAAAGGCATCAGGCACTCTCTCCTCCCTCCACCTCCAACTTGCTGGCTCAAAAATCATGAGAGTTTGGAAAAGTTGGACCCCTTTGATTTGCGCTGCGTGTCTGGGGATGTGAGACACATTTCCACAGCCATCGGCATGAAAGTGGATGTGCAGAGGGCGGGGACCTGACCAGCATTCTGTGAAGCGGGGACAGCGTCACACTCGAGTCTCACAGAACACCTGGTCAGTGTCTTCACCCCTCCATCCTCCTCCCCAGGACACCCCAGCCAGACGTGCACCTCCTCCAACACCAAACCAGTCTCCCACAAGGCAGAAACTCGTGGGGAATTCAGCGCCATTCATTCCCCTGCCTATGACACCCTTGCCCTTTTCAAACCAAACACACAAAGCCAGGCTCTGAGTTGTGCTTGAGGTGGGGTGGTCCAGGGAGGAAGATGGGGCATTAGGAGAGGGCTTGGGTGCAATCCCATTTCAGCCTGCCAGGACAACACGGGTTTGAGCAGTGCAGGAGCCGAGGACGGAGAAGGCTCAGTGGGTCTCATCCCTGTGTATAAATACCTGGTGGGGGTGTACCAGGCTCTTCTCAGCAGCGCCCATCAGCAAGGCGATGGGCACACACTGAAACGTGGAACGTTCCACTGAAACGGACAAAAAATGCTTTTTCACTCTCTGGGTGGCTGAACACTGAAACCGGTTGCCCAAAGAGGTCACGGAGCCTCCGTCTGCAGAGACTCCCCAGTCCCAGCAGGACACAGCCCCGGGCTCTGGGTGACCCCGCTTTGAGCAGGGCTTGGACAAGGAGCGTGGCTTTGGGCTGCGCCCTGCGCACAGGACACCTGTAAGACACAGTGCCAGAGCACAGCACCGGCGGTGACCTTGCCCCAGGGGCACGGAGGAGCTGCCACCTTCCCCAGAGGCAGCCAGGTTTCTCGTTGGCCTGGGGGGCAGCTGGTGTGATGCAGGAGGGTTTGGTCACCAGATTGCATGAGTGACATGATCTGAAGGAATAAGGCAGACTCTGCCAGCAAAACATCCTTGAGCCCAGCATGAGAGGAGGGATTTTTCCTATCAGAGCTGGCTGCCAGCACGTGCCAGGAAGCACACGGTCCTCATCCTTGCCCAGATGGTGGTGTCACAAGCTTTTTGCCCCTGTGATTTTCTGCAGGGTGCATTTGCTGAGCTGGTCCTGAGACCACTGCGTGCCTGTGGCCAGTGGCCCAGAAGGGTGGTGACAAGCCCAGGCACTCCAGGAAAGGGGTTTACACATCTGTAGTAAAGACTTTGAACTGAAAGCCACGCAGCCAGAGAGACAGTTTATAGGTGCTCTGTGCACAAAAGTGTATCAGTAGAACTGCACTTTTGTCAGCACCATGAGTTTTGTTTTGTAAATAAATCCTCTCTGGGGGTTCCACTTTGCTCATACTGGAGGGACTGGCTGGGCATTCACTGCCCGCTGTGTGATGGCTCCGGCAACACGGGACCAGCGCAGTTCTCTGGAACACTGCCCTTGGGCCACAACCACCCCCAGCAAGGCTACAGGCCTGGGGAGGAGTGGCTGGAGAGCTGCTGGTCAGAGAGGGACTGGGGGGGTGAGAATGAGCCAGAGTGTGCTCAGGGGGCCAAGGAGGGCAACGGCATCCTGGCTGGTGTCAGCACTGGCGTGGCCAGCAGGGACAGGGAAGGGATCTGAGCCCTGGGCTCGGCACTGGGGAGGCCGCCCCTTGATTCCTGGGTTCAGTTTTGGGCCCCTCACCCCAAAAAGGCCATTGAGTGACTCGAGCGTGGGCAGAGATGGGCAACGGAGCTGGGGCAGGGTCTGGAGCACAGGTCTGCTGGGGAGCGGCTGGGGGAACTGGGGGGGTTCAGTCTGGAGCAGAGGAGGCTGAGGGGAGACCTCCTGGCCCTCGGCAACTCCCTGCCAGGAGGGGGCAGAGAGGGGGGATGAGTCTCTGGAGCCAAGGCCCCAGCGCCAGGCCCCGAGGGAATGGCCTCAAGCTGCCCAGGGAAGGGTCAGGCTGGCTCTGAGGAAGGATTTCTGTGCAGAAGGGGCTGTTGGGCGTTGGAATGGGCTGCCCAGGGCAGGGGGGAGTCCCCGGGATCCCTGGAGGGGTTGAAGAGTCGGGCTGAGCCAGCGCTGAGGATCTGAGGGTGTTGGGAAGGGTCAGGGGGAGGGTCATGGTCGGGCTGGAGGAGCTGCAGGGGCTTTTCCAACCTTGAAGATCACAGACAATTCTGTAATTCTGTGAACGAGCAGCCCCACTGCATCCACCTGGACAAGCCGGGGAGGGCACAGGGGAGGGAGAAGGAAAACCCTTGCAGCGGCTGCACCATGAGATTAGCACAGATATGTCATGGTGGAGAGCAGATACTCCTGACACAAATCCTCACACGATCAGGGAGGGAGATAAGATGTCAGCTCTAATGATAACCCAGCTCAATAAAATAAAATAAATTTTCAAGCAATTATGAAAAAATAGAACGGATTATGCTGGTATAATCTGACAACACACTGACGGTGGGAGCAGGCAGCATCCCGATAAAGGGAAATCCCGTGGCAGATACAGCTCCGTTACATGAGTTGGTACCTCACACAGCGCCGATGACTGTGCCAGAGAAAAGCGCTCTGAGTCCCTGGCCTGCAAGTTCACCCTGGAACTCCCACTAAAATCAGAGGATTGTGCACTCCGACTCTCTCCGGCCCTCTTGTTAAACTCCCATCAGATCTCAGAGGCTCTCCCCTAGAGCAATGAGGAGGAAGCCGCCCAGTACTGGACACACAGTTTGTTTTCTTAACAGGCACTCCGGTTTTGCCCGCTTTCCTAGACAAGCTTGTGTCTTCTTCTGGTGTCCCCCCTGCCCCCACGGTGTTCATTTTGTGATCATAAAGCAGATTCAGATCAGGTCTCCGGCAAATTTAAATCTAAATTTAAATTTAAAAAGCAAAGTCTGTTTAGCACGGGGGG
>NW_020799146.1:474335-476709 GCF_003259725.1 Athene cunicularia
GGGGGGGGGGGGCTTTCTGTCTATCTCTGGCCTTCAGAAACCTCCCCAGGCAGTCACGGGAGGCTCCGAGGTGGAAACTCTCATCCTAAAATGCTGCCCAACTCCTGCAGCATCGATTGCAGGCTGGAGGTGGTGATCCTTCTCCATCAGTGAAGCCTCAGCAACCAGCTCGGCCTCAACCCTCAGACCAGAATGGGGCCACCCGGTGAGTCCTGAACAGGGACCTTGAGGAGGCGGATGCTGTTCCTGGAGCCCAGCTGAGCGGCTGTTCCTGGAGCCCTCCTAGCTGGCACCTTCTCACCTTGCTCTGGAGTGGGTGTGAGCTTGTTTTGCTGATTGGGGATAGCAGTTAAACTCAGACACCAGAGTGAAAGGAGCAGGTGCATTTTACTAGAAATAACTAAATAATATAACAGAAGAATACAGAAAACACACAGTAAGAAAAGACAGAATAGTGCACTCACACAAACAGGAAAATAACGGGGTAATGCATCAAATCCTGACTACCTGAGAGAGAGGGAACAGCGATTAAGAAAGATCCCTCAGCACCTGCACCCGTTGCCATCACCCAGACCCGCAGGCAGCCCCGGTTACAGCGAGGGTTTGCAGAGCCTTTCCCGGCAAGTGGGAAATCCTACGCAGTGCATCCACCCGTAGCTGAGGCCTCCAAAGTCGCTGTGAGCGGGTCCACCCTTACATACCCCAAAATCAGCAAGCCAGAAGAGCTGGCACCTTGCTCTGGAGCGGAAATATCTGGTTTCAATCTCACATTAGATTCCCCCAGAGCCTGGCCAGGGCTCAGGAGAGAAGCGAAGGGAGTTCCTCTGCTTACCCAGGCGGATTAGGCACAGGGCCAGACTACGGTCTCCACAACCAGTTATTTTATCCACACACAAAGATAGATAAATATGCATTCATGAGAGCTACGTCTTCCACACATATTTCACTAACGATGACATACTGAGTGAGCAGCTTCGGCTCAGGGCCTGTTGTTCAGGCTTCAATACTTCCACTTTTTATATTGGAATAGGGGGTTGGTTATAACTTAGTATAACACCTGTTAGCACAATGGTCATCAGTTATAAAATACACAGGACTCATCTATAGATGAACTCTGGTTTGGACCTATTGTGCAATCCTCAGTGCTTCAGAGCTGCTCAGGGATACAGGCTGGGTCGCAGCACAGAGCATCACTGCAGCTCCTCTGAACCTGCTCCCCCAGCAGAAAGATAAGTGCTTATATGGTGCCTCAGAGGGTAGAAGTGAAAGCGATTGTGGAGTGTAGAAAACAGCTCAGGGATCAGCTTGGGTGGCCACACCACAGCAAAGTCTGGGAGGACCCATCACCCTGCATGCTGGTCCAGAAACTCACCAACTCCCAGCAAAAGCGGCATGGGTCATGTCCAGCCCAGCTTTAGGGACACCGGCACAAAGCCACGTCTAAAAGCTGGTTGATGTAGCTCCCAGATTGCCAGGCCCTCGGCCAGGTAGCGCTGAGGGATCTGGAGGTGTTGGGAATGGTCAGAGTGAGGTTCATGTTGGACTGGAGGAGCTTCAAGGGCTTTTCCAACCAAGACGATTCTGTGATTGTGTGACCTGTGAGTGGTGATGGTATTGCCTGGTATTACATGTTTTAGCACTACAGCTGGTTCAGAGGTATGACAGTACCGCCGCGGTGATGGACAGAGTTCAGTGTCATAGTTTGAAATATTTGGCAACAGCCCCTCCTCTGGGTCTGGAGAAGACACCATGATAACATGCTGATGGTGTGAGGAATTTGAAAACAAGTCAGAAGAAACCCACATCGACCTGTGTGAGTGTATGTGTGCACGTGTGTGTGACTGCCCACCCCACCCAGGCACACTCAGCGAGTTCCCCCTGACACCGAGCTGTGTGTGCGGGGACATGCTGAGGGGAGGGACATGGGCAGGCTGGGGAGGGGACAGGCAAACCTCATGGAGTTCAGCAAGGCCAAGGGCAAGGTCCTGCCCATGGGCTGGGGCAATCCCCAGCACAAACCCAGGCTGGGCGAGGAGGGGCTGGAGAGCAGCCCCCAGGAGAAGGACTCGGGGGGTGGGGGGGTGGAAACTGCCTGCGAGCCAGCACCGTGCGCTGGCAGCCCAGAAAGGCCCCGTGTGCTGGGCTGCACCCAGAGCAGGGTGGGCATAAGGCCAGGGGGGGATTGTCCCCTCTGCTCCGCTCTGGGAGACCCCCCTGCAGGGCTGGGTCCAGCTCTGGGGCACCAACAGCAGAAGGACACGGACCTGCTGGAGCGGGGCCAGAGGAGGCCACGGAGATGCTGGGGGGGCTGGAGCCCCCCTGTGAGGACAGGCTGGGAGAGTTGGGGGGTTCAGCTGGAGGAGAGAAGGCTGCG
>NW_020799146.1:476759-485772 GCF_003259725.1 Athene cunicularia
GGACCGGGGGGGCTGGATGGGGTTTGTGACCCGCCTTCCACCTGCTGGGGCGTGCCCGGGGCCACCCCCAGCCCCACCGGTGCCAGAGGAGCCCTTGGCTCGGCCGGGGTGAGCCCCCCGCAGCCGCGCTGGGAAGAGCCCCTGGCGGGGGGCTGAGGACCCTGCGAGGTGTCTTTCTGCACCCAGGCGAGGTGCAGCATCAGCACTTCGACCGGAAATCTTGCGGTGGCACCCCGGGGCCGCGGCGTTGCCCCAGGGGCCTGTGGTTGCCTTGCAGAGGGATCCGCGTGGGGTACACCCCCGACGTCCTGACTGACGCCACTGCGGAACTCTCCGTGGCTTTGCTGCTGGCTGCCTGCCGGCGCCTGCCCGAGGCGGCCGAGCAGGTCAAGACGTGAGTACGGCGGCAGATGGAGCAGGGTCCAGCCCCTGCAGCCTCACCCAGCTTCCCTGCCTCTCAGGCCGCGGTGGGGTCCCCACATCTCTGGGGGGCTGCGAGAGCGGCAGCGCTGCCCCATCTGCACGAGGAGGAGCACCCATGGGAGGGGGCATGCCAAGCCGCCAAGACCCCCCGAAGGGGGCACGTGAGGAGGGTCCAGCCGGGGCGCGGGGGCTGGCAGCGGCGCTGGGGCTGTGCCGAGCAGCGCCTGAGCTCAACCAGTCCCAGGGCAGCCGCTGCTGCGCGTGCGAGGCCCGGGTGGGTTCCTGCTGGACACCACCAAGGTGGCTCAGAGCCGAGGGGAGGGGGCTGTGAGATGGTCGGTGGGGCGCTGCGCTCTCTGGAGAGCTTGCCCAAATGCCAGGCTGGGCTACGAGCTCTCCCCCGCTGTTGCCCAATGCCTGCTCCTGTCTGGCTCTCTGTTAGTGGCGGCTGGACGACGTGGAAGCCCTTGTGGATGTGTGGCTTTGGCCTCTCAGATAGCACAGTGGGCATCATAGGCCTGGGCAGGATCGGTAAGTGCATGTCAGGCACCGGGTTGGTGTGTCCCCAGCGGTGGCAGGTGGGTTCGGGGCTTTGGTCGAGGTGATGTCCCCGGCGCTCACCTCTGTAAAACGAGAAGAAGCAGCAGAGCTGCGCAGAGCCTCTCTGAACAGGGTCTGGACTCATCATTAATTTCGCCAGACTGTGGGTACCTCTGGGCTGGCTTTATTGACAGCTCAGAGTTGGGCCATCGCCTCGGTGGGTGGCAGTGGCTGACAAAAAGCACCCTCTTGATTCTGCATAACATTTACAAAAACTCTTTGGTGTTTTCGCAGAAACTCTCAGTTCTTCATCAATTTCAAAAGTTGCCCATATTCCACAGCTTCAGCTAGTTCTCACTGTTCTGTTCCAATTCTTCTTCTGACACCACTGCTCACTGACTGATGCAGTCTTGCGTCATCACAGTTACTTATCTTCCTAAACAATCTTTAACATAACTCACCTTTAGACTTCTGAGAAAGAACTCAAGATGTTCTGTTAAAAGCCTAGGTAGAACGAGCAGTTTCTATATACTAAATTCTCTTAATCTAGCAAAGCACCTGTGTCTAGTCCATTAATCATCCTTTGTTAAAACTGCCTCTCTAGGATTAGCTTGACTGGGTTTTAAACCAGCCTTGGGCTGGCGCTATACAAGCAGCAGGCTAAGGACACTTTCCAGGCCTGTTGAGCAGCATTCTGGTTACCTTGGTCGTATCAAAAGATTGCTCGGTCCCGAACACATTTCACCAGGCCTTAAAATCTATTTATTACAAATATAACTAAGGTTACATTTAAAATTCTTCTACAAGATAGTTTACACACATCCACTGTGTCTGAGTGCTGCAGCGGACTGGACATCGTCCTCCCACTCTCCAGTTGAACAGCTGCCCTGACAAAGTCCAGGGTGACGCGCTGCTCCTGTCCCGCAGTGGACTTTGTCAGCGGACGGCCGTTTCCCTCCTCGCTTGCCGCTTTGCTCCCCAGGCCGGCCGCAGGTCCCACGCCCCGCGGCTCCCTTGGGCAGTTTCCCTGTCGGGGATTTCGGGAGGAGCAGCAGACACCCACCCCCATCCTGGCAGGGACCGGCCATGCCGAGCAGAGCGTGCGGGAGGACGGAGCGCCCGGGGGTCCCGACAGACCCCGTGGCCTGGCGCTGGTCTCTGCAGACACGCAGTCTTCCCTCTCGCCCCTAGGACAGGCCGTCGCCCGCCGCCTGAAGCCGTTCGGGGTCAGGAGGTTTCTGTACACCGGCAGCCGCCCCAAACCAGAGGCTGCTGCAGAGTTTGGGGCCGAGTTTGGTGAGTGGCGGCGGGCTCTGCAGGCCTGTCCGTCCGTGTGCGGTTCCCAGCTTGTTTCTCTCCCAGGGGGAAGGGGATCCTTACAGGGAGGGGGAAGCGGCAGCGGCCTCGAGATGTCCTGCGGGGAGCAGGGGGTGGTCTGGGGCCGGTGCAGATCTTCACTGGGGGGAGACTTGGCTGCTGGGAACGAGCATCGGCTTCAGCCTCCTGCTTTGAAAGGGACATCACCGCCCAGCCCAGCCTGGGAGTGTCTCTTAGCTGCTCAGTGGGACTTTTCTGGGGCCCTGTTACAGTCCCAAGACTTCCACCAAATGCTAATTTTTCACTCCAAAGCCAGCACATTTTTACACAAAGTCACTGGCAGAACTTGTCCTGTGCCTTGCACGTTCCTCTCACCTCCAGGAGTGAAAGTGGCACAAGTCATTACCTGTAGGTACCGTACAGAGAGATTTAATGCTGGCATAGACTGCTGCCGCCATATTACGCTCTCTAAACATGAAATACATACCAGAACCTCCTCTGTGACAGACAGCTGAATCATTGCTGGATTCTCCTTTGCTTGATTTTATTTCCAGAGTGGTAGAAAAGGCCGCAGTGGTGTCTGTAGGAGCGAGCATGGTTCCCACTGGGTGTTTGCTGGTCCTTGTGCCTCCTCGGCCGGGTCTCTCCCCTGCGGACCAGGGGGTGTCTGAGGTGTGTTGGGGAGGCCCCCAGCAGAGCTGTGACCTGTGCTCCCCGCTCAGCCCCACTCTCTAGGCTGGCCCAGGAGTCGGACTTCGTTGTGGTGACGTGTGCTTTGACTCCGGCCACCCAGGGAATGTGCAACAAGGATTTCTTCAGCAAAATGAAGAAGACCTCTGTGTTCATCAACACGAGCAGGTAACCGCAGCCCCGTCCCCCACACAGGGCAGGGGAAGAACCCGGCTGGCCCGGCTGGGACCTCTCGCTCTCCCCGCGTGGCCAGCACTGGAGGGGAGCGGAGGCAGCTCCTTGCGCTGGAGGAGGGTCCCAGCTCCGCTCCGGCAGCCCAGGGACACAGGTGCCACCACCCAGCCTGTGTCACTTGGCCCGTGCCCTGGGTGCGCACCCCTGGAGCCCACGGGGCCGCTTGTCAGCGCCACAGGCCTCTCCCTCTGCCTTTGCCAGGGGGGCCGTGGTGAACCAGGAGGACCTGTATGACGCGCTGGCCCACGGCCAGATCGCTGCGGCGGGCCTGGATGTCACGACGCCAGAGCCACTGCCCGCTGACCACCCCCTGCTCTCCCTCAAGAACTGTGGTGAGTGTCCATGGGGTGGCCGAGCCTCAGGGGGCTCCCGTGCGCACAGCGGGGACCCTCGGGGGCCGTCAAGGAGTCCCCCTCCCCGTGAGCCCACAGGGCAAACAGGCACTGGAACATGGAAGGACAGCGCAGTCAGGTGTAGTTAAGCCGACTGTAGGTAGCCAATGTGTGATGTGGGAGTGCTAGAGGGTGGTGATGTAAAACAAGTGTGGGGGGAGGTATTTTAATTCGCCCGAAGGCAGTTGAAATTGGCTCTGTTTTTAGCACCTTCCTGGTGGATCTCCACTCAACGGGCCAAGGCATGGGGTAAAATTCTGATACCAGCAGGTGCCTGGATGGGAAACTAAATCCCTTCTTATGCCCTGCCAAGGTCTGGTGTAAGCTCCTGGGCATATATTCTGCTAGAAAAGCTTCCTGTTTGGGTAAAACTTGAGTGCTGAGTCTGCCTAGAGCAATCTCGGCCTTGGGAGAGCTGCAGCCACAGCAGCGCTCACCAGCCGGCCCATCCTTGTGCGCTGGGCTGCCGAGCGCGGGTTTGGTGTGTCACACAGCTCGTTTGAGAGCCAGCCCTCTCCTGGCTTCTGCGTTCCCCAAAATCAGACAGCCCCGAGCTGAAGGGGCCGGCAAGTGCTGGCCCTGCAGGATGAGCAGAGGGTTCTTCGCAGATGGTCTCACCTCATCCCCTGGATGGCCCAAGGCAACTGCCACGGGGGAGGTGGAGCCCGGACAGCTCAGGCCGCCTGTGTTTGGGTATTAATGGGTGTCAGGCAGGTAGGAGGGTGCTGGTCCCGGGACTAAGAGCGTGTCTCCTCCGGAGGAGGTTAGGTTGGGTGAGGAAGGCTGGCTGGAAGCGGCTCGCTCGGCTCCTCCGGCGCTTCAGCGTGGCCCGGCTGCTGGAGCAGGGGCTGCAGCCTGCAGCAGGAGACAAACGCTCTTGTTTTACCGGTGCCCTCCAGAAGGCTGGAGCTGTCCCATGGGGCTGGGCAATGTTGGCGGCCCTGCATGTTTTTCTGAGATCCTCACTGTTCCCACGGCCTTGCCATGCACCAGCGCAGCTCCATCCCCACGGGCCTGGCAGGAGTTCGGGACAGCTCTTGGCCTGTCTCTGCCTTCCTTGTCTGCCCTGCAGTGAGGAACTCAGCCAGGAGCTTCCCTCGCCTCCTCTACACAGGGAGCACGTGGGTCAGGCCAGTTCCTGGGCAGGACGTACTGGGACATGAGCCAGGCTGGCTCACTCATACCCCTTGAGGCAGAACAGACAGAAATGGGACACGGAGAAGGCTCTGCTTTCTGGTTAGAAAATAAACCTCTGCAGTGGCCTGTGACCCCACGCCTGGCGCCACAGCAGGGTGGTACCTGTTCCCAGCTGAGCACTCGGCTTCTCCAGCATGGCCAGCCCTGCCGGGAGCTGCAAGCACGAGCCGGGCCAGCGTCGCTTCCTCCGGCGTCGAGGCCTTGGCTGACCGGTCCGGGGCAGAGCACTGCAGCAGCTGCACAGGTGGCAGCAGCCTGGCCTCCCCAGGGCAAGGTTTTTGGGGAAGGAAGGGTCTGTTTTGAAAGGAAACCATAGAGACATCCATGAAAATTTGGAGCTGCCCATGACTGCATGTCCATTTCTGGAATACAAATTGTTGCTTTGATTGTCTTGTTGCTAAAATCGATTATTTTTTGTTTGCTTTGGTTCCCCTAGTAGACAGTGTGAGAAATGATAAAAGCAGAGACTTTCTGGAAATACTTGCAGGACTTCAGAGATCTTAGAGCTCTGGAGCCACACCAAGCAAGACAAAAATAAATAAATAAATACATAATGTATTTATTTTCACAGGGATGAGGCTTTGATTCTGAGACTATTCACAGATTTTACCCCAAATTACCAAATAGTTTAAGCAGCTGGAGGAACACGGTTTAAGTAGAGGAGGAAGGAGTGTTGACACAACTGTCACAGCGAACAAGGAGCCCGGGCTGGTTCTCGACAGGAGAGAAGGGACCTGTGTGGCCCTGCAGCCTTGGCAGAACCTCCTCCCGCCGCGGCGGCAGCGTAGCAGGTGTTGAGGCTCCTGTGCTGCACATAGGTACTCCCTGTTGTAAAACCAGTGGAGATTGTGGTGCAGGCTCTGATCTGTACCTTGGGCAAGCACTCTCCACTAACATTATCATAATGTACCACCAGAGCAGCTCTGGCTCATTCCTCTGTGTTGCGTAGGAGCCTTTTCACGTGGGAGGGTAAAAATCCGTGCCCTGACCGTGCTGCGCTCTGGGAGCTCTGTTCAGCAGGGGCTGTTTGCCTCTGCACGTGCCTCTCCAGGGGTCTCTAGAACATGGTGTTCCACAACAGCCCCCAGGCTCTTGCCCCGGTGGGTGTTGGTTGGTGCCTGTCACATCCCCCTGAAGCCGGGTGGCCATCAGGCAGCAGTGCACGGATTTCCCTGTGCCTCCATCTGCCGCAGGAATAGTGTTTCCCATCCGTCACCGACTGGGGCTGTGCGGGACGGTGGGACCACGCCTGAATGAAGAAAGGAGGATCCACTTCTGGGTGCCTGTCTTTGGCCTGGAGGACTTGAAGAACAGCTCAGTTCTAGCTGTTGGTCGGACGTCTTTCCCAGTCCCCAGCAGCTGATGGTTTTGTTTCATGCTCCGTGTCTGATGTCATCTCCTGATGGAGCCATGGCTGGTGCGGGCGCAATTGTCCCGCCATGGGAAGACCCCGGAAAGAGGCTGCAAGAGGTTGGTGAAGGTAAGAAACGAGCAAGTAACCCTCCCTGTTCCCCTCCAGTGATTCTGCCGCACATTGGGAGCGCCACGTACGCCACGAGGACCACCATGGCCGTGCTGGCAGCCAACAACCTGCTGGCCGGGCTGCGCGGGGAGCCCATGCCCCACGAGCTGCTGCTGTGATGGGTGCGGTTGGGCGGTGCCTCCCCCCGCAGGAGCCTCGCCACGCCGTCCCCCCACGCCCCCCTCACCTCTGCGGCAGTGCCCGCGGTGCCACGGCGGGGGAACAGCTCCGTAGCCATTAAAGAGAAGCAGTGAACATGTGGTGCTTGTTTCATTTGAGAGCGGGGTGCCCGCGGGGCTCCAGGGGTCACGGGCAGAGGCCGGGCAGTTCCACTCGCAGCCAGGAAGGGGGGGGAGGCAGTTGCTGCATCTGCTGCTGCCACAGGAGCTGCTGCCCAGCCTGTGTGAAAGGTCTTGTTGAACCGGTCCCAAGACGTGATGTCTCTGTCCTTTAGGTGTCCACAGAAAAGCAGACAGACCTTGGGGGGCTGCCCTGGCACCTCCAGCGCTGCCTCCTGTGTCTGTGACTCCGGGCTGGGCTCTGAGGCCAGCTGGAATTGGCACAGGGAGGTTCTCAGCCCCCTGCCAGCTCCGACCTCAGCCCCACTCCCCATGTCACCGTTTTCCTGGACATGCGGGAGGACTGGAGCGGGCGCCAAGGCCCCAGCTGCTGCAGGAGGCCGGGATCAGCACGTTTCAGGGGCTCAGGGGGTTCTGTCTGTCCCGCAGCCTCTGTCCCACTTCTGTACCTGGGGCTGGAACCCATCTCCCCCTGCCAGCCCCCGTGGCAGCCTCTGCTCCCAGCGGTGGGGCGCTCGCAGATGGGATTGCTCCTGGAGCTGCTCAAACCATTCCCTAAGCACAGAGAAGGGCGCCCACATGGCGCTGTGGCGGCGGAAGGAGTTTGACAACACGCTTAAAGCTTGTCAGAAATTCTGCTCTGAATACGCTCGTGTTGGGTGTCATCCCCGAGCGCCTTCCCACTGCAGGGCTGGGGAGGGGTCACCAAGGACATTTCCGTCGGGGTTTAAACCCCTGTAAGCCATCGGCAGCAGGAGCCTGCCCGGCGCTGCAGCACCCATCGGGGCAGGAGCAGCTCCTTCCTCGCTGCCTTCATCAGGGGGGCTTGGTGTCCTTCCCAGGAATAAAGAGTGAGGGAGCCCCTTTCCCAGGGTTATGCCAGTGTTACTCCACTTCTGCTGGGAGCTGGAAAGGGGCAGCTTTCCTTG
Organism: Athene cunicularia; assembly: GCF_003259725.1. Lineage (NCBI taxonomy): Eukaryota > Metazoa > Chordata > Aves > Strigiformes > Strigidae > Athene > Athene cunicularia. Next base: position 484,303 of record NW_020799146.1, read on the forward strand.
GAGTCCCCCATGGATGCAGCAGTCTTTTCCAGCCTGCTGCAAGCAAGCCCCTGTCAGGGGCCTCCTCTTCCTCAGATGAGAACCGAGACCTTCCGGGGCCCTCAGGATCTTCTCTGCTTGGGAGCCATGGTCGCAGCTTCACGGTCTACACCGGCAATTTCCCCATCCTCCGGTGCAGCCAGCGCTGGGGGAGTAGTTCTGGAAAGGTCACTACACTGCAAAGGAAAATAACTGGGATTTTCAGAACAAAAGGGAACAATTAGGTGTAGAAGATGGTTTAATTTGAAATCAATAGCAAAGTGTTAAAGAAGCACAGTCGCATCACTGGAGTTCTACCAGAGTCTTGGTCCTCTGCCCACAGGGTCCTGCGGTGGCAGAGCGGCCACAGCTGGACACTCTGTGAGTTGTCAGCTGGTGTTCCCAGTACGAGCACTGGTGTAGGGAGGAAGCCAGTTCAGTTCTTTCCAGTTCTGCCTCTGCAGGGTGGCGGGGAGCCTTGTCCCCTTGTGCCCTCCCAGCCCCTTTGAGCACAGGGTGGGTGGGACAGCCCTATGTGGAGGTTCCATTTGTTCACAGCCCCTGGGTGCTCCCGCATGGCATGGAGAGCTGGAGATCCCTCACACCACTTTAAAACCAGCCTCCCCTCAACTCTGTGCGCTACCATCCTGGCACGGAGGAACGTGGCGAAAACCCAGACTGGATCTGGGTTCCCCGTGAGCCGCGGCTCTCCATCAGCCATCCTCTTCTCCCAGCTCCTCGCTCATCCCCCCAGGTTTCAGCATTCAGAGCAGCGTAGGAAGCAAATCCATGTCTCCAGGCCTGCGGGGGGTGCAGAGAGGAGGAGGAGGTGAGGGGACATTTCAGTTTACATGAGCCCAGGGGAATCTGCCCAACAGACACAGAACACAAAGCACGCTGGGGTGCTCAGACAGGGCAGGGAAAGCCGCTGAGAAGTGACAAGCTCAGCCGGCAGCAGAGTGTCTGCACCAGCCAGGGGCTGTCACCAGCTCATTTCTACTCTACATCACCTGGAGCAGCCCTGCTGGCCTTGCGGGCACCAAACCCCCCGCATGCTCCAAAACACAACACGAGAACCCAACGCAGGAGCTGGCAGCATCAGGACCCACCTTCGGTCGAGGTTAAGCATGATGGCAGAGGGTGCCTGGCAGCTTGAGGAAAGGTTGAAAAGCTGTCCTTGTCGGGGGGAAGCACTGGGATTCCTGCTCGGTGCAGGAGCAGGGGGGCACCAGCAGTCTGTCACAAATTGGTCTTAAAAAATAAAGTGTTGGTGAAAAGGGTGTCCCAGACACGTCGGGTGGGATGCTGGTGGGGGGAAGCAGAGCAAGCTCTGCAGAGGGGGGCAGTGGGACATTTCTCTCCCCTCCCTCCTGATGTTGCCCAGAGACAGAACTTGCCTCACTGAGCAGGTCCAAGCCAGAGGAAATGAAAAGCTTCTGGAACAATCGACTG
>NW_020799146.1:485822-503065 GCF_003259725.1 Athene cunicularia
TTTGAGAGCCAGGCAGCACCGTTGCGGTTCCCTGAAGCAAGATGTGCCTTGTCTGTGCTAGAGCCAAAGGCATCCCCCGCCAGCACCACAAGGAGATCGCCCTCTCGGAGCAAGGACCTCCCGGAGCCGTTGGACCCGGAGGAGGGCACAGCGCCCGCGGGGCCAGCAAACTCAGGGTGCGTGTGTCCTCCGCTGAACTGCCCTCGTGGTTACCTAAACATCACGCCTGTAGGTCAGGAAGACCCTGCCCGGGGGAAGACCCTTCCCCTCAGCACGCACAGTGGTGGAAGAGTCTGCCAGCAGTATTATAATTGTATGTAAATTACCGTCCAGTCATCCTAGAGAGGAGGGACTTTGAAAATCACTGACTCTGCAAGTTCTGTGCATAAAGACAGCACAGAAAGTCCCGCTGGTGTGCTTGATTTGTGGGAGAGCACTGAGCATCCAGGCTTGGGCAGCCCTAAAACAAACAAGCGACGTCTCTGCAGGGTGCGGCTGTTGGCCCGTTCCACCCCGGGCCATGAACCCCCTTTTCAGACAACACAGGGAGGGAAGTTCCTTGAGTGGCCCCAAGGCACCCACCACGCTCCAGGGATCGATGAAAGCCACCCAGGCCAGCAGAAATCCTGCTGAAAAAGAGATGTGACACAAAGCCTCATGGGGTGGACAGACACTAACCTGGTGCTTTTCTGATATGATGGCGCAAGGCCGGGGGGAGAGGGGGCTTCAGGAGGAAGCGTCTCATTCACAGCTCAGTGGTTGTGGACGGTGCTCCCACCATAGCCCCTCTCCACTGGGCGCTGCAGAGGGGCTGTTAGCACCCATGGGCCAGGACGAGGAAGAGCCTCGTGCTTCCTCCTGCAGGGAGGCCGCAGCCTGCCCAGTCACCCCCAGACAGCTCCACCGGCCTCCCCCCAGCGAGGGGGCACAGTGCGAGGGCTGTGAGCAGGGAGGATGAGCCTGGGGGCAGCGAGCGCGGTGCTGCAGCTGGACAGATGGACAGGGAACAGGCTCTGGAGGAAAGCCCAGGAGAGCGGCTGGCCACACCGTGCCCGAAGTGCTCGATTCACTGTTCATTATGGCACAGCACGGTTAGGCTTCTGCCAAGGGTGAAAAAAGAAAGTGCACAAGCCCAGGGTGCAGAGAGCAGCAGTGTTCTGGTTTTTCCAACTCTCATCCCATACAAAGGCCACGCAGGGCGCCGAATAACACACCAGAACATTTCCTAAGAGATGACAGGGGAGGGCAGTAGCTGGCAGTGGTATAAGCTGGTGCTTCGAGGGAGCTGAAAGCATACAGAGAAAAGTCTGGGCTGATGAGTTAAAGTTCTTTCTGTCCCACGGCAAGTGTTCTTCATGCTGAATTCTCTGCTTGAATTTCTCGTGATGTTAAATGAAGCATACTCTGATAGCGATAGCTATTGGAAGATGTTCATTAATTAGTTATTGATGCTGGCTAGTTAGAGGAAGACGTTTGCTTCATGCCTCAGAGAGTATCTGACATGCTTATCAATATGTTTTGATTCACAAGCCTTGCTGATTACTGTACGCCTGCCCATCAGAGGCAGGAAGTGCTCGGGAAGTGTCTAATGAGAGCGCTGCTGACCGAGGGAAGGTTTGTAGCCGTGGTGGTAGACAGGAACGAGTGGGCTCCCGAGTATCTCAACCAGCTGGAAAGCTTCCAGTTGATGTAACAGAAATGAGAGGCATTTACTCTGGTATGAAAACCTTGGCTGTATCACATCAGCGCAAGTCCAGCAGCTTCGTTTGCTGGTCTGTGACTTCAGGGTTTTGACACTAAAGGTTCTGGTATTGGTGAAGTTACTGAGGGATGCTGACCAAGTATTTGAGAGGTTTATTGTGACCCCTAATGATGTGAGCAATAATTGAGTGTAAATGAACTGGTGTCTGAGCACTTGTATTAGATTCCCCAAGCATGTTAAGAGGTAGACACAAGCTTGTAAATAAGGCTGACAAAGTGATCAAAGCACATTTCAGGCGTCACACCTTGGAGTCTCTTCAAGAAAGTACCTTCCACAGCTGCCGATCACTTTGCTCTGCCAGCCACGTAAATCATCAGTATGCCCTTACTGAAAGATTCTGCTTTCTATAAATGCTTAAAAAATGTAAATGGTAAAATGTTAACCTCATCTCTGCCCCTGGTTAAAAGAACCTGCAGGTTTTTAAGCAAGTCTGAGCTGAACCAACTGACAGCAAAGCACAGGTAAGCCTTGCCAGGTCTGCGTCCGAGGGCAAACACCTCTTCACGGGATTTCCTGCTCAGTCAGTCCGGGCACACTCCGCACCAACAGGCACTAGTGAAAACTTTGTGCCACCAGCAGCAGAACAGCTGCAGAGCGTGGTGAACTGTAGCACCCCCGGGGCAGAGGAGCTGCACTGGGCCTCCTGGTCACAGCACCAGCATCTTCTCACAAGGGAGTCAGAGAGCAAGAATGACAACAGGTTACCGATTTTACAGGTATCACATAGATACTAACGTTATTGCAATAAAAAGCATAATAGTAAGCTCTTATGGAGAGTATATTCCACTAGGAACAAAACTGTTACTGAGTGAAGTGCAGGATTTTATGCTCAGTTTTTGCTCAGAACAAGTATTTCTTTACAGGCTGGCATAAAGAGTAATAATCCCTTTGCAGGGGCCCTTCGAGCAGCCTGTTCTGGTGTTTTTTTGGCTGACTGTGCCGATGCAGATGCGGAGTCGGGCGCTCGCTCGCTGCGGAGGCAGCAGCAGTGTTTGGCACCAGCAGAGCCGCATCTCCCTTGGCCGCATCGGCAGCAGGAGGAAGAGCACAGAGCACGGCGGGGACGAGGCCGTCAGCACCCTCCCTCCGGCCGGGCTGAGGGTCTCGCTGGCTCTTGTTTCCAGGAGTTTCTGAGTCTGGCTGTTTCCTCTGGCAGGAACAAGCAGCCCTCAAAAGTGGTTCCACAGTGTAAGTGAACTTCAGGCTTCAGCTAAGCACGAGCGTGTGCTTCTACAAACACACAGTTAAACAGGTGTTGTTAACACAGGCAAACGTCTGACATTAGTTCACTCATTTCCTTTTTGTAAGAACAGATTTATTTTTATATATTATTAAGAAAAATTAAGAACTATGGCATTTAAATTACAGACTGTGGCTTTTATGCCTTTTCAAGACCTGTTTGACTGCCCTGATGTCCATTCAAGACATGAGTTGTGCCATCGAGTCACGCAGTTCACCCTCATCAGCACTAACACATTTCATTAAGCAAGTCCCCAACCTGCCCTGTGCTGCAGACCTGGAAGGTCACTGGGGGCAGTCAGATGTTGCTACCAAAAATAATCACCGCATTATCCAGACACTTACCCTTGCTCCCTTGCCAGCACAAGCACCTGCGCACTTGCAGTGAACTCATAGCTGAAAAAAATGTCCATAATTTTCACGCAGCAGTGGGGATGCTCCCGGCCTTCCCGGGTGAGGGAGAGGTGGGCAAGGCGCCCTTTCTCTCACGGCTGCAGCAGCAGCAAGAATCCCTGCAGGGGGATCAGCACCCACAGGGCATCTCGAGCGACCTGCATGGAATGTCTTCAGAGCAGAGCGAGGCAGAGAGCCCTGCGCCGAGGGGCTCCGGGAGACACCAAACCGTCTGGGCCCATGGCAGTTGTGCTGTGCTGCAGGCCCAGCCCAGCCCATGGAGCCTCGACAGGACGAGGTCGAATTTTGGGACTTGGTCCCGGCTCAAATACAGATCCGCTTCTGGCCAGCTGGGCCTCACGTGTCCTCTGGAAACGGGCAGAGCCTCAGTGTGGAGCAGGAGCCCAGCCAGGGTCAGCACCCGCCAGGCACAAACGCCTCCAGATCCGCGGGAGGAGTTGGCGCTGCATGACCCAGGGACGTGGAGCCCGACCAGTGCCCAAGTGCTGCGTGTTCAGTCAATCCACCAGCTGCTGCTGGCAGACACCAGGATAACATACACAAGCAAATCAGGTCAGACACAGCAGCACAAAAACGTAGGGTTTATTTTCAGATGTTTCATAATACCAACATACTGACATCTTCACATGAGACCTCACTGTAGCATTTGTATTAAATTTTCAACACAAACCAGGGCAATAAGCTCTCTGATAGCATCACCAAGCTTTGAGATAAGACGGGGGATGGCTCAGTGGAGACACCCTTCTGAGATATTGCTTCGTACTGGAAGACGAGGAAAGCAACAGGCTCGGGGGTTGCAGTGTGCTCCTCCGGATGCACGAGATGTTGTTCAATAATGAAACTTAAAGTTGCTGCTTCCAAAAATGCTCTGAGTTGAATTTTTTCTTAAAGAAAGAAGACAGAAGTCCTCCTGCAAAGGTCTGGTATTCCACACTGACATTAAAATATTTGTAAAAACAGATCAAAAGTACAGTTAAATATGTTTATCTGCTTGTTAGTTCTTAATTAATCTCCTTCCTCACGCAGATGCTTTATCCCTACACACCTAAGAATTCAAGGAATTCGGATGTGCTATTGGGAACATATAGAAAATGTAAAAAACCCCTACTTTTAAAACAAAACACTAGAAATGCAAGGAAGAGGAAACAATCAGAACGTTACTAATAAGGCAACACAAGAGAATATTAAAGTACAAAATACTGGATTTTATTGATGTTTCAGTGAGATTATTTAGTATAACTCAATGCTGTTAGTCCCCTGATACCAAAATTATCACACAAAATGTGGCATATCCTAAGGCTTTAAAAAAAAGCAGCACATTTTCTTAATGCTTATAAAATCAAGAGCTAGAAATACGACCATTAAATAATGCCTATGACAAAATCTTAACATTTTAAAGGAATCAATCCAATCATTCACCATGTTTCTGTTTACCTTGGATGCTCAAGGTGCAAACGACACACTGACAGACGTTTGTTTTTTTTTTTTTTTTCCCCTCAGTGTGAAGCCGTGTAATTAGAGATGAGGACACATTTCTTCATCAGCAGAGTAGTGTTTTATATGAAGCCCAGCAAAGGAAGATTTCCATGTTCCCTTCGGTCTGACCATGGCTGTGGTCTCTGCACTTCAGCAGTTTTGACAGTTCATTCTGTCAAATGACCTACAGGACTGTGGATCAAGATTTAATTTTCAGTTGATCCAAATGTAAGCCCAAGATGTTTAAGAAGGCTCACTATTAGGTAGCAAAAATCATGAAACTACTGAATATCATCACACAGGACACGTACAGAATAAAAAGGGGAAGGTTTACAAATTTTTTTTATATTAACGGAAAGCTGTTGCTCTGCGACTGAGATACCAGGAAACACAAATCCTCCATCTCTCCTAAGCAGAAGGGACACACTGTAGCCCTGACCCAGCTCCTGTATGGTAGAGCAACACTTATCAGCAGGAGTGCTCCAAAATTTTATTTGGAAACCTAATATGCTGAAGGCCAGTAGTTAGTTCATGTGCACCTTTAAAAAAGGAAAAAAAGAGACTGCAGACAGTTACAATGGTATCAAAGAAGAGGAAATTAAAACAAGATTTACACGATTCACTTGAAGAATAATGATCACTGAATTTCTGCTATACAAAGTTGTTCAGTGCTGTTTTTAAATTAAACCTATGTAGATTTTTAAAATTTATGTGGAAACACACATTTATGACACTACTTTCGGTGGAAGGACTGGATTTGACAACTACATTTTTTAGAAAGACATATATACGGCAAATGAGGATCATTCCTGACTGGTTTGATCTGAGGAACAATCCACAGTTGTGAAGGAAAGTGAGTGCGTGGACAGGAGGAAATTAAAGCCTGAAGATAAGAGTGTCAGAAAAGAACAACATGCTTAGGCAGTAACGGGGATCAGATTGACTATCAGCACCTGGAAACAGCAAGAGACCATCTTACACAGTAAAAAAAGCCATCACAAATTATCTCTCTTTCAAAATAACAAAGCAGACAAAGACAAGCTGTTTTCAGACTTCGGTGTATACAGAATTTTAACATAGGAGATACAAATTGGTTAAAATACTGCTAAGAAGAGCACGAACAAGAAACATTACTTCACTTACCACTTAATACAAGTTTCTACAGAAAAAAAATCAGTCAAGCATCCAGATCTTGCTGTGTTCAAAGTATACGTACACCTGGCAGTCCAAAAGTTACTTGTCTGGGATTTAATTTAAGCACCTTCATTACACAGTGTCCTTTACTACAAAACAGCCAAACATACACTCATAGCCCTAGAACTATTTTTATAATTAGCATATTATAAAGCATTATGTTAGACATCCAAAGTTGTTTTATCTCTTTTAAAGATTGCAGCCTGCGTTAGTTACAGTAAGCAGCTCTTGCAATACTGTCCATACATAATGCAGCAACTTGTTTTACAGGTCGTTTATTTAAATGCTTTCACTTTTACAAAATACTTTAGAAAAAAAAAAAAAAGAGGAAATTTGCACTTGAGTTTCTCGTTCTGGAAACGTGCTACTTCATGAGATAACTAGGGTCTCACCCCTCTGCCCTGCAAGGAACCGCTCAGCCCTCAGGACCATATCCCCATCAGCTCAAGGCCCGAGCGCGCCTCGCGGTGACGCCTCACACCCCCACAGCACCACTTCCAGATTCTCCACGCTCTCTGCCTGCAGCTGTTTAAGCCTCACAACACCCCTGTGAGGTAGGTACAGTAATATCCCCAAGTGACAGAACCAAGAATTTTGTGTGTGTGGCACAATCACACCCAAGGTTCGCTGAGCAGAGCAGCCCCCAAGCCTGTAGCCTTCAAGACCAGAGTGTGGAGGCTCCCGCGGCGCCTGCAGCGGCACCTCCCTGGGTCGCGGGGGAGGTTAGAGCAAAGTGCTGGGCAGATTGCTGCTCTGCCACCGCAGGCAGGTGGTCTTGGAGTGTTTGTACAGGTGGCTGGACTGGCTGAACCGCTTGCCGCACTTGAGGCAGGCGTACGGCTTCTCCCCAGTGTGCACGCGGATGTGTTTCTTGCAGTCCGTCAAGGTCAGGAAGGTCTTGCAGCAGATCTTGCAGGCATACTTGCGGGCACCCTCCACCACCAAGACATTGTGCTCTGACAAGGCCTTCTTGCACTTGGAGAGGACGTCTGCCGACGCCCTCGTCAGCTGCGGCGGGCCGGGCTGCGACGGGTGCCCATTTTCAAAAGACGTGGTCCCGTTCATGATCAGCTGGGAGCTGGATGAGTTGTCCTGCAGCTGGGAGCTCCTGACAGAGGTCACCACAGGCATTTTGGGGGCTATGCGGCGGTAGCCGGGGAAGCTGCTGGCTCCACCTCTGACCGAGCCCATCATTGCCCTCGACAGGGAGTGCAAACCCAGGCCTGAGCGTGGAAAATCCATGCCGAACTGTTCCGCCGCCCGGTACCCAGAGGTCTGCACGCAGGGGAGACCCATCACGTCTTGCATCGGCCTAACGAAGTGGGAGTCTGCGGGCTCGCTGAAGGGATTCTCGACGTGGGAGACAGCTGCGGATGAATGGCTGCCAGAAGGCCCCGACTCCGGACTCATCAGGTAAGAGGTGTCACTGTCCATTCTGCAGTCACTGGTGGTGTTTGGAATGTTGTCATCACTGTTTTGACTAGCACTGAAGCCACCACCTCTGCTTTTATTTAGAAAATTTGAGATGCTGAAAGTAGACTTGTGTTCCAGGTTGTTTGACACCTCCATAATATGGATGTCTCCCACCCTGTCAGTACTGGACTGCGGGTCGGAAAAGCTACGGTCGCTGCTCTCGGGGCTCAGCTCTATCTTTTCCGCGCTCACAACTCCTCCCTCCACTTCAACAGACTCACTGCCCTCCGCCTGGGAAGTGACGTCGCTCACCTCGTCCTGAGGCTCAGGGGAGCTCAGGGGCTCAGACTTCACCACCACCCTCATGTGCTCCTTCTCGTTCAGGCTGACCTCGGGATTCTCGCACGGGAAGTTGTTCTTCTCAGAAGCAGCCTCCTGATCAAAGCTGGTTTCCACCTGGGTGGCCTGGGATGCCATGGACATCTGCGAAATGTTTCCTCCACTGTTGTCAGACTGGCTGGGCACTTGAGCATCCTCCTGAGCACTGAAAGACTGATCAAACATAATAGCATTGTCCTCCTGGTTGTCAACAACAGCATCGGCCTTGGAGTTGTCCACGATCTTCAGTGAGTCTGGCGAGAAGAAATCTTCCCGTGAATGAACGACTGACTGCCCACTCTCTGCAGCCACCTCGGACACAGACTCGTCCATGGCGGGCCTGATGCGCTGCCTGGCCCGCTCCTCAGAAGACTGTTTGCGTTTGTGGAGGCGACGGATAGGGAAAGTAGTGCGCTGCTCCATGTTAGTTCTCATCGAGGAGCTCATAGGATTTGGCTGTTCCTCTGCACTCTGAGTGGAGTTCAAGGCAGAGCTCACAATGCTCAGGCCAAGCTGCTGCAGCATGAAAGACCTCTGCATGCGCGCGTTTTGCTCCTGAACCCGATCGCTGGGAGGAGACATGGGCAGTGTCCTGGTAGTAAGGTAGTGTTTGCATGCCTTAACCACAGAGTTCAAATGTAAGTGAGAAGCAGCCAGCAAGACATCCATAACATTGCTCTCCCCGAGCATTAGCGTGGAAGTATACATCATGTCTATCAGCGCAGCAAACGCTTCCGCCGTCACCACCTCGCTGTCCAGCTGAATCATATTCATGGTCTGATCTCCTTCTGCTACAGTAAACAGAGCTCGGAAATGCGTGCTACATGCTGCCAAAACCGAGCGATGGGCTTTGAAGTGCCTGTTCCCCACCACGATGACACAGTCACAGAGCTGGCCATGAAGCCTCTGGTAGTTGAGCTGCTGAAAGATTTGCTCAAAGTGTCCTGGAAAATCCATGATCCTATGAAACAAAACAGAAGAAACTAGTATTAAAAATGGCTGAAGTCCTATTCAGACCACAGTGAAACTAGGGTTGGAAAGTTCAAGATGGCAGCTGAAAGATGAACAATAACTGATCTGAATTTACCATGGCCACATTGGTACCACATCAAAACTGTCTGTGAAAAACCTACTGCAACCTCTGACAAATCCGCTCACGTTATTAGACTGAAAAGTCTAAACTTCAATTCTCTCCTCATTTAATCCAGCAAATGCCTTTCTGCAGTTACTCAGCTGCAGTGCAGAACTGTCCTTCAAGTATCTACTTTCAGCACAGAAACACAGAGAAGAGACTTAACAGAAAAGAAGGGACACACTTTTGCACTGGAACAAGCGGTCGGCTCTTACCTCAAACTGACACCTTTAGCGACCAGAAGTGTAACACAACTTCCTTACTCGCTGTATTTCATCAGCTGGGAAGCACTGAAAGTCCTCTGTTTTTCCCACAAAATAAATAAAATGGTAGTAAGACAGGAAAGTCTGTCAGCACCAGGAGCCACCTGTACGTGCCATTCCTGATGAACCCCAGTCCATGAGGGAGTTACAGGAAGCTTTTGACAAAATGAGGCTCTACTCAGCAAACCACTGGACAAACTCAGGGGTGTTTGTTCCTTAAATCTCCATTAACAGAACATTAAGACAAATCTTTGTAGACTCACCTTAAGACTAAATAGGTGACTTTCGGTGATACCTCTGCTTTTTCTCATGACAAATCAACCAAGTGTAAGATTTGGGGAACAGAAAGGTTCTGTGTATGGGGCAGGCATACACAGTTTTGTGTTCACATTTGTTTTTCAATAGCAATACTATGGTATCATGTGACACAAGACTGTAAAGCAGCTAAAATAAAAGGTCACACAGAATTATACTCTTGAAGAGGGATCAAATGTGAGTCTGCTGATTTAGAAACTCCGTCCTCAAGTGCACACTTTGTGACCAGACCACATACTGCATTTGCATCTGTGCAGAGTCACGAGCCATCTGAGTAAATTGCGTACAAAGCATCCTAAAGTCACGTCTGATCAGTGAAGTCTGCTCAGACAGGATGTTTGTATTCCAGACTCTTCCCCTGATGCTGCTCAGAAGGTATGCTCTGGCCAAGACCAAGCACACTCACTCATTCAGAGGGAAACAGGTACAGCTGTCGATGCAGATTGGTTTCTTTGCTGTTTTATTCACCTGGACCGACACAGATTAACTGTTGACTTGGAAAGATCATCAGAACAAGCAGAACCTCAGAGAGGCAAAGAGCAAGACCCGGGGCGGCAGCGGGGAGCAGCGGCAGGAGGGCAGGAAGGCTCCCCCGCCGCCGCAACGCGCTCAGCCTCCTTCCCTGCAGCTGCGAGGCATGGTGGCCTGGGGATGGCCACCGCCATGAGAAATGCGGCGGGGAAGGGCAGAAAGCTGAGCAACAGCGGGACACCGATGGACACACACATGCCAGCAGGCAGCCATAGGACCAGAGACACCCACGGGCTTCCAGCAGCACCTCAGCTCTGACTAGGGCAGAGCATCTGCAACATGCCCCAGCCGCGGATCATCACCGCTAGCAGGTCAAGGGGGAGTGGAAGGGTTCCTTGAGCCCCTTTTATAAAGAATACATTTCTTTTGAACTAGCTCAGGAGTTATTCTGCACGCAGCGTGAGATTAGGTTTCTCTTTAGGAACGAAGTTAACACCAGCTGTGTGTGCCCTCGCTCCCCACACAACCACTCTGCCAGCTCCCGCTCTGCGCCCTGTCAGACCTGAGTCCTCCCAGAGCCCGGAGGATGCCCAGGCTGGGCCTGAGCGAGGTTTCCCACTCACACCATCCACAGGCATGAGCTGAACCCGGGCTGGGTTCTCCACCCAGCAAGGGTACAAAGCCAGGCCTCCCCTTTTCTATTAGGCCCACAGCTCTAAGTTGTGCTGGGCTTAAAATCCTTGTCTCCTCCGTCAAAACTCACCCATGTCTTCACCAGCGATGGAAGGGATGGGCAGAGTAATCACACTCTGCCACACTTATGAAATGGTGCTGCCTTGTCAGGGACAGGAGATGACAGCCAGACATCAGCAGGGAGGTCTGAGACGCAGACACTCCATCTTCAGCCTGTCTCAAGGCTGCTACTACAGTATGGTGAACAGTTACCACTGTCGAGTTCCCAGGCTTATGAAATCCCTGAGGGGCAACCTGGACAAACAAAGGGACCTGCTCAAGGTTGTGGCTTGTGCTGCACTCGGACTAGCATTGGGCTACACAGAATTAAGGGAGTCGGTAGCACAGTCGGCGAAGAGATCTGAACTCGTGCCAGTAGAGGTGGCAAACTGACATAAGGTAACAACAAACAGTAACAACAGTTTTAGGAGAGAACTATAGATTATTTTTAATGTAAGATTGATTTGGAAAAAATGAGTAAGGAAGCCTTTTCTCCCTAGCATTCTGATGATACCTTTAGAAAGATCATTAACCACTGAATAAAACGTGTGCTTAGTAGGTGTTTAAGTACTTAAGTTGCCTCTTCACTGCTAGAGGCAAACACCAGGGCAGAGCCAAGGGCCCCAGACCCCAGTGGGCACCGAGGCACTGCACACATGTGAATGTTGCAAGACACATGCACGGGCAGCACCAGAGGCCGCTTCCCACTGCCCTCCAGGCCGGGCAGGGTGAAGCCTACCGCCAGAACACACGTGCAGGGGTAGGAGAGGGACCCGCCACCGCGTCACGGGCGCTCTCCCACCCAGCGCTGCCCTCGGGGACCCGCACAGCCCCTCGCTCCCAGCCCGCTTCACCTGCTTGTCCAGGATGATCTCGGCTGGCCCTCGGTGGGGACCCCTTGCTGCAGTCACACAGACCAGAGACCCTCACCCAGGGTGCAGCCGGGAGGGGGGCAGACAAAGGGCAGGGCAGACGAAGGGCACATCCAGGCAAGCACTGGCCAGCCCACTGCTTCGCCTCACCAGCCCTTTTCATCCCCTCACCCCTCCACCTCCACATTTGCTCCTCCCCAAGTCCCCTGACCTCCTCCTTTGCCCCACGTTCGGTTTCCCCCATGCACACCCCTCAAGTCCTGTGGGATCCCCAGCTGCTTTTCCCAGGCACAACCCCCTGGTACGAGGGGACGCTGGCAGAGGCTCTGTTGGGAGCCCTGGCCGGGGCCTGGACAGGGTGCACCTTTATGGGGTCCTTGATTTGGGTTCCCACTTGTGCCTTGTGCTCCCCCGGGTCCATGGGGATGGGGCTGTGATGGGCTAGCTCCAGAGCTGGGTCTGGAGGAGCCCCACGGAGTACTCTTTGGGGTTCCCCCCTGAGGCATTCCCTCTCCAGGCTGCCCCAGAGTGGTGCAGAGGAGCGCGATCCATAACCCAGTGTTCATGGCAGCATGGTAAAAGATCCTTCAGATATGTGGATGAAGATAAATAAGACTTACATCGCTCCAACTAAGCCTTTCATGTTAAGAAAGCATCAGGATTAAAAATACCCAACTGGAAACGTGACGTGCAAGTGTTTTGAAATTCTAGGGAGTGAGCTACAATTTACAATTAGACAGCCTCTTTATTAATTTCCCATTAGCTATTAACTTCAGAGTCCCTCTGTCAACTCCAACCCTATTTAACAAAGAGGAGATTAGATACTGAATTCCCACATTTTTTGTTGAAGGTGGCGTCTGGTTAGAGAAGCAGCCAAATTTACAAGGAGTACTTCTCAGAGAGTCACAATCAATCCCCTTATTCTCCCACCAGCAGACACCACAGCAGCATCTGGCCCGTCCCCAGACACGGCCACGAGCGCGGCGCTGGCGCAGCCCCTCCCATCGGGCAGGGGGGCACCAGAGGCAGCTCCTAACAGTCACGCAACAGCAGAAAGGACACTGTAGATTTTTCCACAGGAATTCAGGTTTCATTAGCACGTACTTCTACTACTTGTAATAATTTCTTCATGCGGTTTCTATTTCTTGAACAATCAGCACTGATAACAATAAGTGGACTTACAGCCCCTCTTTCCATCAGATCCCTCTGCTCTAATAATTAAGCTGCACCAAGATGGAACAAGTACTTAAGTACACTTGCACTGAAACTACTGCAGGAATCAAAACCTTTTCTCTCGCTTCTTTACAAAAAAAGTTAAAATTGACTCACTATAAAACAGTGTGAAAAATACCAACTCTGAAAAATGATCTATTTCAAGTTTTATTGCTATGTCCAGCACTAAAGGACACAGTTCAGACTACATAGCAATCCTGAGCCATTGTCAAGAAGCCAAACATACACAAACAAAAACCCCAAACCAACCTCAAGTTCCCCCTAAAGAAGCTTTAGAAGTCTGTGAAGTAACTGATTTTGTACTACTAAAACTAACAGAAGCTGCCTCTACTGTACCATTGAGTAGAACACTATCAGAAGAGATCTCACACACAAATACACTACTGAAGACTTTAGACTAGGTACTTGTTTTTTTCCTTATCAGATAAACAAAGGGCAATTTATTACTTGCACCTCAAAACCCGAGCAATCTGTATTTAAATGCATTTGATATTCTAGGTACCAAGCCTGCAGGAATCCCTGGCATATAGCCAAAACCTGAGAGCATGCCAATATAATATTAATAACTGTTTTCCATTTAGCTTAAATTACATTTTACAAAACATTACAATATGCTTGTACTGTGCTTAACCACTGTGCTTGAAATAATACATCTCATAAAAAGCTCCCCTGAAGCCTGAAATACAAACATAAATCTAGATATGAGTCAAGTGATACAAATGTCATTTTAGGCACTTTCTGCTGCCAGTTATGTTGGTTTTTTAACAAGTCAGTAGGTCAGTGGGACAGTAGAGGCAGGGAGAAATGGAAGCCTTCACTTTCTTTAGTATCTTCGGCAAGTTCTGTCACTTTGAAACACGGAGGGCACATGCTCTCTGCTCTGAGAGTGTCCTCAAACTGAACACATGGAGGAATTTTAGTTAGCAGTAGTTAAAATCATTTCTGGACTCACCCCACAGCAGTAAACCCAGTGTTACACGGGTTTCATGTGCGCCATAAGGCAGTGAGCAGTGGCCATGGAAGGCATTTTGTGTGCCTGTGTCTGACAAGTACCTGCGACTAGTGACTGACAGCTGAGCTTGCAGCATCTCATTTCAGGTGCTTCCTGAACCAGCTTTTATGTATAGTTCAACTCACAGGGTTTATCTCCCTATTGTCAGGGAGGATGAGTTACAACTTGTCTAAGAATCAGACAGGATGAACTGCACTGCCAGTGCTGCTGCTGGGTGCCTCCAGAGAAGAGCAAGAGATTAGCGTACGGCTTAGTGCTTGCTCGTCATCTGAAAGGTGCTGCAGATCCATTCCAACCCACGGCAACACCAACTCATTAACAAACAGCAACAGCACAGCTTGCCAGCTGCAAACAGCACCTTTGAAAGAAGCTGCAAAAAGCTTCCTAAGAAAAGGCTAGGTTTCTCCTAGGCACTCTCAGTTATCTGGAGAAAGGGGCACTACCCGCGGCAGGCCATCCTCCTGCTGCCCAACACTTCACCCACCTCCTCCCACCCCCCGATGACTCTCTCAGACCCCGGATCCTGCAGCCAGCGTGATGCTTCACAGCAAGACTCACAGGAGGAGACTGAAACATGACATCTTGATGTGCGGCCTCAGCTTGTCACCTGGGGTGTTGTTTCTTTGTTGTAATCCCACTATTTAACACACCTATGCAGCTGGGTATTCTGAACAGACCAAACATTGTTTCCTTGTAATTCCTGGCTAACCCCTCCATCATTTGGGCTTTGAGGTCAGCACTGCAGCTTTCACGGGCATTACTCTCAAAACAGTTGACGGATGCTTTTCTGGTCAACCTACAAAAGCATGGCGTTTTCTATGCATCAATAAAAAATAGGAAAAGAAGATCACAGATTCTGTTCTTGATCTTAGGAAGCTAAAAAACTGTATCTACATGTGAGGAAATGGCTGTTCCTAAGAGCACAACGGTTTTTGGGGCACTGCGCAGTGAAACACCTGAAGAAAGCAGTTTGGGCAGCACCACCATCTGATTTATCTATAAAGGGAAAAGCAGAGAACACTGCTCTACTGCCAGTAGAGCCATTTAAGGGTGTAGGAAGACAAACCACCATCAGTGTGGATGGATCTAAAGTCACAGCGACGTTTTCAGTTCAGAAAAACTTCCCTGAGGTTCACAGTTCCACAGCAGCCTCCATCACTGCCACCTTCCTCTCACAAGAACTGCCAGCTTCTCCCACACACCATCACCCCCAGCCCACAGATCTAACCACCACCACCTCGCAGAACCAAAGGTCCAGGCGAGGATCCCACAAGGAAAGGGCAGCCACAGACAGCTCGGCACCAGCACGATGTCTTCCTGCTCAACACGGCAATCATTTCTGAACCGAGCGCTTCAACTTCACTATTCACCAGAGATTCAAGAATTTTAAATAGCCCCAATCCAACCACCTTTCTTGGTGATTCCTTTGCCTAAGCTTTTAACCCCAATGGAACCAGGATTAAGTGCATAATGAATAAATCTACTTTTGCCCGGAAATGGTTTAGAACAGAGTAACAAATATTGGTTTGCCAGCATCACAGTGGATTCATTAGTATTGCACATCTTCAGCCTAAACGAATAACTATATCCACGTACCTGATTTAACTGGTAACTACTCTTTCAAATGAGAACTGCTGAATTATCTGCAACCAGTCTTCCCAAACTCATTTCAAAAACTCACCTTCTAACATCATCATTTTACCCTCAGAAAGGAAAAAAAAAATCTACACCGATGCACCGCACAGCTCTGCCTATTCTGGCATGGTGGTGTGTTGAGCAGACACTCGCCCAGCTGTTCCCTCACTCCCCCTCCTCAGCAAGGTAGGGGAGAAAGTAAGACGGAAATTGTGGGTTGAGGTAAGGACAGGGAGACCAATCACCATCCAAAACACTCAACCTGGGGAAGATTAATTTAATTTATAGCCAGTAAACAACAGAGTAGGATAGAAAAAAAAAGAAAAACAGAACTAAAAACATCTTCCCCCCACCCTTCTTCCCAGGCTCACCCCCACTCCCACCTCTCCCATCTGCTCCCGCGAGCAGCACAGGGGGATGGGCAATGGGGGTTGCGGTCAGTCCGAGATGCTTCGACTCTGCTGCTCCCTCCTCCTCCTCCTCCTCACGCTTTTCCCTCGCTCCACCGCGGGGTCCCTCTCACAGAGACAGTTCTTCACAAACCTCTCCAACACCGTCCTTCAGGAACAGGCTGCTCCAGCGCCAGCTCCCCAGAGCCCCGTCCCCGTCGGGCTCATGCCTGCCCCGTGGTGACCTTGGCGGGCGCAGGGACAGCCGCCCTGCCGTGGGGGAGCCTGCAGCAACTCCTCCCCTCCTTCCTTGCTGACCTGTGTCTACGGGGCTGTTCTCTCACATTTCCTCTCTCCCAGCCGCTGTTGCACAGTGTTTTCCACCTTTCTCCACCACTGTGACCAGCTCAACCATGGCCAGCGGTGGGTCCGTCCCAGAGCCCCTTGTGCCATGGGGCAGCTGCTGGTGTCTCCTCACAGAGCCTCCCCTGCAGCTACCAAAACTGCCACGAAGCCCAGTACAAGCATGTTCGAATGAAGAATTCGGAACACATGGTCTCAATCACTGTTTAAAAGCCACCCTGGAGAGTAACAGTTTACATGACAAGAACGTGTTACACTGAATTACCTAAAGTCATTCTGCGTAATTTTTCAAAGGAGAAAGAAATTGAGCAGCTTTTGCCACCTGAAAGACTGTAATTGCCTGCTGCTTCCACACGACACCCCCAGATTTCCCTTTCCTTTGTAACGTACGGGGTCACCGCATCACACGGCCGCCAGCTCCAGCGCCACCTTCCTGGACGCAGTCGTCGGGAAAACCGTCGGGCTGGCACGGTGGGCGCCGCGGGGGTGACACAACAGGCGCCCTCCGGAGCAGCAAGGCCTTCTGTGCCCCATGTGCTGCCCACCATGAGGCGCGACACCACGGCTACGCCCAGCGCAGGAAAGTAAAACCCAATGTGTCAGCTGAGGATACGTGGGTTTGAAAACTGCAGAATGTTAACCGAACTGGCAGGCAGGAGGGCTGCTGTCGCTGTGTGTGCTCCCGAATGCGCCAACCTCAAGCAGAGTCGTGCCTTTTTTCTTTCTTTTTTTTTTTTTAACATCTTCCTGAACATCCAAGTTTTACATCCCTCCCAAGAAAGCGTCTACACCTCGCCCCTGCGTCACCGACAGGCAGAAACGCACCCGCGGATGTGACCGTGTGACCTACGGTCACCCCCGCGTGCACAATGCGCCCTCCGGCCTCCCCCGGCCGACCACACCCCGCTCCGTGCGCCCGGACCAGGCCGGGGCCAAGCGCCGTCCGGGCA